>NC_022009.1:79333065-79333578 GCF_000317375.1 Microtus ochrogaster
AAATACCTACAGGAGACAATAAGAAATGAGTAGTTACTGTATACATAAATCTACAGCTTTGTAGTGTGGTGGGAAGATGTATCAGCCCAAATTTCTAGAACCCATTATTATAAGTAGCCAAAGTGACTTTGCATATGTAATTATGGTGAGAAACGTAAGACACAGCATAGGATTATATGGGTTAGCCTCGTCTAACTACATGAAAACTTCAGAAAAAAAGATCCTTTCCCTATAAGAGAGTCAGTGAGACAGCAAAAACGGAAAAAAGCCAAGGAAGGTTTGTCACTTAGAAAAGAAAATCAGTATGTGGGCTTGGCACATGGCTCAAGATGCCTAAAGTGCCTGTGGCTGAGTCTAGATTGCCAGCTCCTGAGTAAAAATCTAAAAAGAAACACCAAAACAGAAGCTGGGTGTGATGGCATGAACCTGTACTCCCATGCTGAAAGGTAGGCAGAGCAGAAGAGTCCTTGGGGTTTAGTGGCCCATCAGTGAAGTCTGGGAGGGTCAGGCCCA
>NC_022009.1:79333891-79389229 GCF_000317375.1 Microtus ochrogaster
CTTCCCTCCATATTCTATCAGTGTCCAAGACATTTGCTTAGTTCTTCTTCTGTCTGGGCTCTTATTGGTAGAGACTTTGAACTAAGTCAACCACTGTCTGAGAGAGGGATGCTTTGGTACACAACAGAAAAACATGAGGCTCTTTGGTCCTGATCAGTTACAGAATGAAAGCTAGACTTCTTGAGAAAGAACATCTTCCTCTGTGTCTAAGATTCCATTTTCACCAACAGCTTTCTCTTTCCCATCAATATGGAAACTTGTCTGAAACCTAAGAAGCCAGGTGAGCTAGAGCCACAGGGCTCTGGGGTTGGCAGAGATCTGAGCATGGCTGTTTGAGATCAACTTTGTTTGATTGCTTTGCTTCTTCATGGTCAACATTGTGTCTCGTCTCTAGTGTGGACAATTGCAGCAGGGCCTGCCTGGCCCTCTAGACAAGACCACAGTGATGGTAGTTGTAACAGTCTCCAATTAAAATCATCTGTGTCCAGTGAAGTGGTCTGATGGCTTTCACATGGTTAGAATGGAACCACAGAACACACATACCCTGAGCCATGCTACGACTATAAGCATCATCCTTGATCAGTCAATAGAGGTGATGTGGCCTGTTTCCTGCCTTCAAAGAGATTTCTTCTACCACCTTTGTGCACTATCATCCTGGGATTATATTATATATATTACTGCTCCCAACCCAGAAGTAAGGAGTGGAAATGATGTTCTTCATCCTAGAATGTGGAGAATATACAGAAGTTATTGGGGATTCTTCTGCTTGGCAGACTTGTCTATTCTCCACTTCCTTATTTATTTATTTATTTATTTGTTTGTTTGTTTGTTTGTTTGTTTGGCAGCGCTAATTCATGTTGAGCCCACACTTTTGATTGTTATACTCCTTGTTGCTATACCTTTTGGCTTTGGTCATTGGATATTCTTTCAGTTTCTTGTGTTGCTTTAACACACTGTTATCAAATGGGCTGGCTTCCTTTTGGTGTTTTTTTTCTGTGCTTTCTTCCACTACATACTGTCTCAGGCTCATCCTGTATGGTGTCTGTCCCAGTCCTAGACTCAGGCACATCTTGTTCAAGGAGTTCTGGCTTCTTTTATCGGTACTAACTCATAATGGTGTTGACGATGGTACTGGAAAGCAAGATCTATTAGATGTTCTCACTGTCACAGGGGAATCTTTGCTTCCGGAACCCTAGATAGAAGAGTAATAAAATCCATGTGTGTATACAAACTTTTGTCCAAACAATATCTAACAGAATTCATATGCAACCGTGGAAATATCAGACAGGAAAACACTGTGCGCCAATGCCTCTAGCTCGCTCAGTGCACGGATCATTCCTTCCCTTGCCTATCCGTGACTCCCACCTCCAGCTGTGAGAATGGTTTCCACCCTTTGTCCTTAGTTTGCTGAATCATTCTGCTTCAGTCCAAATGCAGACTGCTTTCAGGTTATCAACGCATTCACCCGGAGGAGCAGCTTCATCAGCTAGCACATGCTGCTTGTGGAAAGTTTATTACTTTACTCTTAGGGGCCTTACTCATTTCCAAAGTTAATTTGATCATCACTTTTTGCCTTAATACTCTTTGTTGAGCTTGACTTGTATATTTCATACAATTCTTCATATGATCCTAATGATCATTTTTACTTTTTAAATTAATATTTTGATAATTTTGAGTTTTGTACAACATGATTTTTTATGTTTATTTCCCCCAACTCTTCCAAAATAAACCCTAATTTTCCCTACCCATCCAACTTTTGGTCATTTTGAAAAAGCCCTTTGGGACCAATTTGTGCTTCCCCAAGTATTTTTGGATGTGTGGTATTCTACCACAGGGTGTTCCAATTACCAGGGGCTACATTCATAGGCAAAACTGAAGCTAATATTTGCCACTTTTTTCCCTGGCACGTGCCCAGCTTCCCTCTTCGATGCTGGGATTTAGTCTGGCTGTGGCCGGACAGGCTTTGTGCCCGTTGTCACGATCACTGTGCCTCCATACACACAGCTGCCTTGCTGTGTCCACAAGTTGTTTCCGTGTAGTCTTCCGCAGTCCCTGGCTCATGTACTCTTCGTGCCCCTTCTTCCAAAAACTGAGTCCTGAGCCTTGAGAGGGCCGAGAGGGTGAGTGGAATAGATATTCTCCGTAGGGCTGATTATGCTGTAGTCTCTTCTTTGCTTTGACCAGTTGTGGGTCTGGGTGTTAATCACCACCTACAGCAAACAGAAGCCTCTCAGATGAGGGTTTTTGAGATGAATTGGTCTATGAGTGATCAATCACCAGGAGTCAGTTCGATGCTACGCCTATTTAGCTGCTCAGTAGGTTCTCTCCTAGGGCCCATGACAGGTTCTTGTCCTTATAACGATGCCAGATACTGGTTTCATCTTGTGCAGTAGAACTTAATTCCAATCAGAAAGTGGTTGTTCACTTTGTAGTTTTTATGCCAGTGCTGCACCAGTGGACGTGTCTTGCCAGGCCAGCTGGTGTAGCTCACACAGTTCTCAGCCAAGTACCATTGGTGGCTACTTTTCTCCTGCTGTGGCTTTCACGGTCTTCCAGGGCTACAAAAGCTAGCCAGTTGGGGGGTCAACCTTCCAGGTCCATCTGAGTCTGATTTCACTATGTTCTATGACTCAAGTATGTGATGTCTTTAGCAACAGTCTTACCCTTATGTCGGGAACCACCATTTTGCGGGTTACTTTTGCCGCTATCTAGGTAACAGAGTGTTGCCTTAACATACTTGCTTGACAGAATTGCTTTGTAATTGACACGTAACTGAGTGCTGCCTTAACATACATGGCTGACAGCCCCTTTAGTGCAACATTGATCTCTGTGACTGTGATCTCATACTCATCAGTAGAACTTGGCATAGGATGGGGTAAAGATCTCAAAAGAGAAACAGAAGGGAACTGTTGGACCGGCATGTCAAACATCACTTGATTTAAGATGTGTGATCGTGAATAAATCCTGCATGAATAGACCTTATGGATACTTCTCCACTTAATGGGAAACATTTCTGAGTTCTCATAGAAATCCGGCTGGACAGTGTGCTAAATTCTAGAAAACAGCTACGTGGGAGATGTGTACCAGAACACCACCACTCCGAAGGTATAATTAACCCAGGTAATTTTTATAGCCATGAGAATGTCTTAGCTTAAAAGATACCAGTAGTGTTTAAAATTTGGAAATCTAGATGGGAATCGAGCAGGTGTTTATTATATAGGTGAGAGACATAATTGCACTTTCAATTGTGTCAGGATGTGAACACTATCATTCTTCAGTGATTGGAGATAGATGTTGCCTGTCTGATCTTTACTGGGATTATGAAAATTTCTACTGCAGAAGAGAATTGCCTTCTCTAACAGAATGTGACCATCATTGTGTACACTGCACCACACACTGGAAAATTCCATGTAATAAAAACAAGTTACTGTTTGGGGGCCCTGGAGTCATTTCCATGTCAGAGCAAACAGAGTTATGAATTTTATTTACAGTCACATGGAATCATGGATTTTACAAACCCTGGGTCTAGCTCCAATATGATCCACATGTATGCATATATAATTAATGAGCAGAAGTAAAACTTAAAATGAAATTCACGATGATTGTTATTCGTTATTCTCAACTTAGACTTCTAGAAATGAGTAAGTTACCGATGATGTAGCCATTTTTTCTTATATTAATCATCGCTTACAAAAATATCAAAATAGCCCTAGTTTTAGAGAGAAGACATAATTTCTAGCCCTTGAGAACAGTCCTGTGAGGTAGTTTTAGGAATCTATGGTGGTTAGTTTTTGCCAGCTTGACATACGCTAGAATCACCTGGGACAGAGAGCCTCAGTTAAGGAATCGCTTTCTTCATATTAGCTGTGAGCATGTACTGTGAGGTACTTTCTTGATTAATGAATGATGTGTTAGGTCCCAGATTCCTGGGGGCAGTGTCACCCCAAGAACCTGTTCTTTGGTTTTTATGAGACTGCAAGCTGAGCAAGCCATCGAGCGAGCCACTAAGGAGTTTTCTCCCATAGACTCTGATTCAGTTCCTGATTTGCTGCCTCAGCAAAGAATGGGAACCTGCAGGACAGATCAGCCTTCCCTCCCCAAAGGGAGTCCTAGTCATGTGTCTGTCCATTACAGCGATAGAAATCACACTAGGTGGGAACTGTACGAGAGAGTGCGATTGCGGTGATGGAGCTGATGTTGGGTTTTTCTGGGGGAGGGGGTTTAGGAAAGATTTTTGGAATCTTTGGCTTAGAAAGGCTGTTGACTGTTGAGAGCGTAATGAGTTGTTACAGGAGTGTGGAAGACCATGCAAATGATGGAGGCCTGGCTTGTGGAGTTTCAGAGGGAAGCTCTCCTCTTCATGTGATGTTTTGGATTAAAGTCTGCAGAAGTGAAACCTTGGCTTAAGGGGGACGATTGATGTCAACTCTCTGGGGCTAAAGAAACAGCTGTGCTTACTGAGAGACCAGCATTATTGAGGAGAAATCTGGGAAGTATTTCTTCAGGATTAGCATGCAGAAGCTCTCTATGGCTACATTTCAAGTGAGCAGCTGAACTCAGTAAAGAAACCTATAAGGGTTTAAAGGGGTCATGGAGGTCAGCTGAGGTTGATAGTCAAGAGGAGCCTTGGAGAAGGTGTGAGCTCAGTTGTAGTGGAGACACAAGATTAAAGAGATCACAAGAAAAGCAGAGGTTTGGCATCATGTGGTAGGGTCACCATCCCTAGAGGCTAGAAGGCCATTGGTGAAGCTTCAGCCCCATTTGCAGTGGAAACCAGAATGCATTGTGATTCTAGGACACGGGACAACAGCGTGTGTAGAATGAAGCTGATCTAGGCTGGATAAGAATGTTAGCAAGTTTGCATTCCCACCAGCAATGGATGAGTGTACCCCTTTCTCCACAACCTCTCCAGCAAAGGCTATCATTGGTGTTTTTTATTTTAGCCATTTTGACAGGTGTAAGATGGTATCTTAAAGTTGTCTTGATTTGCATTTCCCTGATCGCTAAGGAAGTTGAACATGACCTTAAGTGTCTTCTGGCCATTCGAACTTCTTCCGTTGAGAATTCTCTGTTCAGCTCAGTGCCCCATTTTATAATTGGGTTGATTAGCCTTTTACGGTCTAGTTTCTTGAGATCTTTATATATTTTGGAGATCAGACCTTTGTCAGTTGGAAACAACCTAGATGCCCTTCAATGGAAGAATGGATGAAGAAAGTATGGAATATATACATATTAGAGTACTACTCAGCAGTAAAAAACAAGGGCTTCTTGAATTGTGCTTGCAAATGGATGGAAATAGAAAACACTATCCTGAGTGAGGTAAGCCAGACCCAAAAAGAGGAGCATGGGATGTACTCACTCATATTTGGTTTCTAGCCATAAACAAAGGACATTGAGCCTATAATTAGTGATCCTATAGAAGCTAAATAAGGAGAACCCAAAGAAAAACATATAGGCATCCTCCTGAATATTAACCTTCATCAGGCGATGAAAGGAGACAGAGACAGAGACCCACATTGGAGCACCGGACATAATTCTCAAGGTCCAAATCAGGAGTAGAAGGAGAGAGAGCACGAGCAAGGAACTCAGGACCACAAGGGGTGCACCCACACAGAGACAATGGGGATGTTCTATTGGGAACTCACCAAGGCCAGCTGGCCTGGGTCTGAAAAAGCCTGGGATAAAACCGGACTCTCTGAACATAGCGGACAATGAGGACTACTGAGAACTCAAGAACAATAGCAATGGGTTTCTGATCCTACTGCACATACTGGCTTTGTAAGAGCCTAGGCAGTTTGGATGCTCAACTTACTAGACCTGGATGGAGGTGGGGGTTCCTTGGACTTCCCACAGGGCAGGGAACCCTGATTGCTCTTCGGGCTGAGGAGGGAGGGGGACTTGATTAGGGGAGGGGGAGGGAAATGAGAGGCGGTGGAGGGGAAGAGACGGAAATCTTTAATAAATAAATAAAAAAATAATGTTAGCAAGTAAGCCACTTTCCTCCGTGGTACTGTTTCAGCCTCAGTTCTGCCTGTAGGTTCCTGCCTTGACTTCCTTTAATGACAGACAAACCAAATGAAGCCTGCCCTCCCCAGACCTGGTTTTGACAATGGTGTTTAGCACAGCAACAGAAAGCAAGCAGGGACTGGTTCTGTTTGCTGGAATCCATTCACGCGCTCATCTCACATTCTCTTACCATTCATAACTTTTTCAGGGCCCATTACATAGTAAACTCAGGAATATTTTGCTCTGCGGTCTGCCGCAGGCAGTACAGTGCTCGCTTATGTCCTGTGACATGAGACTTATTACTGAACCACGGTTCTACCATTTTTACTTCCAGCTCAAACTTCCCTCATCATCAGTGAAGTCAAGCTCTGACTAACGGATATAGGGGCACACTCAAAACTGAACTCTTCTTGCTGTGCCAATTTCTGAGGCTGCCAGGCAAAACAAGTCATTGATTCCCAGCAGGCTTTGCTATACCAGGCACCACGCTCTCAAGACAGTCGCACTCAGCAGAACCTAGGCTCCAGTGGAGATTCCCTAAAGGCCAGGTTGGGTTCAGGTTGTTAACTATCTCAGTTCAGGAGGGGTGAGGATTTTATCTTGCTGACCATAGGATAAAATGTTCTGAACAATGAATAAAACTCAGATGGGTGATGGGAAGGGTATTAGGCTCAAATGAACTCACTGACTTGAAATTAATTATGGAAATGTTACATTGAGCATATCCCCATTTTGGAAAATCAGTATTTAATTTAGATGAAAGCTAGTGCTAATATTTACTGTCAGCTATTTATTTTTAAAGTCAGATGCCATTCTTCAGAGCTGTGGCAGAGCTGCACGAAAATTCCCCGGGAGTCCTAAACTGAGAAGATGCTGGTGGGATCTAGGAAAGCCAACTTGTGAGAAAAACTCCTCCTTGTCATAACCTCGAGAATGTCCTCCTCAAGCTCCCCTATGCTCCCTGGATATTTTATGATGTACTCTGTCTCCTTTTGGTTTGAAAAGGCAAGAGCTGGGTTTTTGGAGTTGTCCCGTTGAGGAAAAGTCTTTGAATGGTATGGTGAGTTGAAGAAAATGGTTCTCGAAATCTGATGGATCTGAATGCTTGGTTCCGTTGGTGGGACTGTTGGAAAGGATTAGGAGGTGTGGCCGCCTTAGAGGTGGTGTGTCACTGGCTGGGAGGTTTCAAAAGCCCATATAATTCCGATTTAGATCTTGTTCTTTCCATCAGCTTGTGGATCAGCAGTGAGCTCTCCGCTACTGCTTCAACACAATGCCTGCCTGCTGCCTTTCTTGCCATGGTGATGTTCATGGGTTCTACCATGGGGCCCATGAGCCCCCTTAAATGCTTTTTTCTATAAGTTGCCTTGGTCATGGTGTTTTGTCACGGCAATAGAAACATGACTGAGACAGATGTTTAGAAGGAATGATTGGGAATAGAAACCTCTGAGATGGAAAGTCACTTCTATTCTAATTAAAAATTAACTTCTCTTCACACTTCTTTCATCAGACATGACTAAATAATGCAGAACACGCTCCCTATTCTTACTTGGTCACTGAGAAAAGAATTAGCTGTGTTAACAGCACCTTTTTTTTTAAAAAAAAAACTTTTGAGACAGGGTTTCTTTTTGTAGCTTTGGCTGGCCTGGAACTCACTGTGTAAACCAAATCATCTTGAAACTCTTAAGAGCTGCCTGCCTCTTCCTCCTGAGTTATGGGAATAAAGGCATGTGCCACCACACCAGCCGGTAGCTTATTTTTGTAGAAACAATCAGGATATGACTCATCTCTCTTTGTCAGAATTCACTACAGGGTTTGTTCAGGTCGGATGAGTCATGCCAGCATCTTCAGCCCTGGGAAACAACCTTCCCCTGTTCATCTGCACCTCCCTAGCTCCATCCAAAACACAATGTGGTGGGCAGGGGAGGGCATCCATTAATCTGGGAAGTCACCTCAAAGTTACTGTGTTTAAGTAAGGATGGAATGGTTCATGACAGTGAGATATGGTGGCACCATTCCCTAAACAAAGGGTCCTGAACTGTACAGGAATGGAGAAATACAACTGAGAGCAAGCAAGCAAACAAATATATATATACATATATATATGTGCGTGTATATGTATATATAGACTCTGTATATTCCATCCTTACATGGCTTATTTTCTTACTCTATTACTTTCTCTTTCTTTCTTTCTCTCTCTCTCTCTCTCTCTCTCTCTCTCTCTCTCTCTCTCTCTCACACACACACACACACACACACACACACACATACACACATTCAAGACTAAATCCAACATATGAGGAAAAGAGAAGCATATATATTTGTTTTCCCGGGTCAAGGCAATTTCACTTAACTTAATGCTTTTCAATTACATCCATTTTTCTGAAATATCAGGGTTTAATTTTTCTTCAATGATGAATAAAACTCTATGGTTTACACACACCACATTTTCTTTAAAAAGTCATGTTAACAAAGTCTAGGCTTGTTCTTTTCTGTGGTTAACAGTGCAGCAATAAACATGGATGTACAAGTAGATGTCTAGTCAGATTTAGAGGCCTTTAGAATATATGCCCAAGAGAACACAGCTGATCAAAAACTACTACCTTTAGTTTTTGAGGCTCCTCTAAAGTGCCTTCCATAATAGCTAAACCCCACTTTGAATTCCCATCAGCAGTGATTAAGGGTGCTTATCTTCCTGCATCCTCACCAGTATTTGTTGGGGTTGGTTTTATTGATAATGACCATCCTGAGTGCACAGGGTGGAATGTCAAAACAATTGTGATTTGTGCTGTACTGAAGGCTAAGAATACTGGAGACTTTTTCTTTTCTTCTTTAATTGTAAAAATATTCTTTTCTCATATAATATATATCCTGATTACAATTTCTCCTCCCTCTATTCCACTTAGTTTATTTCCATTTCCCCTCCTATATGGGTCCATTCTCTTTCTATCTCTCATTAGAAAAGGAAAGATTAGAAAAGATTCTAACAGATAACAACACAATACACCCAAATAAAACATAGTAAGATAAAACAAAAACTATCACGTTGGAGTTGAACAAGACAAACAGAAAAAGACAAGACACAAGAATCAGAAATACACTTATCGCACACCCAGGATTCCATAGAAACACTAACATCGAAGCAATAACAGATGCCGAGAGGACTTGGTGGAGACCAGGCAAACCTGTGCGTGCCGCCTGACTCCCCATGAGTTCATCTGAGCTTTGATGATGCTGACGCAGAGGGCCTTGTTGTCTTGGTGTCCTCCATGCCCTCTGGCTCTATCACTCCTTCAGCTCGTTCCTCTTCTCAGGATTTCCTGGGCACTGAGGGGTTTGATGGAGACATCCCATTCAACGTTGAGTGTTTCAAGGTCTCTCACTCTCCCCATAATGTCTAGCTATGGATTTCTGTATTTGATTCCTCATAATGGTTGAGCAAGATATTGATCTATAAGTCTAATAAAATATCATTTGTACCTATCACTATGGTTTTGTGTGTTTGTTTGCTTTTTATCAGTAGTATTTGATTTCACCCTAGGTCCTTGGCCTATCTAGCCTCTGGTTACCCAAGCAGTGCCAGATAAAGGTTTCATTTCATGGAATGGCTTCTAACTTAAATTAGATATTGGTTGATTACTCCTACAAGCTTTGTGTCACCATTGACCTAGCATATCTTTGAGGCAGGACACCATTATGGATCATAGGGTTTGTGACTGGCTTGCTGTTTATGTTTCCCTTTTGGTAGCTGGCAGAAAACCTTCCTGTAATAACGACACTAGGATATAGGGGCAAAGACTCTATGTAGACATCAGCTTGAATTCTGTGTGTTCAGTGAGTTGTGTAGGTGTTGTGTGCAGCAGTGGGGCCTTGCTGTCAGCATGCAGAGAGCAGCCTACACTGTTGGGAACAGCCTGTGTTGTTTAGGTATTCCCGTGGGGCCCCTTTCACCATCAGCGTCATTCTCTGTAACCCAATTCTGGTATGGTAGTTTCCTTTGGTGACAAGAGATGGTCAGCTGGGATTCCATCTCCCCCATTGTTTGGCTATTTCATTTAGGTAGTTTTCATATGCGTACGTATTTTAGAAAGTCTACTGGATTAGGTTTCCAGACTAATGCTCAAAGGGGCCTGAATTTTAGCTGTTTCTCCTCATATTACCACACTCCTCTTAATTTCTTCTTTCCTTCACCATTTGACCCTCCGGATCCACACCTCTATCCATCCATAATTACCTTTTTTATTTCCCTTTCCTAACAAGATCTATCTTTATTCTCTACTGCCTGGCTTTGTGTGGCAACTTGACACAAGCTAGAGGCACCAGAGAGGAAGGAGCCTCAGCTGAGGAAATGCCGCCATGAGATCCAGTTTTAAAGCATTTTCTTAATTAGTGATCAGTGTGGGAGGCTCCAGCCCATGGTTGTGCTATTCATGGACTGGTGGTCCTGGGTTCGAGAAGAACACAAGCTGAGCAATCCAAATAAGAAGAGCCTCGTGTACACAGCAGTGAATAGAAGAGCCTCGTGTAGACAGCAGTAAGCAGAAGAGCCTCGTGTAGACGGCAGTAAGCAGAAGAGCCTCGTGTAGACAGCAGTGAGCAGAAGAGCCTAGTGTAGACAGCAGTGAACAGAAGAGCCTTGTGTAGACAGCAGTGAGCAGAAGAGCCAGTCCTAAACAACACGGGAGGTGAGAACTAACACCCAGGTTGTTCTCTGACCTCCATGCATGCATGGAAACCTGGAGATACAGACACTTATATAAAGGTGCACACACACACACACACACACACACACACACACACACACACACACACACCAGCGTGCTCGGATTTAGCCAGCACTGGCTGGATGCACTTTCCTTTTTCTTCTAATCTTCCACTAGTTAAGATTTATAACGGTAAGTACAAATACTAACTTGATTTTCACAGCAATTCAAGGTTTAGGTAGAGAGATAAGAACCAGTGAGGGAGAGAAGGAGGAAGGAAGCTCTCCCATGACTCTCCCATTCCAGCACGATCACGTGCACCTACTCATGTCTGCAGTTTTCCACCCAGCACAAGGGAGCAGGCAAGCATTTTGACAGAGGTCTCCTGTAGACAAACAGGTCTCATCATGAACCCTGACACTTATCAGGATTTAAAACATAATTGCAATATGGTTGCAGGATTAAAATCCCTGGGAATGCTGAATAATGCAAGGTGGTTACAGGATGGAATTCCTGAGAACTCAGAATGATGCTTTTCAAAAATAGTCTCTCTGGCTAGTTTCTTCTATGTCAATAAAATATTTCAAATGAAATCATTAGATTTTTATTTTTGACTTAGCCCTAATTTCAAATTTTAAGGTATAGTCACTATTTCCTGGAGGTGAATAAACACAGTACTATATTAAACTGAAGAATTTAACGAATATTTAAGACGTATTCTACTGACAGATAAATGGACCCTGAGTCATTGGTGAGTTCCTTGGCCTCGTGTCTGCTGGTTGGTGTTTTCAATGATGCCCCATATTTGTTTGTACAGCGTTTGTGATCAAAAGCTACTAGATGGCTAACATATTCATTTCAAGTTTCCTTTCAGCATCTTTCTTGGTGAGGTCAATCTGAAGAATCTTTGGGGGCAGAAATCCCCACTCTACCTGCGGAAAGTTGCTAGGTACTTGTGCACCAATGATAGCAAGCTCCATTCATTGTTATGTATGATGTGGGTCCACCTTTTTAAGGTTACACGTACCAAAGGGACAAAAATAGAACTCTGCTTCCCACAGAGAGATAAGAAGACAGGTTCTTAGTTTATTCTAGAAGGAACCCTTTTACTCATTCTCTTTCAGTCTGACTTTGCAGACAGCGAGAGTGAAAGGCGCCCTGCTCTTATGACTGTTTGCAGTAAATCATGTGGTTCCTTGCTTAGAGACAGAGAGATCCTGAGCTGGAAAGATCCTTGAGATCAGCCCCATGACCTCACAGAAGAGAAAGCAGAACCTAGAATAAAAGCACCTTTTCAGGGCAACAGATCCAGTTTGTGGTTGAGCTGGAGCATGGATACGCATTTGACTTGTTCTGCTGCCCCTTCTGCTCCACCACACAGTCCTGCGTTACACATTCATACCCCAATAATGAGCCAGTTCACCAAAAATGTCATCTATTTGACCTGTTGGCTTGTAGTGAGCTCTACACAATCCATCACTGTGTGTATTCGCTGGTAATGTCATTCCTATTAGTGCCTGGTGACCTCTCCATGATGACGGGAGGGGAAGCAAGGGTGTTCTGACCTTTGAATCGACATGTGTGTGTGTTTTCTACTAAGCAACTAGATTCTAGCTCAGTAACACATTGTGAATGCTGTAACTGGCCAGGCTCCTTCTTCAGAACACTAAGCCAAGGGTGCTCATGCGGCTTTCATTTCTCATCATGCATTGCTTTGGTGAGTTATTCTGTCAGCCTGGTTCCGGTATGATTTGACATTCTTGATCTGACTTTTTTTAACCAATATTTTTTATGTTATCGCTTTATTTGATCTTAAAATATAAATCATTCTAATAAGAAAATAAATACATACATGCGTGTAGGATTAATTTTTCTAGATAGCTTTTATCATTACAGATTTTTTTGATATAAAGCTTATTTGGAATACATCTCAAAAGTGTTCTCTGTGCAACTCAATTAGTTTATCATCTTCGGTCTTGGGCTACTCTCTTTCTATAACATGGACATGACATGAGGAAATTAAGTTATTTGTAACTTGTTTGCATAATTCTATGTGCTTTAACTATGTCTTAACCTGAACGTAAACCCACAGAAGATAAATAGCGGAATTTGTATAGGAAGTATTCCATACAAACATAAAAGGATGTTAATCAACATTTTATTTTTAAAATTCTTCTAACCAGATAAAATATTTACTTTATTATAGATTGGCTTGACAGCGAGAAGTCATTCATGCAATTAACAAACTCCTGAGAGTGTAGACCACCTCTGAAGGATGCTTTTACCCCACTGGTTCATATTTATCACATAAAAAAATCCTTCACCAATTTGTAGTGTTTTATAAAGTAGCTAAAGCTTTATTGATAATGATAGTCTATTTTTGCAATCTCTTCAGGGTCTATAATAGACCTGCTTTGTTTGAAATTAATTTACTTTGTAAAGTAAGGTCAGATATTGCTGAGCTGAAAAATAGCATGTCTCATTGCTCCTTCCTTCAGCCTTTCTAAATTCTCAACCATGTGAGCCCTTCCTTGATGGGTATGTCTGCTGGATGTTACGTTTATATATCCCAAAGACTAGAAAACAATCAATATGTTTCATGACTGACAAACAAAAGCACTCTCTTCAACCTCAAGAAAATGTGTTCCGGTAGCAAACCTTCCTTAGAAATCATGGACAAGAAGCACATTGATTGCATCTGTTCAGTTTTCATTAGGTAAGCAAGACAAACATCATGGCATGACAGGTTGCTTAGCTTATTTCTGCATGGAATAATATTTAACAAATTACATTTGTTATTTCAAAAAGCATATAAACTAGATATGGGGCTACCTCATTCGGTGAAGTAGCCACGCCCTACGTGTGCTCACGTGATTACGTGGAAGCTGACTGGCAAACCTGGGCTGTGTTTTGACTGTGGCTCAAGGTCTGACTGTACCTGTGCTGAAACACGGTCCCAGGTAGACTTTGACATCGCCCTACTTAGGATATTGAAGTGGGAGGGTATCGAACAGGAACACCACTCTCCAAGCCTTTGTCAGGGGCTTGACTGGGCATGCCTGCAAAAGACTATCATGGCTGGGCTTGTTGACTGCTCATGCTCCCTTACGGAAGGAGACGCTGGGAGATCACGGACCCTCGCCTGAGAATCTAGTCATTCCCCTCCACCAGATGTGTGCAGTTCTGTGTTGATTGCACGTGGCCTCCGAGAGAAGCTAGAATATGAAGGCTTGAAGAACCAGGGAGGCCACCACCTCCATTGGGGAGCTATCCTTCTTGCTTCAGTGTGACTGTTTTAAGGCCACTCACACCTTCCAGTGGGAGTGTTTTAAGGCTACCCATAGTCGAAGCTGGAAACTCTCCTCCATTGCTCTGAAAGGAAGACTAATAGCCTCGTTGCTTCCCCAGAGTGAATTTTAGTGGAATCATGGGAACAGTAGCAGGAATGGTAGACATTTTTTTGCATCTCTAGAGAAGGAGGTTTTGGAATATACTGCATGAAAGTGGTGATAATAAATATTGCAATTAAAACTCAGCCACCAGGGAGTCCTTTATGGCCAGTGTAAGTCTCGTTCTTGTCCTGAATTTTCATTTCTCCTGGCTGCATGCAGTAGAACTTTGCACCGCTGTGCTATCTGCTTGCTACTCCAGTGATTGCCCACTTGGCTAATGAGCACTAGGAATGGGCTGGTCTAGTAGGGAAACTGAACTGGGAGCTGAAATACATCCTCAGTGATGTTAATGCAGAGTGCAGTGACCGTGGCTGGCCTGTCAGGCTGCACACTTCAGAGGTTGCTGTGGACAACCCGAGAGTTGCTTCTCTCCTCTCCTAGGTACATACAGGGAACAGAGGAAGCCCTGAATGAGTAATGTCTTCAGTGAATGTGTGTTGTTGACATAGCCCCTGCCATGTCAAGGACCTCAAAGCCACAGAATCAGAAAAACTGCAAAGCCTCCCACAACCCACAGGAGGCTCAGGAGGAAATGGCAAAACTGACTTCTGGGTACTGAGTGCGAGTATTGACAGTGTGCAGAAATGTCGACCATAGGCCCCCACACCATCTTTATTGCCTGCAGAGACTGCTCCTTCTGAGATTAAACCTGTCTCTGGGATCTGGCTATGATCTGTAGACTCTGCCTCCTTGTCCATCTGCATGTAATAACCCTGCCTTTCTGTTCAACTTTATACAGTAAACACTCTGTTTCTGGGTATTGTGGTTTCCTGGAGAGCCCAGACCACCCAAGGCCAGCTTTCCTTCTGTGTGTCTTTGTGTTTGTCTTTTCTTAGTTTCTTCACTCGGCCAGCCAGAGTCCCCAGAGCTGTGGAAGGAAGGACTCAGCTGTAAGCATCAGTTTTTAAAGTTTTCAGAGAACGGTACTGCCACCAGAACCTGATGGGCCAAGGAGACAGGGAATCTCAGAAGGAAGCACATTAAGTAGGATCAAAACCCCGTGCCATTGTCCTTGGCTTCTCATCAGCCCTCATTGTTCGCCATGTTCAGAGAGTCCAGTTTTATCCCATGCTTTTTCAGTCACAGTCCAGCTGGCCTTGGTGAGCTCCCAATAGCTCAGCCCCACTGTCTCAGTGGGTGGGTGCACCCCTCGTGGTCCCGACTTCTTTGCTCATGTTCTCCCTCCTTCTGCTCCTCATTGGGACCTTAAGAGCTCAGTCCAGTGCTCCAGTGTGGGTCTCTGTTTCTATCTCCATCCCTCACCAGATGAAGGTTCTATGGTGATATGCAAGATATTCGTCAGTATTGCTATAGGATAGGGTCATTTCAGGTTCCCTATCCTCAGCTGCCCAAGGAACTAACTGGGGACATCACCTTTGTTCAACTATGTTCATAGCAGTATTATTTGTAATAGCCAGAACCTGGAAACAACCTAGATGCCCTTCAATGGAGGAAAGGATGAAGAAAGTGTGGAATATCTACACATTAGAGTACTACGCTGCTGTAAAAAACAATGACTTCTCGAATTTTGCATGCAAATGGATGGAAATAGAAAACACTATACTGAGTGAGATAACCCAGACCCAAAAAGATGAACATGAGATGTACTCACTCACAATTGGTTTCTAGCCATAAATAAGGGTCACGGAGTCTATAATAGGTGAAGTCATCTTGTTGCTTCAAATCATTCAGTCGCTCTCCACTCACCAAAGGAAAAGCCTGAGCTTCCTGAAGGGGGCATAAGATGTTGTCTTGCCCACGATGCTCCGCACACCAGTTTGGCCCCTGGAGCCCGGTCTCTGAGATTCAGTGCTCTGACACAGCTCATAAAATGCCAGCACTGCTCCAATGGCAGGCTTCTGAAAGAGGCCACGTTTCCCCCTTTTTTACCGCAAGGTCTCTTATCTTAGATCTCCCTGGCGGCTGCAGACCATCCATAGTAGGCCACTATATGACTAATGAGAGAAGATGTTCCTCCCTGCCGAGGGCTTGGATGGCTTCCGAGATTTTCTTTTGTAAAGCTGGCTCCTGGACTTGAATTGTAAACAGCAATCCTTCCAAGCTATCCCACTTCTCTGCCTCGTCCCCAGATTTGATCTGTAAGATGTTTGTTAGATGACAAAAGCTGTCAAAGCTCTCACAGGAACCAATATTGATAGCTGCTGAATTAAAACCACTCTCGTGGAAGAAGAGATCATTCAACACAAAACAGCCTAGAGGGGAAGTAAAAGTCACAGAACATTAAAACTCCATTTGCTGACAAAAGTTATCCTGACAAATTAATTTTTGGAGGACTACCGTGACCTAATTTATCTCATCGCTCCTTACTGTGATTTGGAGGGACAGATGTTAAGAAATGTAAGACACGCCCCCAGAGCTTCTTGCTGAGGTTCAGTTGAGCAGTTGGGATGCTTAGCCTAATGCAGAAGTTCCACCCCTGCCAATGAAACAAAAAGCAACAGCAATGTTGCTCCATCTTCAGTGCATTTTTTATTCATTGCACAGAGTTGGCCTCGGGCTTGTTTTCCAAAAGTACCAGATGTTTTTATTTATTTATTTATATCAATCTATTTTTAGAAACCTATCTGTCTTTGTGTGGTGATAGATGCTTTTTGAAATTACAAAGTATGTAATAGCCGAGTTTGCCATTTCAAATCAGGAAATTCAGTTTTTTTCTGAACTCACAAACCAGAAGACCAATCTTACATGCGGAATCTGTAGTGTGATCCCATTCCAGGCTCACTACTGTGAGCTCTGCCCGGAGGATGTATTTACTCTCAAAGGTGAACAGAACCTTTACACACTATTTTCTTTTTTTTTTGTTTAAACAAAAAAAGGGGAAATGATGGAGGAGAGTCATCTGTTTTGTGTTAATTTTATTGGTTAAATAAAGAAACTTCCTTGGCCCTTTAATAGGACAAAAAATTAGGTAGGCAGAGTAGACAGAGAGAATGCTG
This sequence comes from Microtus ochrogaster, assembly GCF_000317375.1. Taxonomy (NCBI): domain Eukaryota; kingdom Metazoa; phylum Chordata; class Mammalia; order Rodentia; family Cricetidae; genus Microtus; species Microtus ochrogaster. The sequence continues at coordinate 79,351,010 of NC_022009.1, forward strand.
GGAGAAAGAAGCCGAGTCACTCAGTCGCCATGATTCTCCCGCTGGACACAGACACAGGTTAAGAAGCTCCCTGGTAAGCCACACCTCGTGGTGCTACACAGATTATTAAATATGGGTTAAAACAAGATGTGAAAAGTAGCCAATAAGAGGCTAAAATTAATGGGCCAAGCAGTATTTAAAAATATACAGTTTCCGTGTAATTGTTTCGGATAAAGCTAGCCATGCGGGAGCTTGGACTCTGTCGTGTTCATCTCTGCATCTGTCTGGTAGCGGAGAATGCACCACTTCATATTACAAAGACAAAGAGATGTGCTAACTGCAACCTGGAAGTAACCGTTGAACTCTAAGAAGACATTATTGATTAGAATGATTATGAAGGTTCATAGATAATGTCACATAACTATATATCTTGTGGGTTGCCAAGATAAAGAAAGAAATTCTCCTTTGTATTGCTAAACCTGTGTAGGAAGTAGTATCCTCACAGCGGGGTGACAGGAATATAAAGCAGTGACATTTTGGGGGAACAATGCGATAGCAAGATTATGAAGATCTGACTCAGCCAGCTGCTCCAGGAACTTACCATGCAAAGACAAGGAGGCATACATATTCATTTAATACCGTTATAACAGGAGAAGCAGCCTGAAGCTTAACCAATATGGCCCTCGGAAAATTATTCGATCTCTCCAGACACTGAATAATCTCTAGCAGGAAAAGTTCTAAGAGTGTGGATACTCTGCTTCGTTTGGGTATGAGTAGGAATGAATACTTGCATTTACATACTCATTCATGTGGAGCTATTTACGTTGTTTCCCAGGCTGCACGTCCATGATTGCTTCTGGAAGACTGCCTAGGAGGCTGCTAAGCTTTCTAAGAAGGAAATCTGAAGCTCCAAATGAGAAAATGATATGATCTTTACTGTATTAATTGTTACTGTGTACTGATAAAACTTACTCTATGTGCATAAATTGCTTTTTTATAGCTAAATAGATTATATACTACTGCTTATCAGAAACTCATTTTAGGATGAATTCAATTTTCTTTTTGTCTTACATGATATTACTAAGACTAAAATCTTCTCATAGACCAATTAGACAAAAGAGAACATTTGGTTAACCATCTCTGTGGGAGTCATGGTATCAAGCATGCTTTTGCTAAAAGCAGACTAATGAATAGATCACTGTAGCAATGAGGGGTGGGGAAATGGCTCAGCCGGTGCAGTGCAAGTCCCCAAAGCCTGAAGACCTGATCTGAATCCTCAACACTCATGAAATGCTTGGTATGCTGGCAGGGCAGGGAGCTGGGGACACAGGCCAATCCTGGGACTTTCTGGCCAGCCAACCTCACTTGCTTGGTAAATTCCAAGCCAGTAAGAGACCCTGTTTCATAAACAGGGCTGCAGGTGCCTAAGAAATGATACCTGAGGTTGACCTCTGGCCTCCATGTGCACACAGGCTTGTGCACAGATCAACAAGCACAGCCACTTTTGTGCATGCGTGTATGTGTACGTGAACACGCTTGTACTAATACCAGTGGGTTTGGGATGAAGTTCATTATCACTCCATAGATTGCCTTCTACAACTGTCAGCTGATTTCTTTAAGAATTCCTCTCCCCTCTCCCAGCCACTGGCATTCCGGCAGCAGCTGGGAGTTCTTTCCTGACAGTTCCTTTTAGCCCCTTGTTTTAGTTTTTGAGTCTGGTCTATTAGGACCCTCCCTGAAAACTCATGATCCATTTAACACTGCATGGGACCCACACATACACGTGTAATTTAATAATATTTTCCAGTTGTCAATAAGGTTGTCCGGGAAATCATTCACTTACTTGTGTGGCTATCCTTATGCACCTTCAACAGGACATAATCCCTAATGTCGGGATTTTATTTAATAAAACATATGAAATTATTTGAAATTTTGTCTTCATTTTCTGGATTTGTTTTAGAAACATTTGCCTTTAAAGATGCCAGAAATGCCCAAATAAAACTATGTAATTGCACTGGAATAAGAACAGAAATGGCAGAACAACAAAAGAGTGATGGGGAAATATGACATATTTGCCTTCTTCTTCTCGAAAGAAATGTGTTTTGTATTTTGTCGGATCTTTTCCTGGGATAAGCTCTGAGAATTCATTGATTCCTGTGTGATGGATAATTATTTGTGTCCATGTTATATCAAATAAAATGTTCCTATTGCGATAGTTCTTGGATGCTCATAAAATGCAATAAATCCTAAATGTTTTCACCAGCTAGGACAACTGGTCTTCCTTCCTATCGGTAACATACTCAGCGAGAGAATTTTTATTTAGGAACCATGATTGCCATGCATGGTGGTGCCCACCCTCAGTCCCAGCCTTGGGACTCAGCCTCCTCCTGTTACAGATTTGGATGAATTCAAACACGAAGGTCTAAAAGTCACGACAGGAAGTGGAGAGGAAGAACAAGCATCTGTGCATGCTGACCAAGTAGGCAAGAAGACTTCCTGCCGCTCATAGCACCCCTCTGCACCGGAGAAAGTATGCAGCATGAGCAGCAAGATGAGTGTGAAAAGGGAGTCCATGCAACACTTCCCTACGTTTGGGTTTGATGGTTCTCTTTGAATTCTATTGGCTTTCGCTGATAATTCTTTAAACCTCCCCCAAATCTCAAATGCAAAAAACATGTGTTACTTATTAATTAACTAGATAATGTTCTTTTTGTATGGCTATGAAACATATGTCTATGTTTACCTCTCTATGTCAGGATCCATACCACTGGGAGGTCAGAACTGTGTTTATGGTATCCACTTATCTTTGTCAAAATCTGGCTTCATTCTCTACATATGTTCCTTGAGAAGGAATTACTATAGATATTGACTGGCTTGGAGACAAACACAGAAGCAAACAACACATTTTTGCTGCCATGGCACCATAATGCAGTCCACTGTTATATCAAAAGCACATAGTTGGGGACACTTGTGCCAATGCTCAGGAAATATAATTCCTTTGCGAAATGACAGCCTATCTCTGGAAAGCTATGATATTCTTACAACAATGCTCATTGCTTTTAAATATTAAATACAATGCCTGTGATAAACTACATTAGTACCAATCATTCATGTAAGGTTGAGAAGGCAGAACCCATAGTGAACAAACACACTAGTATCATACTGCACCTATAGCAGGCCAGAGACAACCAGGAGTGATCAGAATTGGCGTTTACAGTTAAAACCAGTGTTCCTAACACTGTGAAATTGAATTTTGGCTCTTATAAATTTATTTTACTATCTCCTGATGGTTTGGGTGAGTTACTGAAAATTCTGGCAACTCTGGGTTATTATCTATTTTATTTGCCTCTTGAGAGACCTTGCAGCTGACATCTGTTTGCTCTTAGCACTTTTGTTTTTTGAACCTGCCAGCTTTGTCCATTTAAATATTAGGTTTGAAATATTCTTTCAATATGACAATATTTATTACCAAGAATATCTGGTAATAAAAAGCAGTACCCCAAGACAAGTTTGGTAAAAATAATACTTGAGAAAAAGAAAATAAGTCAAAATGGAAAGTATCTTTGAGTTCTTGTTTTTTCTCCCAACGTATTGCTCATTTTTCTTTTCGCTGAACAAAACACCTGACAAAAAGCAGCTTGAGGGGCAGGGGTTAATTTTGGCTTACAGAGTTGAGGATTGTGGTCTGTCATGTGGATAGGAGCCCTGGTAATGGGAGAGGCTGGGCTCCACACATTACAGAAAGGGACATGGCAGTACTCAGCTGTCTAGCTGCCAGGTGATGCCGCTCATACTTGTGACAAGTCTTCTTCTCTCCTTAGGTAGACCTCTCCAGATATGCCACCACAGACACATTTTTGCTGTGATAAAATCTCTCTTAATCTTTTTTAATTATTTTTTTCATTTATTTTATATACTCAATCACAGTTTCCCCCTCCCTCCTCTCTCCCTGCTCCCTCCTCCCATTTATCTCCCCTGACCTTCTCCTCCTTTCAGAAAGGGGAGCCCTCCCATGGGCATCATCAACAAAGCATGGCACATCCAACTGAGGCAGGACCAAGCTCCTCCATCTTCATAATGGCTGGGCAAGGCAACCCAGTATGGGGAATCGGTTCCCAAAATGCCAACTCATGTGTTAGGGACAGGTCCCGCCTCCACTGTTAGGCTCTCCACACACAGGTCCAGCTACACAACTGTCTCAGCCATGCAGACTCCCTAGCTGTTGGTCCAGGGTACATGAGCTCCCACTAGTTCAGGTCGGCTCTCTCGGTGGGGTCCCCACTCTTGACCTTGACCTGCCTGGCTTGTGCAGTCCCTTCTCCCACTCCTCAACTCCACTGTGATGGCTCTGGAAGTTCCTTTATTGTACAGAATTGTTTTAGCTATCCTGGGTATTTTATTTTCCAAAAAAGTTGAAATTGAGTACTGTTCTTTCTAGGTCTGGGAAGAATTGGGCTTGGACTTTGATGGGGATTGCAATGAATCAAGATTGCTCTTGGTAAGACTGCCGATTTTACTATGTTAACCCTAACTATCCATGAGCATGGGAGATCTTACCATTTTCTGACGTCTTCTTCAGTTCTTGTCATACAGGGTTTTCACATGTTGGGTTAGAGTTACCCAAAGATATTTTGTATTATTTGTGGCTATTTTAAAGGGTAGTCTTTCCCTGATTCTTTCTCACCCCTTTCATCATTTGTATGTAGGAGAGCTACTAATTCTATTGAGTTTATCTTACATTCAGTCACATCACTGAAGGCGTTTATCAGCTGTGGAGTTCCCTTGTAGAATTTTTGGAGTCACTTATATACACTATCATATCGTCTGCTAATAGTGAAAGTTTGACTACTTCCTTGCCAATTTATATCTCCTTCATCTCTGTTTGTAGTCTAATTGCTCTAGTTAGAACATTGAGTACTATGTTGAATAGATATGGAGAGAATGGACAGCCTTGTCCTGTTCCTGATTTTAGTGGAATTGCTTTGAGTTTAATTTGATTTTAACTGTCAGCTTGCTGTATATTGCTTTTATTTTGTTTAGATATGTTCCTTGTATTCATGATCTCTCCAAGACATTTATCGTGAAGGAGTGTTGGATTTTATCAAAGGCCTTTTCAGCATCTAATAAGATGATCATCTGTATTTTTTTAAGCTTGTTTATATGATGAATTACATAGGCAAATTTTCATATATTGAACCATACCTGCATCTCTGGGATGAAGCCTACTTGATCATGGTTGATGATTTTTTGAAGTATTCTTGAATTCATTTAGCCAGTATTTTATCGAATATTTTTGCATCTCTTTGTTGCATCTTTGTGTGGGTTAGGTGTTCTTTCTGTTTCTAGTATGTTGAGCAGCTTAAGGAGTACTCATATTAGCTGTTCTTTGAAATTCTTATAGAATTCTGTGCTGAAACCATTTGGTCCTGAGCTTCTTTTGGTTGGGAGGTTTTTAATAACTGCTTCTATCTCCATAGGTCTACTTAAATGGTTTGTCTAGTCTTGATTTAATTTTGGTATGTAGCACCTATCAAGAAAAATTTCCATTTCTTTTAGATTTTCCAATTTTGTGGAGTACACAATTTTTGAAATATGACCTAATGATTCTCTGGATTTCCTCAATGTCTGTTGCTATATCCTCTTTTTCATTTATGATTTTGTTAATTTGGATATTCTTCTGTGCCTTTTAGTTAGTTTGGATAAGGGTTTGACTATCTTGTTGATTTTCTCAAGGAACCAATTCTTTGTTTCATTGATTCTTTATATTGTTCTCTTTGTTTCTATTTTATTGATTTCAGCCACAAGTTTGATTATTTCCTGCCTGAGGGAGTTGGCTTCTTTTTGTTCCCGAGCTTTCAGATGTGCTGTTAAGTCACTAGTGTGAGATTTCTCCAACTTCTCTATGCAATCACTTAGTGGTATGAACTTTCCTCTTAGCACTTCTTTTATAGTGTCCCATAAGTTTGAGTATGTTGTGTATTCATTTCCATTGAATAGAAAGTTTATAATTTCTTCCTTCACTCAATGATAACTCATTTGGGTATTGTGCCAGTACCACGAGTTTATAGGCATTCTGTGGCTTTTGTTATTGTGTCCCAGCTCTTTGGAAAGTGTAGCCATTTTCAGCCTCCTCGTTACTTACCATTACATGTAAGACAATAGGATTGGATTGTCCTGTACTAGACCTTCTCCACTCTAACGACATATTAGACCTTCTCCACCGCAACGACACCTAAGAGGCAGCCACTCCAGCAGTATTAGGAATCTCGGCCTTAATTGTTTGTTTAGGATCAATATAAACAAACATTCAATTATAGGTCTTTCCATTTTATTCTGAAATAGCCATTTTACTTTCCTGGCCCAATCTTTTCCAGTGAATTCTGTTTTAATTTTGTGACTGTTTTCTAATTCTCATGTAAAGTGGTAGACAATAATATATCCAGGGTTTGCTAACAGTATTGCCAGAGAAAGGAAGATTTAAAGTGTTGCTTAAATTTTTTTGTATACACACACACACACACACTCTGATGCACAAGTATACACACACACGTACACACACACACTCATGCACAAGTATACACATGCACGTACACACACACACACACACACACTTTTTACTGAGTAATCTGAAACTTTGAAGTTCTTAAGTTAAAATGTATGATCAAAATGCACATTCTTTCTCTTGTATGTTAGAGAACAAGCTGCCACTATAAAGCTTCTGATGGAGCTTCTGAGTTTGTATCTAAACAGTAACTTACTGTACTACATGTCCACATGTCTAAAAGGATACTTGCCAGTATCAACTGAACCTTAGGACACAACCTCAGACACCCCCAAGCTCTCCATGGTGATGTGTAACTGTTCTCTGTGGATACATAATGCAGCTGGATATCTATATCAATTACAAAAAAGTAAATCTGAATATTCTTCTCCTTAGCATCTTATTTTTATTCCTAAGTGGATTGTCAAGTATGCATTGAACTTAAGTAAAAAACACAGGGATCTACTTATAGATATAATATGAATTTGTTTTTAAACTCATTCTAAATATGTGTTAATTTTTAATAATTTTAATGTTTTGTATGAAAATTTAACTGACAAGTTCTGCTCTTTTCCAATGATTCCAATATAACTCAGGTGTGTACCTCACAGTGTAGTCCAAGCTGGGCTTGAACTTGAGAGCCTCCTGCCTGAGCCTTTTGCATGGCCAACTCATAAGTATGCTCTGCCGTATTAATATTTTCTTGAAATTCCTCTTCAAATGGCCATTGTTTTAGTGTCAGATCATATTAAATTATAAAGCAGTCTTTAAATAACGAGCTTTTCCCTACAAGCCACTCTCCATCAGAGATTTTAGCATGGCAGGCCCAGCAGCCTGGAGCAGAGCCAGCACCCACTGGACTCTATTCCAAGACCTGCTCTGCTGCCCAGACCCACCCATCTCATCATCTTCTTGTGCCCTGCCTTCCCCCACTCCATCGAACTCCATAGGGACAGGCACAGTCCACAGCCGTTGGAAGTATACGTACAGGTACAGCTCACACAAGCCAGAACACGAGGATACACTAGGGCACCCAACCCCCACAAACCTCAACTGAGGCGACCAACCTTACTATACCTGAAGACCTGCCAATTTCCAGAACCCGTGGCCATTCGAGCCAGAAGACAATAAAGAAAACAGGTCATAAAGGATCAAACACCAGCTAACAAATACAACACAAGAATCAATGCCCGTCCCTATAATCATTTCAAACCCAAACGCATAAATGGCAGTGTAAGAATATATTCAACAAGAGAAAGAGCAATATGGCACCACTAGAGCCCATCTATCTTATGACAGCAAGATCTGAACATTTCAGCACAGCCAAAGAACAAGAAAATAACCTTAAAATAACTGTATGAAGATTATAGAGGTCCTTAAAGAGGAAATGAAAAATTTCCTTAAAGAAATCTAGGAAAACACAACAAAAAATTGAAAGAAATTAATAAATTCCTTAAAGAAATCCAAGAAAGCCAAGGAAACAAAAAAACAGGTGAAGGAAATAGTTCAAGTCTTGAAAACTGAAATAGAAACAATAAAGAAAACGCACACCAACGGAATTCTGAAAATGGAAAATCTAGGTAAGCAAACAGAAACTGCAGAAGCAAGCATGACTAAGAATATAAAAGATGGAAGAGAAAATCTCATGCATTGAAGATACGATAAAGGAGATAGCTTCATCAGTCAACGACAATGTTAAATCCAAAATATTTCTAAAACAAATTGTCCAGGAAATCTGGGAAACCATGAAAAGATCAAACCTAAGAATAATAGGGATAGGAGAAAGAGAAGTCCAGCTTAAAGACACAGAAAAATATATTCCACAAAATCATAGAAGAAAACTTACCTAACCTAAAAAAGAAATGTCTGTAAATATACAATTATTTTCTGGATCAAAAAAAAAAGTCCCCCACCACATAATAACCAAAACATTAAACATATGTAATAAAGAAAGAATATTAAGATCTGCAAAGGAAAAAGTCCAAGTAACATACAAAGGCAAGCCTATCAGAAGTATACCCAACTTCTCAATGGAGACCTTAAAAGCCAAAAGGTCCTTGGTGGACATTTTGTAAACACTAAGAGACTGCAGATGCCAGTCAAGACTATTATAACCAGCAAAGCTTTTAATCACCATAAGCAAAGAAACAATATATTTCATGACAAACCAGATTTAAACCATACCAACCCACAAATCCAGCCATACAGAAAATACTAGAAGAAAAACTGCAACCCAAGGAAATTAGCTGCATCCATGTAAACACAGGCAATAGACAATCTCACACCAACAAAAATGCAAAGAAGGGAAATACATACACAAACACTACCACTACAACCACCCAAACCAAAAAACAACAGAAATCAACAATCACTTGTCACTAATATATCTTAATTATCAATTGACTCAATTTTCCAATAAAAGACACAGACTGGCAGAATGGATATGAAAACAGAATCCATCCTTCCACTGCATACAAGAAACACAGGTCGACTACAAAGACAGACATTACCTTGGAGTAAAGCATTGAGGAAAGATTTTCTAATCAAATAGACCCAAGAAGCGTGCCATTAAAGCTTTCCTAATATCTAACAAAATAGATTTCAAACTAAAATCAATCAGAAGAAATGGAAAAAGACATTACATAGTCATCACAGAAAAAAACCATCAGGATGAAGTCCCAATTCTGAACATTTATGCCCCAAATACAAGGGCACTCACATTTGAAAAAAAAACATTACTAAGGCTTATATTACACATCAAACCCAAAACTGGGAGACTTCAACACCCAGTTCTCACCAATGGACAGGCCTTCCAGACAGAAACTTAACAAAGAAATAGAGGAAGTAACAGATGTTATGACTCAAATTCTATTAGTCCATTTGACTAATTTTCTATTGTTTCTGAGACTGTGATAAATTATATCTCCCCTCCTTTTCCTCTCTCTCAACTCCCATACACCCCTCCCACACCCTTTCAAGCTCAGTTTCTATTATCACTAATTGTTATTACATGCACCATGTGTGTGCACACATTTTCCAAAATATAATCTTCTTAGTCCATATAATGTTATTGGTATGTATGTTTTTTTTCTCATTTTAAACTTCAGGTGTTTGGTGTTGCAGAAACAGACGTTTTACTCAGAGAAGGAATTCACATGTGACAGAAGCGCCTCTGGGCTCTCCAGGCCGTAGTATAGGTTTGATTTTTATATTTTCTGAATGTCTGGATACGATCCACTAGCCTGTACTATATATTTTTGAGTTTCTTTAGTACTTTGATTTAAAAACAATTTTGGAACCAAAAAACCCTTTTCAAATTGCAAGAAATATGTAAAAATGGAACTTAACTTTCTTCCTTTTCAGACGTATACACCTAGGGTTTGATTTAATCTCTCGGCCCCTGTGAGCTGTCTTTGCCTAACTCATGTGGCTTTGCCCACTTCCCCTTCTTCAGGGCGAATTTCAGATCTTTTAAAAAAATGGAAGGAAAATAACCAACTGACTTAAAATGAAACTCATAATTACAGTAACATGTTAAGACTGAGTTTCCTCAGTTGGTAGTCAATTTTTCATTCACAAAAAATAAATAGAATTTAATTCCCCCTACCCCATTTTAGGGGGAAATGAAGCAATAAGGAAACATTCAAGTACTGTACCAGGCCAGTAAAAATCCCACACGAACAAGAGGTTAAGATAGAAGACAAGTTTAACAAGAGGCTAAGATAGAAGACTAGCTTCCCAGACACATAGCTTCACTCTGAAGCGGCTTTGGCAGCCTGTAACTGGAGCAAAAAAGAGGATATTTCTCTCTCAAAGTTGCAATTTTAAAACTTTCTTTTTATTTATCCTTTGTGTCTTTCACATCATGCATCTCCACCTCATTCATTTCCCCGGCCCTTTGTATCCACCCTCTGCTTTTGTAACACGCCCCCACCAAATAAAATAAGACGTCAGAGGAAAAAAGGAAAAGAAAGAAAGAAAAAGAAAGAAATCTCATCATGGAAACTAGTATGGCAGTGAGTCATGCAGTAAGCTCTTTGATCCATGTATCTTTACATGCAAGTACATGGAGTCATTGATCTGGTCACAGGTCTCTGGTTTCTACTACACTACCAGTGCTGGGCCCTCACTGGGACTCCTCTTGGTATCCTGTGTTGCCATGTGTTTGGGACTCCTGTAGCTTTGGTTCTGCAGGACTAACCGTCACGTGATCTCCACCTGCTCCTGTAGATGATGGTTTGGGTGGACGTTGTGGTGGGCCAACTCATAACCCTGGTTCTATCCGGGGCCAGTGAGCCCTTGGTGGTTGCAGGGTTGGTCAGTCCCCAGATCTCTTCTGCCCCCACCATCATGTCTTCACCATCATGGTGAGCTTGCCAGCACTGCCTTGGCCAGTTCGCCCCCTGCAGTGATGAGCAAGGGGAACCCGCTCTTCACCTCTTCCCCTTCTTCAGATAAGCCTCTCTCCACAGCAAATGAATCATTCTTTCTGGGAGACAAACTCCTAATTTCCAACAGGTCCAGTGACCTGGGACAGTTGTGTGAAGTCAGCGCAATAATGAATTTCTGACCTCCTGTTTCAAACAAGTGGTCCAGGATTGCCTGAGCTTTTTTTTTTTATTCATACGGTTTCCATAGTTTGCATGAACAGTTTTACAATCATTTTGTTTCTAATAATAATTGCAACAATTGCCAGTTTGTTCCCTTACCTCATTCCCTTCCTGTCCCCCAACTTCCCCACAGGTAACCACTACCTACTTAATTGGCTAAATTAACATTTAGCTCTAACGTTAAAAGCATAAGCAGTATTGCAAGCAACAGAGGAAGTTTTCTAACTAGGTACACTCAGAGGCTGAACAGTGTGCCCAGTTGGCAACTTTTGTAGTTACAACATTACACAAAGTAAAAAAAAAGTTTTGCCTCTAATGGTTAGTGTTTAACTTTGGTGAAATCTAACAGGAGACCTTACTGTTAACAGTTGGTGTTGCTTATCTCTTGTTCCCGTGTCCCCTTCCCTCAGCCTCCTACAGTGATGACTCCTTCAGTATTGGCACAGCTATAGAAATGAGGGCATTGTGGGTTTCTAGGATTCTGCCTCATTCCCTGATCCTAGACTGTTCCCATTAACCCCTGATACCTAGCTATTAGCATTTCTCCAAGATTCTTGTGGTGAAAACCACTCTCTCCAGAATAGTTATGCAAATCTGTAATATTATCGTGAACTTCTGTGACTCTTTCAGACTAGTTCTCAAGACACGCCGTTCTTAAGAAGCCTGAATTCATGGTTACCCGTGAAACATCAAAGGCTTTAGGAGATAAATTAGGCTCACCGTCTGTTTCTAACAACATCCCTTCTGGTTCACCCAGAGGAGAGTCATCAGAGGGAAGTTTTCGCTACATCAAAGCCATTTCATCCATAGTTCTAAAACAGCAGGAGTAGAGGCAGCCAGCAATAGTTTGTATAAGGGACGCAAGAAGAGCAGGTAGCACATTTGCTCCTGGGATCATAGCCAGAATTATGTAGCCAACCCTCCGTTTCTCTTGATAAAAATAGATTAAATTCTCCACAGCCTTGCCACAGAGAACTTTCTTGTGCTATTCTCAGATCACCCGAAGTCATAGCTTCCAGCACATTCTCTCCCCCCCCCACTCTCTCTCTCTTCCACACCCCACCACACACTTGCTCACTATAGTAGTACCCTGACTGCCCAATGCTGTGTAGTGCCAGGTGGGCCTGTGCTTCCTCCTATGAGCCCAGGGTGGACTGCCCAGGCCTGTGTGGGTCTCTTTGACCTGCTAGGTCCACCCTGGCCGAAAATTTGCAAATGTTGACAAAATTTATAGTTTTCTGTTTTAAGAATTTAGAACAGGCCACCTTCCCTGAAGTAGTTGGTCAACACAAAGTGAACTCCATATACTTTGTGTGTGCATATGTGTGTGTGTGTGTATGGTATTTTGCACTAATTAGGTATTTTTGTCTCATTTGTTTTCTTTTTCAGATTGTTTTTATTTTCTTGTCTTGCAAGAGAGAGAGAGGTGGGCAAGAAAGAATAAGAACATGAAGCTAGGTGGGTAAGGAGGATCTGGAAGGAAATCAAAGATAGTTAACAATATGATCAAAATATAATCGTATAAAAATTAATATAAATAATTATAAAAAGTAGACATTTCATAATTAATTATGAAATTAGGACCTATATAAAATCCTTATAATTTTGGCTTACTAGCATCTTGCCTTGGAATCTTAAGCTCTGAAGTTATTCCTATACCCTTACATGGCCTTTTGGTCCTGACATATATATCCCATCTCAGAGTAACATTGGGGGTTGCAGAGAACTGGTAGAATACTCACCGGGTCTCACAACCAGCCTTCCATAATTTCCTCTGTGGGTTCATCCCTGCTTTGAGTCTCCATCCCTGAACTGCTGCTTTTGAGTCTCCGTTTCAGTCCTGGTTGCCCCCTCCCCTGCGAGGACCCTGACATGCAGCTCTGTGACCGGAGTTGACAGAGGCTTGATCCCCAGTATCTGCTATTCCTTCATGCTCCCACCTTGGATGTCTTGATGCCATACAATTTGTCTATTCTCACAGTGCTCTCCTTTATCTTGACTTGATGCCTTGAGTCTCCCCACTTTGCTTTCTCTTGGTTCAATCATCTTTCAGCTTCTGCCATCTTCAGAAGTCTGCCCGCACCTTACCTCTCTTTATCTGTAATCGTGACCTCCCCTGACCAGAACTACACTGCCCTCACCTGAGAATACTGAACACTTATTTTAACCAAGAAAAACATTAGTCAGTGGGCTTACTTTTAGTGGACGATGAAAATTCTGTTATTTTATTCACAAGCTAAGGTTGGTTTTAAGTCATAAGTCCTTACCAAAGATGAACAAATGGTCAAGACAGAATGTCATAGCAGCGTCACTTGGCAGGAGGGCTTCATTGGGCTCTTCTGGGTGTGATGTTTTCAGCTTAGCTCTGTGTTGTCATTCCAGCCATGTCTTCCTATGTGAGAGCAGACGTCTCTGAATTACAGTTTGTTGATCCCTGTTACCCATTTGTTACTCTGCTCGTGGAGTCAGCAAATGAAAGTGATCTGATTGGTGGCTACTAGACACATAACAAAGCCTTCTCCCTTCCTACTGTATGGCCCAGCTTGACTCTCAACTTGTCATTCCAGGCTGATAACGCCCTCCCAGGCTTCCTGGCTTGATCCCTGGGATCTGGGGGTGCAGGCATGTTTCCCCATACCTCAATATCATATGACGTGCTTCTCCGATTTCACTGCGCTTCACATGTTATACACCCTGGTTCTGTGTGAAATTCCAGGGAGGAACCAAACATGTATTACTCTTGTTTTCCATGACACCCAGAGTTCCTGGAATCTGTCAGCATATTGGTGGGTAGAAGTTACAGTCACAGAAGACAAGAGAGATGAGGATTAAGAAGGAAGTAGTGTTGTGTGCAATAGAAGGATCTGGAGATTCTTATCTGGTACACATAGAGAGACATGCTGTGCAGAAAAACAGTAATATTGGATATTAAGGATTAATAGAGAAGTCATCTTATAAGTTAACAAGAGACAGCCATTTGGTTAGTGTGGAAGAGAAGACTTAGTTAATTTGTAGTTAACCTGATATTTAATCTGTACTAAGAGATACCTATCCAGACATTTTCTATTTCTAGGCTTTCTATTCTGACCAGTTTTAGACCAGCTTGACACAAGCTAGAAGCAGATCTTTGAAACAGGAATCTTACTTGTGAAAATATTTTCATGAGATCAGCCTATAGGCAAGTCTGTGGTTCATTTTCTTGAATGGTGATTGAGGCAGGTGGGCTGATCCCACTATGGGTGGAGCAACCCTTGGGCAGGTGTTCCTAGGTGCTGTAAGGAAACAGGCTGAGCAAGCCACGAGAAGCGAGCCAGTAAACAGCATCCCCCTATGACCTCTTTGTCACCTCCTGCTTCTAGGTTCCTACCCTGTTTGAGTTCCTACCCTGACTTCCCTTAGTGATGGACTGTGATGTGCTGAAGCTGCTTTTGGTCATGTTGTTTTATCACAGTGGTGGAAACTCCAACCAATACACTCCCATTCAGAGAAAATGGAATTGGCTCAGGATGGCGAAACCCAAGATCTCAGTATAAAGATATTTTAGTCCCTAAGAGACAAAGGGCAGAGATCAAAGACAAAGAAAGGAGATAGAGGTTGAGGAGAGGGGAACAAGAGAGAGGGGGAAGGGGTATTTGTCCCAGATGGCAGGTTGGGGGGCTGGCACAAAGGACTGCTTAGGATAGAGAGGAGACAGATATGGTTATTAGGAAAATGGCAGTTTATAAATGTAAAGGGGGAAAACCCCATGTCAGGATAAGGTGTTTAATTTTAATTGGGCATGTTGATTAGGCAGGCCAAAAGGAACTTTTGATACCTACACTTCAATACTTTGATGGCTACAGTTTGGTAGTGAGCCTCAGGAGGAAGAAGAAGCCAAATAAGGGACCAGACATTGATGGCTAGCTTGTAATCTAATGGCTTTAGCATGGCAGAGGGAATAAGCTTGCTATGCTTGAGTGGCTATGTACCTTCATCAATTGCTATTCCAAAACTCCCATTATCACTGTTTTAAAAAGCAACATCTGACAATTATGAACCTCAGTTTTAATGGTTAGGTTCCTGAATTGATTCAATTTAGAATGTATAGCTACTAGAGAAAACAACCTACCATGCCAAGATTGCTCTAATTATGTGTCTAGCTCATGAGAATAATCTTGGGTAAGCTGATTAAAATATCATTTGCTACTTGTAATTTAAATAAATAAATAAATATGGAGTTTTAGGAAAATGCAAGTGGAAGTAAATATGAATCATTTGATCCCACATACCTTCCTTACATGGCTAATACACACGTTTGACAAATGTGCTAAACCCAAAATTTTGAACCCAAGCACAATGCAATGCCATATGTGTATAATTTAACAGAAAATGGTTATTGATGTATTGATGAATCTCTAAAATTGAATCTATCATATAAACAGAAGTCATGGAGGAACAGAATGGTCTGTAGAGATGTAGTTAAAGGCATGATCAGCAGTAAAATCTTTTGATCTTAAAGTTCCTTTCAGTTCTTGATTCTTTAAGATGTGGAAACTTGTTGATATCAATTTTCTCACATGTAGATATTGAGATCACAATAATGACTAATTCAAAGGGCAATTGCAAAGTTTAAATAATCATGTTGGGACAATAGTATCTTATGATTGGTTCATAAAATATTTGTTCTGATGATTAATTCCACAAATAGGAATATTAGTTGCCACACAGTCTAGTGAGAATACCAAACCAATTTCTTAAGATTATTCTCATTATTAAAGATATTGTGCCACACACTGGGCAAGTGGCTCTAGATTGAGTAATGCTTTAAGTTCATAATGATACTGTATATGACCATATTTAATGCTACTGTATGAAAAGGAGATTAAGACTCAGAGAGGTTGAGAAATTTGCTAAAGATCACAAGAGATAATCAGTTTCTACCCTGAGCTAAGTTGCTCAGGCTGGTCTCACACTTCCAGTGTAGAACCTTCTATGTTCCTTCAGACTTGTGGTCTTCCAACTTTACTTCTGGATATTGGAATTACAGGTGTGTGCAACTGTGCCCACTAAATTGGTACCTTATATTAGGATTTGGTGTTTGATCTGCTAGGTTCCATCTTATTTGGTCTTATCATCTCTTGTTGTTTCACATTCCTCTCTCTTAGAATGAAAATGTCTATTTTGTGTCACAACATAACACAAGTATATAGCATATTATTATCATTACAACATTATTATTATTATTAGACTGATAATTAAGAAACTGCCTTGAGTTTCAGAACAGACTTTGAACTTTTGAAGATTGTTGGGTCTATGGTTGACTATGGAAGTAAGAATGCAGTTTTCATCATGAGATGGCCATGAGCCAAATGTGGTTTGAATGCAATCCCCTCCATAAAAGCATGTTTGGAAAGTTGATGGAACTTTTCAGACTTTACTGGAAAAAGAGAGTCATTGGGGGCAGGCCTTGAGCTCCATGGGCCAATCCCAGTTCTTGTTGACTCTGGGCTTCTGTAGTATGGAGGGCTGTTTGTTTGTTCCTGGCTGCTTGAAATAATCACACAGAAACCGTATTAATTAAATCAATGCTTGGCCAATTACTTAAGCATATTACTAGATAGATCTTACAGCTAGAACTAACCCATTTCATTATTTTATATTTTACCATGAGGCTCATAGCCTACCAGCATTTCTGTCTCTGGTGGTGGCTCCATGGATTCTCTTCTGACCCTGCCTTCCTTTTCCAAGCATTCAGTTTAGTTTTCCCCACCTAGTTCTGTTTCCCTATAGCTCTGCTACAAGCCCAAAGCAGTTTCTTTGTTCTTAACCATTAAAAGCAACACATAGTTATAAGGACCTCCCACACAATTTCTCCTTTTCTGTTTAAACAAAAAGGAAGCTGTTAACTTTAGCACAGTAAAATTGCACATAACAAAACAGGTGTAAAGCAATAATTACAGTTACAATATTTATATCTACTTTATCTTTTATCATATCTAAGGAAAACTAAAACTATAACTATATATTCTTCAAGTCCATCAAAGACTCCAGAAGGATATAATATTACCTAAGTAGTAAATGCATTGTAAGCAACTTCCAAAACTCTAGAATTGACAGAGACATCTTGCTGCCTGGACAGTCACCCAAAGTTCTTTTTATCATTGGGGCATCCATCTTCAGCCTTCAGGCCCCTAGTATCCAGCAGACATTTTCATGAAGCAGGAAATTTCAAAGACAGTTCCACCTATATCAATCATTTTCTTCTGTGTCCTGCAGAATGTCTAGCAGACTCTTTCATGAAGCAGGAACCCCAAAGTATCATCTCACCATTAGGCAAGTTCAGCAGTCATTTCTCTGTGGGTCCTGCATGTCCAGTTTATCAAGCAGTCCAGGCAAGAGCAGGTTCTTGTCCAAATGGCTAAGCAATTCCAAAAAAAGCTTCTTTGATGCCCATCTTCCTCTTGAAGTAATGGGTACTGCCAGGAGCAGATGTGTCTCATTGTCATGAAAAGTCCTAAGTTCTTAAAACATTTTAAATGCCATGTTCTGTAGTCTTTGAAAGATTTGAAAAATGTCTATCCATCTGAGATACATCTTTGT
This sequence comes from Microtus ochrogaster, assembly GCF_000317375.1. NCBI lineage: Eukaryota > Metazoa > Chordata > Mammalia > Rodentia > Cricetidae > Microtus > Microtus ochrogaster. The sequence continues at coordinate 79,368,719 of NC_022009.1, forward strand.
ATATCTAGAAAGTCTAATTAGCATGACTACAAGCTTGACTATTATAAATGACTACTAACCTACATTTCTTAATTATACGTTACATTTTTAAATGAACTATATTTAAAAGGTAAATTAAAGTCACAGTACTTTAATCAAGAGCAGAAATATACATATAAAAATTGGCCTTAAATTTGTATCAATAGATGGCCAAGATCCATACCAATGCAAACATCTCTGTAGCATAATCCCTTTAAATGTAAACAAATATTTATAAACAATATTTTGGAATTTGGGAATAGTTGCCTAGATTATAGTTTCTGCCTATTGGGGTGCTGTTAATCAGACCTTTTATGGTGTATCCTATGTGCTAAGTTCATCTAAGTCAGCAGTTTGTTGAAGTAATTTTTGTGAGATGTTTACAGCAACCTTTAAGAGGGTCTTGGTGCATCAAATCACATTAGCCTGGAAGAATCTACAGGTTTTCATCCTCTGTGGAAACAAAAGAAGAACATCTTTTCCAAAGCAACATATCCTTAGATCCATATTTTGAAATCAAGATATTGTTAAAGTATATATTGGTTTAGCTTAAAATCCCCAGAATCAAATATCTCTCTGCAGTCAAAAAATTCAAAGAAAACACAATAATATACATAATCCAGATTCTCTGTGTAGTCTCCATCTTTATGTGGCTTTCCTTACTTTATTACTTTCTAGTATTCATAATCTTTGATTATCTGTACTCTGTCTCTTTAAAGACTTTTTGTTATAGACCACTGACTTCTTTTTGTAACTCTCTGTACTTTTTTTCTTCTCTCTCCCAAGCCTACATACATTTTGAAATCATACTGTGTCTCATTTAGAGGTCTTTTTCATCTGAATTTGTCTTTTTTTGCATATTTGAAATCCTTTTCTGACCAGAAAAGTGCTTCTTAAAATGCTAAGCCCTTCTTATGAACTTAATTGGTGCCATTGCTGGGGGAAATACGGCACTTCCTCCTTTCTCCGCCCAGTTTGACATGCCAGAGTAGAGGTCTGCTTAGTGTGAGTCATGCTCACGGCCCCATTTTCAGGCACACAGCAGGTCTATGTTGCCATTAAGCAAGTTTTAGCACTCTGTTCATAAACCCTATTTAAATGTTTGGCCTCCTAAAAGAGCCAGAGGTCATGCTGGTAACATGGCCCTGAAAGCTGGCATTTCAAAGCAGAGTGACATTTTATTTCTGCTACCACTGAATCAGGAAAATCTCTCTTAAAGGAGCCACAGTGTGCTGCCAGCAAGAAAAGCCCATTCGGGGAAAAAAAAATGTAGCTAAACTTTGATTTTTAGTGTCTAGAATTCCTTTGCAAGCTCTCTCAGGTTTTGAGTAGATTTTACTTGGCCACATTGGTGCCAATTTGTTGGAGGAGGGACTGCTTGTTTGTTCCTGGCTGCCCAGCTAGCTTAGACCTGAATTAATCACACAGAAACTGTATTAATTAAATCACTGCTTGGATCATTAGCGCTAGCTTCTTATTGGCTAACTCTGACATCTTAATTTAACCCATTTGTATTAATCTGTATATGGCCATGAGGCTGTGGCTTACCAGAAAAAGTTCTAGGCATCTGTCTCTGGCAGGGCTACATGGCTTCTCTCTGACTCCTCCTTCTTTCTCCCAGCATTCAGTTTGGTTTTCTCCACCTAGCTCTGCTCCCCTATAGCTCTCCTATAGGCCCAAAGCAGTTTCTTTATTCATTAACCAATAAAAGCAACACATCGAAAGAAGGACCTCCCACACCAGCAATGTGGTGATCTGGCCTCCTGTTCTTGGTCTATGCCTTTCCTACCATGATAGAACATGTTCCTTCAAACTGTGAGGCAAACTCTTCCTTCCTTAATTGCTTTGGGGCAGGTGTCTGTCGCAGCAACAAGGAAAGAAACTAATTCCTGTGGTTTTTCTAGAATAGCTGAGTTCTCAAGATGAACTGTTGACTCTGTGCAAAGGCTCTGATAATCCTCAAGCTCAGTTGTTGGCGGTCATAGGAAACTGGGGTCTAGGGGATGTTGGTTACATAGTAAAATGTTTCTAGGGCAGAAAGTGTATTCACACATTCCTGGGACTCATGAATGGTTACCGTACGGAAAGTAAAAGGATAAATGTGAACTAGAATTAGACAAACAGTTGAATGGGGAATAGCAGAAATTTATAAAATTCTGCATATCTAGAAGTGACATGGAGTCCCTTAGAAGCCAGTTTACAGCAACTTCTTTGAGAAAGCAACAGAGTTAACCCTCAATGGAAGCAAATGCGTCGAAATACCCTGATCCCGAAAGAAGTTAACCCAGGAGGTCCTGTCACCTCCTGCATCCTCCCACTTTAGAGTAGAAACCTCTCCCATTACACCCTGTTCATCTTTGTCCTTCGTGTTGAATTTGTTTTGACAGTTACCAGTGTTTCTCGGAGATGAACCCTTGGTCTGTTCCTGTTTACCTTTTTCATTTTGTCACTGGTTACATAATTTTGTCGTTCCCAGTTAGATTCAAAGCCTGGAATGATGTTGGAGTTTGCTTCGTGCTCAGTCAGGGAGACAGACCCAGCTGAGCAGGAAAGTAAATAACTCTCAAAACTGAATGATAAGAACACAGTGTAAAGGTGTCAAAGTGCAAAGTGTTCTATGGTAGGTAAATTTCTTACATCCTTAGAGTCTTTGAAATTGGCTTTCTTATTTTCCCAGTTTTTCTTGTGAAGATATTAAAGCTTAAGAAGGACAATCACAGGGTCAGAAACCCGTGGCATTAGTCACTGTGCCCTGACTCCCCGTGAGGGTAGGACCTTAAGTGGTGAGAGGAGACAAGGCTGAAGGACAGCTGTGGCCTCCTCCGTGATAGCATGGGGATATGCTGTCTGGAATGTTGTTAAGTTTTATGTGTCTTAAATTTATATTATCCTTCAGTATATGCTGACATTTAAAAATTTTAATAAGAATTTTAAAATAATGTATTCAAGGTCTCAGTGGAAAAGCTTAAGTGGAATGTGGATTGTCTGACTGCAAAGCCCAAATATTTAAACAGACCGCACTGCCTTTCATTCTGTAGCTTCTGGGTGCACCAGTTAATATAAAAAACATGGGGCTGAATCTCTTAAATCCTGGCTTATTGTTGTCTATATATTGTCAGTGAATCAGACTAATTCTGGATACAGTGGGAGGTACCCACTGCAGTGGCCACCTTCATCATACATTAAAGAAAGAAAATGCTAACCCTGAGACCCCACCAGCAATTCTGCAGATTGAAGCAGTATTTGATTTTCAGAGTCTAGGTCTGTTGTCAGACAATGATCTGGTACCCAACATTAAGTCCAGAGTTTTCTTTTTTCTTTTGTCTCGTGCCAGCACATGCTTAATTGGACTAGGATTGAAAAAAAAGAGTAGAAAGGAGGCCAACATTTGGTTCTGAATTCATTGTTTCTTTGACCCACCTCAAAAATAAAGAGCAGAAAACAAACAAACAAACAAATTACTCCATAAAACAATGCCCATCAGAAAGGACAACACTGACAAGTGTGAACTCACACGGCCGTTTGGAGAAAAGGACCCAACCGCAGGGTACAGAGCAAGAAGCTTCTCGCTTTGTTTTGTTGTTTGCTGTTGTTTTTCTTTTCCTAGAGGCAAACTTGCAGTACTTTTGAGTTTCTGTACCATTGTGTAGGACACCATCCGGCTGGAGACACTCTACGGGGCAGTTCCAATGAGGTGCCTTTCTCTAAATGTTCGGGATATGCAAGTGATACTTTCTTACACAGAAGAATGTGGGACACAAAAGTTTTCTTTGTACTTCTCAAGGGTCCAGTAAAATACAAGTCTACACAAGTCTGTGTGTGCTGCCACAATGTGTCCAATGGAGCCTTTCACAGAGTATCTGTTTTGACCTCAGACAAATATAGAAAAGTATGGAAATTCCACTAACCCCTTTTCCATAGATGTTGTCCAAGTTTTACAGACAAATAGTCTCCCTGCTTTGTCTGTTGAAATATTTATTTGATGTCATTTGGACTTTGGGAGGTTTTGATCGCAGTCAGGTCACGGTTTTCCTTCCCTTTTGCAGAAGTTGCATAAAACTTCAGGTCAGAGAAGACTACTGTCCCCGTGGTGCTCAGTGTCACTTCCTCAGACATCAGCCAGTGGCCTTACATCCTCCCCGGAGCTGTGCAGAACTTTGCCCTAGTAATGTTGATTTAATCACATACCAGGTTCTCACATCGTTGACCCTCTCAGTCCCCAAAGAGAGACCTCATCTCTCAGGGGGTGATAGACAGTCCAGAATGCATTCATAGACCACACTATGGTAAATGCAACTTTCAGATTCATTTGTAAATACAAGTGAAGCTCAAGGTAAAAATTATTGTTTATTGCATGCCATCAGAATGGGAAAGAACAGAGAGATTGAACAAATACTGTCAACCTGAAACTTGGCTTTGTCTGGTGACGTGAAAGGACTCTCAACAGGCTATTAATGTGGTCATGAGATGATAACAATCTGCCTCTTCTGGAGTGTCATAAGAGGAGAGAGCTTCTCTGCGAAACACTCAGCAAGCATTACCTGTGCAAGACAAGGCTCAGAGATAACACTCTAACTTGTGTTATCTCCTTGTCTTACCGCGTATTCATTCCAAAAGCCCAGAACGTAGACACTCACCCCTATCTCACAGATGTGGAGACTCAGCATAGAGAATTCACAGTTCCCGCCTGCAGGAAGCAGCAGAGAGGTCTTGGGCTGAACCCAAGCAGTCTTCTGCTTCTCAAGTACTGCTTAGCCCTGACCTGAGTACAGATTTCTGCACCGTCTTCACTCAGAGAATGTGACCATGTGCAGACACTAAGGGATGTTCCAGCCTTCGGGCACAGTGATCTCACACAGTGTGGCATGCTTTTTTGCTTGCTGAAATCCCAGTGAAGATCGAGTTTAAACTTTGGAAATGTAACAGAGGGCAGGTTTTTGTCTTTTGCACTTCTTTGCTTGCTATTCTTTGCTTGTTTCAGCATTTTGTTTCTGTAAAATATTTTTACTGTTTGGATATAAGTTTACTGCTTGTTCATCACTTGTTCATCTGGGAAAGTCTATAAAGTGGGGACAGGGCCTGTATTTGTGTTCCTTTCTTCTTTATTCCCAATATCAGTAATACTCAACATACTAATTTAACCACTAATCTCAGACACTAATCCACCAAATAGACACACGGAGTACACAGCCAATGGGAGGGCGAAGCCATAGGCATGCATAGTTACCCATATTGCTCACACTTTATGAAAATTTGAAAAATTTTCCCTTGCTTCAGTCTTTATCTTGAGTCTGTTTATTCCCCTTTCTTCCTCATTTCTCAACAACATATTTTAAGCTATAGCTTATGCATCTTTAAAATCCTTAAACTCCTTCAGTGATAAGGATGGGATGATCACCTCACAGAGCCCCAGAATCAGAGCTGGCAGGAGGAATTCTGTGGGCTGAGAGTTTTTCATATATTGACCTTTCTGACTGCCATGGTGTCTAAAATAGCAGTTGATGAATAGATTTATTGAAATTAAAAGGTGACTTTTTAACAAATTGACCACAGCACTGCAAATTATTCTGCATCTGGCAAATATTGAAGAATTTAATAGTTATTAGGGCCTGAGTTAGCATTAATAAGTTTCCTTCCAGATAATACATTGAAAATGTAAATAAAAGACATATTCAAATATTAATTTAGACATGTTCTACTCACTCAACATTCCTTGGAGCACAGAGAGGAATCAGTACTCATCTCTTCTCTAGATCACGATTATACCTGGCTGCGCATGAAGCCCGGAAGGAGTGTTTTCCTGAGACCCCCACACACTCCCAGGGTTTGGTTTGTGACTAAATCGGCAATGCGTAGCAGGTGGATTCCTGGGGATTCAGGAGCTACTGAGGAAATCCTGGCTCTATGGAAGTTCGATCTCAATAGATCAAAAGGAAAAATCCATGCACTGAGTGGCTGGATGAAAAGGTGGATGCAATTGAAGTATCATTTCTGTCTCTGTGCTGAAATACCCTAACATAAGGCTGCCTTGAGAAGAAAAGGCAGATTCGGCTTACAATTCCGGGTTACATAGTCCACCAGTTCAGGGTTGTCAAGGCAGGAGCTCCAGGAAGCTGCCTGTACCACGGTCAACAACAGAGAACCAGGAACGAATCCATGCTCATGTGCTAAGCGTATATAGTTCATTGCGCATCCAGTGAGTTGGTAGTGCCCACCTACAGGGTGGTTCTTTTCACCTCAAGTAACCCAGTTCTGACAATCCCCTACAAGCAAGTCCCCAGGCTAAGGTACACTAGTGCATCCCCCAGAGACTGTTTCCTGGTGATTCTAGATTGGGCCAAATGGACAAGACTGAAGGTCACAGGAGAAAAGTTACTAAAACTGCATGGCAGGACACAAATGTCTGAAAAATTCAGCTTCAGGTCCAGGAAATGATTTTCTTGGATACAATGTATTCTTTTGAGGGCTGAAAGGTCCTTAGCCTGTAGGAAAAAGACTTCTGAGCAGGAAAGGTTGAAGTCGAGGGCGTCTTTAGTCAACATTTGAACAAACAGAGCAGTGATAATAACAATGATTATGACGATAGTGCCCACAGTAACTAGCACTCTAATTGCAGAGAATCCCTATGAAGATTGTGTTTTACAAATAAAGACTTCGTCACCCTAAAACACCCAGTTTTTAAGAATGATTTATCCTTTTCTTTCTAAGGTCTCAAATAATGACATTTTAAATACTAAAGCAATACTGACTAACATCAACATTTTCTCATAGAGCCGGTCGATGTTATCTGGTATCACAACCTGAGCTATCCTGCTACTGAGTTTCCAGCATCTGCTGGCATAGTGAGAGAAGAGGAAGAATGGAAGGGTGTGTCCGCAGCAAGCTGTTTGGGGTTCCTTCCGGAGCCAGTGTTCTAAGACCGATGCAGGAGTTGCAGGTACTGAACTAGGAAACTTCTTTACGCTGTGCTGCAATAGAAAATAATTCTCTTCTGAATGAAAGAAAATCTTTTTTTTTGCTGGCCTTAAATGCACTCATACTAAGTCTGTAAACGCTTCCCTCCAGAACTCACAGCTGTTCTTGTCAATGCTGATTTGTGGCTATGAGGTTGGTATGACAACCATTTTTCCAAACAATTATGTAACACATGGTTTGGTTGATATGAATCAAAGCTGATAGAAGTAGTTTTTCAATTTCTACTTCTCCGTGTGTGTGTGTGTGTGTGTGTTCATCTTGCAAACCAGAGCAGAGCCCCTGTCTTTCACTCCCCACGTACTCATGTAAACTGTCTCTAGCCTCTCAAGGCAGCTTCTTAACAGGCTTAGTCTGTTCTAACCACAACTAACATCGTTGGCTCAGGATTTTACTAGTCTCCACATTTTAGACATACTTTTAAGAAACATTATCTGAAGTTGAACTTTTTTAAATAGGAGAATGGTCTTTTTAAGACCATGGTTTTGTGGATAAGTAACGGTAGTTATCAAATATTTATTCTGAGTCTTACCTTTGAGCCTAACTTTAAGTTTGGTCCTTGTCCACCATTCTGCTTCCTAACTACACACAAGGAACTGCTTTGTGTATATCTCTCCAAGGAAGTCACTGGGGACCAGAACCAAGTATTGTTAACTGCAGATTCCCACTGCCTATCGTTTGCATGTTCAGCCCAGGATACCTTAAGATTTATTTTTAGAAAAGCATTACTGACTTATTCTTTGACTGATGAGAATTGCCTCTAGGTGTAAGGTGTCAGTTTTCATATCAGCATTAATTCCTCATGGCTATACATATGGGAGGTAGAAGATTAGGAAGTTGGCTTCTCATAACAACAGCCTCCCTTCCATTCTTTCCAACCATAGCTGATGATTCAAGCATTCTGGAACCCGGGTCCTGCTTCACAGCCGGCCACACTTTCTCTCCTCTACAGTAGTAGCGGGTCTCAGCCGTGCACATGTCAAATGCCGCCAGGTACCTGGAGGAAGGGCTTCTCCTATGTACCTTCTTTTATTCTTTTTTTTTTTTTTTTTTTTTTTCGAGACAGGGTTTCTCTGTAGCTTTATTTATTTATTTATTTATTTATTTATTAAAGAGTTCTCCCCCCCCCCCCCCACAGCCTCCCATTTCCCTCCCCCTCCCCCAATCAAGTCCCTCTCCCTCATCAGCTTGAAGAGCAATCAGGGTTCCCTGACCTGTGGGAAGTCCAAGGACTGCCCACCTCCATCCAGGTTTAGTAAGTTGAGCATCCAAACTGCCTAGGCTCCCCCAAAGCCAGTGTGTGCTGTCGGATCAAAAACCCATTGCCATTGTTCTTGAGTTCTCAGTAGTCCTCCTTGTCTGCTATGTAAGTCTCTGTAGCTTTTTGTTCCTGTCCTGGAACTAGCTCTTGTAGACCAGGCTGGCCTCGAACTCACAGAGATCCGCCTGCCTCTGCCTCCCGAGTATCTTCTCTTATTCTGTCACTCCGTCCTCGCTCCCTCTCCTGGATATATAGTTGCAGGGCCAACACCTCTCAATAACACGGTCTCATATCTTGCACACTGGAAAGATTCTTCCACATGCCGTCTGCTTCTCTGCAGAGTGCCCCACCCAAAGAAGCTATTTCCCTTCTTTGAAGTCTGATATTTTCCAGGAAGCAGTACATGTTTTGTTATTCTCTTGAGATGAAGCTGTTCTTCCAAAATGAAGGGAATCACATTCCCGTAGGTCCACAGACCTCTTCCAGACTCCACCACCTCAATGCTTGTGTGCTATGCCTCACTGAGTCTGCCCACTGAGAATCATGTTCTTTGCTGCACTGCTCATGACTGTGTCCTTCTGAGCATTTAACAGGGATCCTGGAAAATGTCCTGTGGTCTCCCTTTCTTTCTTACGGCTGTAATCATTATTTAGGTGAAGTCCAAACATCCTTCCTCATCCTCATGAAGAAGTGATCGATCTTATAAAGTATTTTCTGTATTTCAGCAGTAGCATTCAGGTTTATTTGCTTCAACTCATGACTGGCTAGGACACTCCCCAAGCCTGTGCAAGTAAAGCTGATGCCGTCACCAAAGCGTCTTTTCTCCCTGAAGAGCCCTCTGTGCCCCCATCAGGATCTGCACCTCTCTGCCGAATCTCCCTTTCTACAAGCCCGGACACTCTCACTGGCTTCTCCTTCATCCGAGGTGTAATTTCATCTATTCTCTCACAGATATGCAGTCTCATCCCTTCTGCAAAGGTTGTGTGCCCTCTACACACGGACTCCTCAGCCAGGATCGCACTGTGCTGTCTCATCCTCGTGGATGGTAAGTATTTAAAGACTCATGCTCCGTTATGGACCTCAGTCCTGAGAAAGATACCTGCTCTCCAAGTTCAGATCTTCCTTGATGTCCCCTACTGTTTGGTCGGATTGGTTTTACCTTCAATCCCCTCCACAGCAACTCTGATCTTACTGATACTCAGCTCCTTCATGTTTCATGTTCTAGTTCCCACTCGACACATAGCTTTACATACAGTTTTCTGGATATCATGGACTTTGTAGGATTTTAATTCTTTTAACATACATGTTTTGTGTGTTTGAGAGAGAAACTTTTTTTTTGTTTTGTTTTTGTTTTTTATTTTGTTTTTGTTTTTCGAGACAGGGTTTCTCTGTGGCTTTGGAGCCTGTCCTGGAACTAGCTCTTGTAGACCAGGCTGGTCTCGAACTCACAGAGATCCGCCTGCCTCTGCCTCCCGAGTGCTGGGATTAAAGGTGTGCGCCACCACCGCCCGGCTGGTGTTTTCCTTTTGTACTTACCTGACGTCACACACACACACACACACACACACACACACACACACACACAAACACATGCACTGAAATAGAAAGAGACCACATAAGTTTTTCTCAAGACATTTACTAATTCACAATGTAACACCTGAAAAGAGTGGGGGCTGGTCAGCGGAGAACCAGAGCAGGAAAGTGGGCTTAGACACAGAGCAGATGAGGGCTGATGTCCCTGTAATGCTCCAGAGTAGAAGAGTCTATCCAAATACACGAGATGATGAAAGCCTGGTGTGTTTGCCCTCGGAGGCTGTGGCATGAAAATAGATGTCCCTTGCTTTGCTCTGAGAACCATCACTGCCCTCTGCCAGTCACACATTCCAAGGCTCATGGATCATATGTTCCCTCTTGCTGGGTAGTAAACGTTAAACACCGGTTCACACAAAGAACAGACAACACGTTTGATAATTCATCAGCAGTGGCAAAGCCGACTGTCTCCATGCAACGCAAATGGATTTGGCTTCCAAGTGGCTGCTCTCAAAATTTCAGCCCACTTGAATTTTGTTGCTCTGTTTGTAGAGTGAGGGTAAATGGTAAGTTATTTCCCCCGTACAGGTATCAGTCTTCCCACACCAACAGTAGAAAGGGCCTCTCCTCCGCTGCTCTGTTGTGGCATCACCCATGCTGTTGGTGATGTGTCTGTGTGTGTACCTGGGTTTATGTGTTCAGTGTCAGCCCCGCCCTCTTGATTCGCGCTACTCTGTAGGAAGCCGTGATATCTGGTGCTACAAGTTCTACAGTGTTGTTCTTCCTTGGCTGGGCCTCTTCCACATCTCCTTGCATTTCAAAACCAGTTCAGCAGCAATTGTGACATTTTAATGTCCTTGGATTGTTAATGCCTTCTTATCATCTACTGCAGTAAAATATAAACATGTCAGCATGAAGTATGAAATGCCTTTGTAGCCTGGCTCTAGCTTCTTGTCTGGTCACATTTCTGACCATTCTCCTCCTTTCCTGTATACAATCTATAGTAATTCCAAGTGAATTGCTACGCCTGTGAGCTTATTGTTAGGAAGGCAGCGCATGTTTTTATGTTTTTGCGCATTCTTTTCCCCTCCTTTAAAAAAAAACAGATCCTCCCGTGCTGTCTGCCTGGAACACTCACATTTATCGTCCAGATCCTCTGTGTTCATGCTGAATAAGACAATGGCCAGCACACGGATGGCCAAAGTCTATTACTCTCTGTACATGTCCCCATAACAAATAGCACATCATATTACAGTACCACAAGACACTAATTGTAAAGTTTTGCTTATTTATTTTTTGTGTCAGGTCTCTGTCTCAGTCTGGTCTCAAACTCCTGATCTTCCTGCCTCCTCTTTCTGAGCAATGGGATTCAAAGTGTGTACTACCGTGATCAGTGTGTGTGGTGATGGGGCTAGCTCTCTGACCCTCACACGCGCGCCTCATGCACATAGGAAGGTGGGCTCTACCAACTGTGCTATATCCCTAGCTCAAACTACTAAATCCTGGCAAGCATCTCATGACAGTCTTTTAGACTATCCCAAATATGTGGTCAGTAGGATAACTGAAACAAACTATTTGCAAACATACGCCAAATAAAAAGCATTAGCATAAATTACCACACTATAAATAATAAACCAATTACTATGGTAAACATGACATCGTTGGACAAAATTATTTTATGGTTGCAAGTGACCTTCTCCTTTATCTAATCAACATTGTAAATTCTTAAGGCTCTATCCCAATACAGGGTACCCTTCAAAATGCGAGTGCCAGTAACATTGCTATATCATGAGAAACAAGGAAACACTGGCCCCCGAAAATACCAACTGCCTGCATGACTAACAAACCATAAAAAAGATCTATTCATTGTGTGTCTATGTGAAGTAAGTCATTAAAATATTACAGAAGAGCACATCAAAGCACTCGCTGGCTGATCTAATCTGAGTCTAGCTACAGATGCCAGCAGGATCCCATCACTTCCCCTGCCTCTCTAGTTATCTTGGGTAAATCGCCTTTAGAATGGTCTGTCAAAGAGGCTTTATTTATGTGTTGCTCAGGGAGAAAATATCTCTTCAGAATATCTTCAGTCATAATTATAAGACATGTATTTCTGTCCATTGGAAAAATATTACAGTAGGATAGAACAGTGAGACAGAAGAGGGCTTTTGAGGCGTGTCAGTCAGAATTGGAATTGCAGCTCCGGGACATGTAGACTGAGAACGCTTTTTCTCTTTACGTGAGTGTCTCCCTTCTGCCGCCCCTTCTGTGGGATGTTGTCAGAACTACAGAATGTATAGATGGTGCCCACAGGTGTGACAGTGTGACAGTGGGCAATGAGAACCATCCTGTTCTCCTGGTTTTGTGGGAGTGGGTGTGGCTGCTGAGGAAATTGAACGTCGCAGTGAGAAAGGGGATTGCTGGGCGATGCGAGGTGAGAGACACAGATGGTTTAACAGTTCCGCAAGCAGCTCCGGGCTTAGAAACCGGGAGTGTTTATCTTGGAGATGAAAGAACTGATGGAGAACTATGTATAAGATGGCTGGGTACAGTTTCCCGTGACTAACTTGTGCATATAGTGTAAGACAAAGGAAGTTTGGGTAAAGAGAGGTCCTCTTAAAGAGAAAGTGGGTATCAAGAAGAAACACGTAACCCTGAAATCAACAGCTGACTCTGTGGCTGAGCCTTGGAGAGAAAAGAACAAGTCAGAAAGAATGGTTGGGTTAGCATGGCCAGGCTATTCTATGATATTGGAAAATAAAGCCATACCATGAAACCCTAACTTACAACTGTTTTTCTTTTAAATTTCAATGGCTCTTCACGAAAATCTGAAAATCACAGGTCCTAATGAACTTAGAGAGGAAATACTGCACCAATGCCAGGATCAACTCACATCCGCTCTTTTGGCTGTTGGAAAGCTACTAAATTTGCATCCATGTCATCTGAATAGTAATGAACCTAAAAGCTTTCTGCTTCAGAATGAATGCCACAGTGATTTTGTCGGGTATAGATCTGTCCTTCCCGGCACAGTCTGCCCATTTATGTCCACATCCTCATGATGAGCTCCAACACTTACTAAAGCCAAGACATTTGCAGGAGGGAGAGCTCACCACTAACTCCAAACTCAAGGGATGTTAACAAATATTGCTCTGAAAATCCCATGACTATGAAAGTAATTCTTACTGAAAACACAGAACAAAGCAAACATCCTTAGGTTTGTTTCTTTATAGTCATGGAAGGAGCAGAGTGTATGAAAAGGGAGCTTCAAGGGTGCCCCTCCCAAGAAACTTTAATATCCACTTGGCATACCGTAGAATTATCTGAGAATCTCAACTGAGGAAATGCCTAGATCAGAATGGTCCATGGGGAGATTGTCGTGATTGTCCACTGATGTAAGAGGATGACCCAGTCCACTGTGGGTGCACTAGCCCTAGCCAGGAGGTCCTGAACTGAGTAAGAAACCTGGCTGAGTGTAAGCTCGCCTGCAAGCCATCTAGTGCGGATCATGTCTCCTGCTGTGCTCCTTTGTGCCTTGAGTTCCTTAACTAGAAGTGTAGAATGCCAAACAAGTCTGCCTTAAAGTTTCTGCTTTGAGTTCCTACCTTGATTCCTCTCACTGATGAACTATGACCCAGACTTGTAACCAAGTCCTCTCCTTCCCTAAATTTATCCTAGTTGGGGTATTTTATCAGGGCAACAGAAATGAAGAACAATGCTGTCATTAGTCTCTGCATAAATTCTTCCAAACTCCACGAAGTTTCAAATGTTTCCCAGGTGTGGTAGCATGGAAGGAAAGACAAAGAACAATTTTAAATCTTTAATCATGTGTTTGTGTGGATGTGCTTGTGGATGTGCATATGAATGCAGATGCCTGCAGAGGTCAGAGGTGTTAGATCTCCCTGCAGCTGGAGTTACAGGTAGTTGTGAGCAGCTTGACATGGGTGCCGAGAACTGAACAGAGGCCCTCTAGAAGATTAGTGAAGGAGATCCTTAATCATTGGGCCAGCTCTGTAGCCACAGAAAAAGCACTTTTAGTCAGTGCACAGATATAAACAATAAGTTTAATTATTTACTGCATTTTCCCTTTAAGTATGCATTTAAAAATATTTTCCATAGTATAAAAAATCTTTTTTTTAATAAAATCCTTTTTTTATTGATAAAAGGAAAAAAAAACAAGTTTCCACCTCCTCCCAGCCTCCCATTTCCCTCCCCCTCCTCCCACCCTTCTCCTCCTCCCCCCACTCCTCTCCCTCTCCCTCTCCAGACCAATGGGCAGTCAGGGTTCCCTGCCCTGTGGTAAGTCCTAGGTCCTCCCACCTCCGTCCATATTTAGGAAGGTGAACATCCAAACTGGCTAGGCTCCCACAAAGCCAGCACATTACGTAGGATCAAAACCCCGTGCCATTGTCCTTAGCTTCTCATCAGTCCTTTGTTCGCCATGTTCAGAGAGACCAGTTATATCCCATGCTTTTTCCGTCACAGTCCAGCTGGCCTTGGTGAGCTCCCAATAGATCAGCTCAAGCCTTTACTGATGTTTTCTCTCTCTGTGTGGTATGTCTCTGTGTGTTTGTGTGCATACTGAGTGTTTTCCTCTGTTACACTCCACTATATTTTTGAGACAGTGCCTCTCATTGAATCCGGAGCACACTGGCTCACCTGGCTGACCTCTGAGTTCTTTCTGAGCCTGTCTCATGCACTAGGATTGTGGACAGTGCCACTACACCTGACTTTCACAAGGGTGATCTGAACTTCTTGATTGCATGGTCTGCGGCTCCTTATTGATGGAGATACATCTCTTGCCCTACTCATATAACATAATTTTTATTGCTGATCTCAATCTCATTTTCCATGTGGAAGAATGACTTTTCAGCAGTCAATCACATTACTGAGGATTTTCTGTTTTTATAACATAATATAGAATTCCTTCACTGCACTAATATCTGCCCAGAAAACTCATTTTTCTTCCTTTGGAAATATTCAAGAACATGTGTTGTAGAGGACATCTAGAAGCAAAAAAAAAAAAAAGAACAAAATCTTCCCCGCCATTGGTAATGTGTCTCTCCAGATGCCTTCACCTCGTAGAAGCTAGCATGATGGGGAGAGAGGAATCAGTTAAATAAACTATTTATTACACCACAGTTCAGAAATGAAGATTTCCTTTTAGGGAATTAAATGTTATTTCTGCTCTTTTCTGGACGGCACAGTACCTTTGAAAGTCAATACTGTCTCAGGCAATCTTAGCTTTAGTAAGCATTATTTTTACTACGCCTTGTTTCAATATCATCCATTGTTCTTAAAAGCATGCTGTTTGTGTAACTTTCAATATTGGCTTGTTTGGTGCTTTACTCATCCCTAAAACTAAAACGACTAGATAACTAAACACAGGGAAGTATTTGGGGGCTCCTTTAATATCAAATTTTCAATTTCGTACATCTGGGAAGGGTGGAAATTATCGGGCTAACGCTTGACACTAATACATTTTCAGAAAGAAATTTCCTTGTATGCTTACACATTTCTTCAGCTTTTCCACTTTCTGTGACATTTAACTGTAAGCATTCATGATTTACAGTGCCCTGAAATCCTCCCAAAGAGTGACTGCAGAAGATGAACATCTCAGAAGTAAACTCATGGGCGAGTAAAGTGTGATTCATATTGCAATAATGGATTAATATCAGAAGAGATGCTTCCTAAAATCACCCCCACAGAACGATGATGACGGTGTGTGGGTGTGTTCCCATGCACACACGCGCCTGTGTGTCTTGGGTTTGCTTGCTCCATCTGCAGCATAGCCGTACTTAGCAATTCTACTGGGTGTGTTTTCATGCGCACACGTGCCTGTGCATCTTAGGTTTGCTTGCTCTATACCAGCAATTCTGGGTGTGTTCCCATGCGCACACACGCCTGTGTGTCTTGGGTTTGCTCACTCTGTCTGCAGCATAGCTGCACCAGCAATTCTGCATTCTTTACGATAAGGGTCTTGCAAAGCAGGACCTCTGAATTCTACTAGGCTTACATTTCTGCCTCATCATTTATCAGATTTATCAGTTTATGCAAGTCATTTCCTAAACATCAGTTCCCTCTGCTACAGGCAGTCAACAGTCTAGTGGTGACTTCTCTGATTGACAGAGCTTGAGTAAAAATAAGGCTTTCACGTGTTTACTTAGTGCAGTGTCTCTGGTACAGTAACCAATCACAACTGCTATAACTTCAATCATTATTACTATGGATACTCTTTGAATACCTTTGAAATCGTTTTAAAAGAAAGCTTTAGCCTTTTCATGATGATGATGAGCATGTACTCTGATTAAAAGCTTTGTGGAGCCCATAGTGAGGCTGGGCTAGGGTCAGAGAAGAGACTGGGTGCCTGTTAGCATGCATGGACTGGGTGCCTGTTAGCATGCGTGGACTGGGAGTCTGTTAGCATGCAAAGACTGGGTGCCTGTTAGCATGCATCTCTTGGCTTCTCTGAGCAACTATGAGCTCCCCTGGGCTGTTCTCTGTGCAAGCATAAACCCTGGGCCTAGCAAACTGAAAACTCACGTCCTAAACAAAGGGAGACACGGTTGTCACAAGCAAACATCTCAACTAAACCTAACGAAATGTTGCCACCTGGGACCTCCATGGGATTTAGAGAAAACACAACTTTGAACATTTTAGAGATTATCTAAAATGTCAGAGTAAGCATCACTAAATGCTATTTTCTGAGCAATGGAGTCTTGAAACTCTTTTCCTCAGCAAATCCTCTCCTGATACAGAAATGTCAGAAGCCAAATGAGGATGATGAACACTCTGATTTAAAAGTCATGGACAGCGTCACTGCGATGGGGACAACTGGACTTTCAGACAGACTTGACCTGCTCAGTTTGCATCTCTCTCTCTGTTCTATCTCCACATTCCCCAATTCCCATCCATGTTTGCTCGTGGCTTCTGTGCGGTTGCAATGAGCAAAGCTTATCTGCAGGAAGGAAGCTGGGGTTGCAAGGACTGTGAAAGAACTCGGGTTGAGCACAGCAGCAGCGGGTGACACAGATAAGTTTGGGTCCAAGCGGCATGCTCAGGGTGGGCCGTGTCACATGCGGACAGGAAGATGGGGAGCCCCTTCTTGGGACAGGATTGACAATTTCAATGCAGGAAGAGCTAGGCATTCAGCAGCAGGATCTTTGGGTGGGAAGTCCTGTTTAGCTACGCAGGTTAGAAGCATATGAGGCCAGCCCTGCAGACTGTCCTCTCTTCCTCTTTTAGCCCTTCTCCTTCCTGTTTATAAAAACACGCTCAATGGAGTTGGGAGGTACTCATGATGGTTGCCTTAATCCCAAACCAATTTTTAAAAGTATTTACTTTATTACTATGTTTTGAGAATTTCATATATAAATGCTGTATTAACCCCATCTCTACCCTTTCACCATGAGTACACTTCCTGTGTATCCCCCAACTCCCTCCCAACTCCACGCATACATATGTTTCCACAAGTACAGTCTGCTGGGTTCATTTAGTGATGCTCATATGTGCGTGTGTTAGGGGTCACCACTCGGAACTATATAACATATTAGGGGCTCATCCCTGGAGAGGAATGATTCTCCTCCTCTCAGCAGCCATTAATTGCCCATGAGTTTCATCTAGGGGTGCGTGGGGCCTCGCCAAAACTCTTCTGTCCACGTTGGGGTACCCAGCTCTGTTGTCATCACACAGATCTTGCTGAGGTGAACACAGTGTTAGACTCCATGGCTGTTGCTCCCTGTCGTAGGCCGATGACAGCATCAAATCCTGTAGCAGACATCCTGTGCCTCCGTGTGCCCTGAGCCCTCAACCCAGGGGTTGTGGTGAAGATGTGTCAAGTAGACATGAGTATCTCTGTTAACCACGTGTTGCATGAATACATAAGAAGGAATAACCCTGGAAATTTCCTCTTTGTGATTATGTATTGTGTTTGTCTGCCACGGCCTGGGCGTGCAGGTCAGAGTGCAACTGGTAGGAGCTGAGTCTCCCCTCTTACTCTGAGGCTCTTGAGACTGATCCTCCGCCTTGGCAGCAGGCCTTTCAGCCACTGAGGCCCCACTAGGAGTTATTTATCTCCGACAAGTACAGACGTGGGAAAAAGGAGCCATCAGTTTCTCGTTGTAGTATTATTTGATTCAGTAACTTTAAAGACCATTGGAAAATGTAAGCATTGTTCTTTTACAGGGTACAGTTCAGTAAACCACACAAGTCAACTTGTGCGACTCGTAACATTCCTGGAATGTTTAAGTCACGTGTCCTTCTGAAAGCCATCCGAACGGAAACTGGCGCGAGAGAAATACATGGGGGCCGGGGGGGACGACACACACACATGTGCATGTCCATTCAATAACTTCAGGTTAAATCCTTGCTTTGAAATGAGACTTCTGGTACATGATACACTAAAATTACTTATTCTGCAGGTTTCAAAGAGAGATTTTGAAAGCAAAGTGACAAATTTTTAGTGCATGGAATCACTTTACCATGTTAATGACTTAAAATAAGCTAAAGCCAGATCACAGGTGGTCACATGACTTATCTCTTTACTGCTCTCGTGAAGAATTTCCAAGGACTGCAGGGAACACTTCACACACATAACCGTTCCTAGATTCCTTTTAAAGAAAGTATGTATTTTCCCAGAATGCCAAAATAAATGTTCCGCTCCCAGAAGAGCCGATTTCTTGGTTTCATTTTAAGTTCACCCCCCCCAAACAATTTCCATTTGCTTTGCATTAAATCAGCATCTGATCGAGCACCCATGCATTGGTCCAGGTGGTAAGCGCCTGTGGCAGGCTAAAGGGTTCCTATGTAATCAGGGGTGACTGAGCTCTCCAGATGTATCTCTTCTTCTTGTAGAGTAAACCAAACTCTCAGTTTCCATATAAACTCGGACCTTGGAGTGCATGCTGCCCATGCAGGATTTGCACGGTGGTGCCCCTCTTTCTACTGTTGCACTGTGAGAGCGGCTCAGATTGGCCCCTGCATTATGCGGTCAGGAGCTGAGCCTTCCATTCTGCTGCCCTGCTCTCCCACCTATGATCACGTCCTGTTTTGTAAGACTCTAGTCTTCAGTTGTTGAGCTTTTACTAACACAAAATGATCTTCTGTAAACCAGCTACTGCTAAAGTATGGCTTTTCAAATTTCACATCACTTCATGTTAACCGTCTAGTGTTCTCTCATTAGCTGGTGTCATGGGACACACAGAAAGACAGATTTAATTTTGCAAAGATAAGTACCAAGTTTTTAAATTTCTTTTACTTTTGAGATTAAAATTACTCCATTTTTCTCTTCCCTTTTTTTCTTCAAACCTTCTCTCTACAGCTCTGTGCTCTCTTTCAAATTCATAACCTCCTTTTTCATCAACTATAATTAGTTACATGCATACACACGCACACACACACCTGCACACACGCACACACATACGCACACACACATACATACACAGGTACAAACACATGCACACCTCTAAATATAACTTGCTCAAGCTGTATACTGTTACTTGCATGCATATGTTTTCAGGACCTTCCATCCAGTATTGGATAACCAATTGGTGTGTTTTTCCTTGCAGAAGACTGGTCTCCCATTATCAGCAACTCTTAATTGCCTGTAGTACTTTATGTAGGCTTGAGGCCTCTTGGCCTTATCCTAAAGCGAGATTTTGTTTAGCATTTAGCAAACGGTAGTATACTTTTTGGATTTTTACTTTATTTATTTATTTATTTATTTATTTATTTATTTATTTATTTATATATTTTAGGTTAAGGGTTCATTGAAAGTTTTTTTTTTTAAAGCAACTATAAGAATTAGTGTGCTGTAGGCTTGCACAGTGGGAGGCATTCGGGGCTGATGTCTTTTTTTTTTATAAAGACAATTATATTAAATTCTGAAAGCTAGAAAGCTCAGATTACTTTATCCTCAGCTTGTAGTTTGTCCTGGTTCATTTCAACTGTCAACTGGACTTAGAATCGCTTGGGAAGAGAGTTTTGGGAAGGCATTATCTAGATCTTGTTGGCCTGTGGGCGTGTCTGGAGAAGCTATGCCATGATGGCTAATGGATGGAGAAAGGCCTAGCACACTGTGGGTGGTAGCATTCTCTAGACAGGGGTCCAGAATAGCATCCGAGAGAAGAGAGTGAGCTGAGGGCCAGCAAGTGGGAAAGACTGATGGACGATCCACACATTGTCCTCTCTCTGTGCTTGACAATGTCACCTTAAGATCCTGTCCTGATTTCCTGCAATAATGGACTATCCTTAGAATTGTAAACCAATTAAGCCCTTTATTTCCTAATTACTTTCCATCAGAGTATTTGTCAGAGCAAAAGAAATGAAAATATGTCTTTCCCTTTCTGCTTCTAATAAACATTGAACCATTTCCTCCAAAGGCCCCTGGTTCATTTTTCTGCAAAATAATACTAGAAACGTTTTTGGTCAACACTGGAGTAAAATGTGTCTGTCTTCTTTAATGCATGAGGCAAGGAAACAAGCGCATACATTTTAAACTACAAATTTGTTGTTAGGGTTTTAGTTCAGTACTAATAACACAACGTCACAACGCTGCTTGATTTTCTCCTGCTGCCCCCTCTCCCCCTAGTCCCTCAAATCTTGATTGCCTATGAAGTCCTAACGCTTTTCACTTCTGTGCTTGCCCTGACTGGGTCTGTTTGGCTTTGTCCCACAGTGGCCCTGGTGGGATTGGAAGCAAGTACAAGAAAGAGGCCGGGGTTCCTCCTCTTCCTCCA
>NC_022009.1:79389581-79393026 GCF_000317375.1 Microtus ochrogaster
CAAAATCGTGGTCGTCACCATTGGCCTCTCAGTTCTTCCGACTGTTCTTGTTTATTCTCTAAATTGCATTGCCTTTAAAAAGGTATCAATTGTCCTATTTGGAGCTCCAGATCAAAACTATAATAATATATGGAGGACTGTCAGAAATGAACCTAACGATAATGGTGGTTTAAAATACTATGGGCTTGCTTTCTTTTCCCTGCTACGGAATGAATTTCTAATGATATGAAAAAAAATCTGTATCCTATTACTCTAATAATGCATTTCTTTGGGATTATGTTGCCAATTTATTTATCTATTTATATCTACATCTTTGGGCACATTTACTTAATATGGTTACAACTTTAGAGATTCTGTTTTATTTGTTACGTCACTTTTAAATAGGGAGAACAGCGTATTTACCTGGGATTAAAGTGAGGTATCCATGTAAGATACATAAACATAGATATTCTTCCTGACCTGAGCCCTAATGTTTTCTATGAACATTTATGTCAGCTTTTGTTCACCCTTGAAGTAATGTTCTTCTGTAACACGTATCTTTCAATTTTTGTATTAAATATATTATATCATTAATATGTCACTACATCATATTTCATGGAGCAGTATATCCCCCAGGCCTCTCCATACTGCTACACAGAGATTCTCCTCTTTTCTCCCTCACTGCTGTGATTACTTTTTCATATGGAAGGAGCCATGCATATTTCAAGCCATTGTATATTGTTCGGCACGCAGGCATCTTCCAGCTTTTGTTACAAAAGAATAGCACAGCGAATGGCTGTTTATGTGTCATTTTGAACTCGTGAGTGTATATTTATAAGACAGATTCCTGGAAGTGGAATTGTTGGCTTAATGTGCAGTGCATTTGTGCTTTCTATATATTTGACAAATCCTCCAAAGGACTCCTATCAGATTACAGTCCGACAGCAGCCAGTTACGACAGCCCCACCAGCTATATGCAAAGACTTTTCCTGTGTCAACTAGAGCGGGTGACAAATGACACCTCAGCGTCAAACTGTATGGAATCAAATATCTTGTCGTCTGAATAAGGACTATGTTTTAAATCCTTTTCTCTTACTGTCCACACATTTTAGAGAATTTTTAGAAAAATAAGATAAAGCTCTGGTTTAGAAGTTGGAAGATTCATAGTCCATCTTCGGCTCTTAATTCTAGTCTCAATTTTCCAGGAAACCACCTCTGAGCGCCAGTTTCTCCCTACCACCCAGTGTTTCTTAACGATGTAAACATAGCGTCACAGCACGGTTTGGGAGTCTGCAGCATGTTGTATGTTCACCTGGTAGAGCGTGTTCACCATTTCTCTAAAACTGAAGACTGTAGGGATGCTTGATGAGAAATCTTAACAATTATGAAAATCACAAAACAACAAGCCAGAAATTGCAGCAACCCTGCTTCTGGAAGTTTCTGTGAGCCTGAGTGGTGGCCACAGTACTTTGGACTCATTGGACTCATCCTCGGGGCACATAATTCCAATAGCTTGTTTTCTCAGGACTCTTCCTTTTAATGAATAAATAAGGAAACGGCAAAAACTCAGTCCTTTGAGGAGATTAGCCTTTCTGACACTGGTAAATGGCAAAGTTCTTTTTTGAGGAGATATGACAGCTGTTTATATAAGCAGACTCCATTCATCTTAATTGTTGCTTTTGGCAGGGCACAAAGAGTTTAATCTTTCCTAAATCCACTGTAACTTCTGCTATCTAGACGTTTCAGATACCCTGGTGAAGATCTTCATCAGCTCCTTGCTGAGGCCGGATATCAATGTTAGTTGATACAGTTAGGTTGGTGGAAAAGCTTCTTAAATGACTAATTTCAGAATTATGAGAAACATTGCTAATCTAAGTTCTTAAACAAAATTTTACATAAATGTCAATGTGTGTATGTGCACATACATGTGTGCACATAAGTTAGTAGACCGGTTTAAACCCCTAGTCTTAAATAAAATTTCAGTATGGCATTGCTCCACCTATGGAATCTTGCAGCTACACTTATGAATTTTTTTTTAATTTCGCACAAGAGAAAGAGTCAAAGTGTCAGCTTTGACATGAAGCAAGATGAAAAAAGAGAGTTTTAATTTCTCAAATGTCTTCCATTTTTCTGCATAAAATAATGTTAGACCCTCTACAGAGAACTGTTTTCCTCAACTAGGGACATCTTCACTGAAATCCAATGTTCTGAAAGACATACATGACATTTCCTGCAAAATTAATAAGATGAAGGGAAAGGACAGGAAAAACCCAAATGGCCAATTATATAATTTGCATTTTTAGAGACTTATTTGCAAACCTTAAGTAAAAAATAAGTCTAAGATTAGATTACCTTAATATTCATTTAATGGCAGAAAACCAGAACTTTATTTTTAAAGGTTTTATGTTTGGGAGGTGGGTATATAGAAGCTTCTTCTTCTCCTTCTTCTTCTTCTTCTTCTTCTTCTTCTTCTTCTTCTTCTTCTTCTTCTTCTTCTTCTTCTTCTTCTCCTCCTCCTCCTTCTTCTCCTTCCCCCTTCTCCCTTTTTCCTTTTTCCTAAGTCTCTGGATTTTACAACAAAAAGGAGAATAGCATCTAGAAAACAGAAGTGTTTGCAGTGAGTTCAGAGGCACAGTGGCTTACAGTTAGGTGTTTTACTTGGATTGATGTCTGTACATAGTAGATTTGGCTTAATTTAATCATTAGTGAAAACTTTCCATCGACTATTAAATCAGTAGACACAGAGGAAGACATAACAAGGGGAAATGTAACAAATGGTATACTCTGTAAGCAACAGGAAAGAAAGCAACTCTATATCGTAACAGAATTTTAGAGATGGAAGGGATTCCCGTAAGAGCACATTTCTGATATGTGAGTATAGTGAATACGGTCACTTGGAAATGATACGCAGTAGAAATGATAAGTCGTAGAACAATAATTTGAGTAATTTGGTAAGTATCAGTTATCAACATTTTCCAAGCTACCACATAAAACCCAAGAGCATACAATGACAGGCAAAGACAGCCTTCATCGCTGTGAACTCCTGGCTCTTGTCCTTGGCACCTTCAGTGCTATCAGTCAGTCTACCACATATTCAGTACTACGGCAAATGTTTGAAGTGGCATATATATGGTACTAATGTTTGGTTGCTATATTTTACAATTCAAAGCACTTCTGGAAACAGAAACAAGACCTGGCTATGAAAGTTTACTCATCAAAAACAAGGATGCCCCTGACAGCAGAAAAAAATAATGATATCCTGAATTTTGCAGGCAAATGGATGGAGCTAGAAAATACCATTTTGAGTGAGGTAACCCAGACCCAGAAAGACAATTATCACATGTACTCACTAGGAAACATGATTTTGAGGGAGGTAATCCAGACCCAGAAAGACAATTATCACATGTACTCACTCATAAGTGGTTTTTAAACATAAAGCAAAGAAAGCCAGCCTACAAACCACAAT
>NC_022009.1:79393877-79402203 GCF_000317375.1 Microtus ochrogaster
GGAGAAGCAGTCAACAATGGCTACTAAGAAGCTAGAGAAGTCAGAGCTCTCACCTGGCAAGGACGTGGAACGTCATAACTGCTTTGGGAAGGTGTTTGGCATTTTCCCAAAAGGTAAAACCGTGAACATATAACCAGCACATCATTCCTAGAAGTAAACAGAAATGAAATGAGATCGGAGATCACACAACCACATGCATACAGGAACTCCACAGGAAGTGGCAATGAAATATTACACAGTCGCAAAAAGGAAGGAATGCTAATGTATGCAGTTGACATGAGTGAACCTTGGAAAAGCTGTAGTTTGAAGGTTGTAAAAACCATTACTAGACATTTTTGGTTCATTAAACCTGCCCTGTAATTGCATGTAGTTTCCCTGAACTTAAAAAGAAAATGGCTATACTTACAAATTCACCTAATAAAGATGGGGAAAGTCTATTACAAATCACACATCCACACTCCACTGTGGCCATGCTACAGTTTACAGAGATCTATGTGGGGGTGGTTGTGAGCCAGCTGGTTCATACTTTCCTGGGAGGAAGCAGAAGATGTGGGTCTCATCCTGCAAGCAGGTTTTTGTTTTTGTTTAATCTTTGTTTAAGCTTGGAGCTGAGGAACATTGAGTCTGAAAGATACCTCGCTTTCTTGGATTCCTGCCCATCTGGAGCCTGGCAGAGTTTTTCCTCAGTAACCTGTTCCTTTGATGAGAAAGCAAAGGTTTTTCATCTTTTCTCTGGAGGTCAGCTTCAAGAACCAGACTCCAACGTTCTTGTTAAAAAGAAAAATTTCGTAATTGAGAAAAAACAATAAAGGTGGCCGTCTGATCACAGGGGGAGGGGCACAGCAGAGGAGTCGATGTTCTCTCAACAGCCGCTTCTGAACAACTCTTTCAGAGGATAAAATATTATGTGATTTAACTCTCATAAAATTCCTAAAACAAGCTGATCCAAAGCCACAGAGGTAGGTGGGCAGGAGTGGTGGCTAAAGACAGGAATTGTGTGTGAGCTGCCATGTGTGTGGGGTCAGCGAGTGGAGGGAGAGACGTGGAAAGGGAGACATGCAGCTCTAGTTAAAAGGTGGACGGCTTGTCCTGGAGCTGCTGAAAAGATGCTCTAAAAGTGATTGTGAAGATGGATGCACAGGTCTGTGACTGTGAAAACCACCTAAGTACATTCCCTGCATGAAGTGCATCTTACCAGTGCTGTTTGTAAAGTAGCACAACTCTAACTGGGGCATTTACACGACACCTGTAGCCCCTATTCTGCAAACGTAAGGATGATACCTTTTCATTAAAACAAAAGCAACAAAACCCAACCAATGATAGGAAGTTTCAGGCAAGAGAATTTTAACTGGGAGAGGAATTTTAAGTTTCTGGTTCCCAAAAGTCCTTATGATTCACAAAAACTTCAAACATTAAACAATTACAGTAACAATTAAGGCTATGGGTTTTGGAGGTGGTAGACACTGGGTCTCCGTCATTTGCCAGTCATGGTGGACAGACAGACAAACTCCCCCTCAGCGTTTGCACGTACAGAAGCATAGCAAGGGGCAGGGTACAGCACAGAGTTTAGTTATTGCAGGATGCTCATGAGAAGACACACACGCATAGAAGTAGTTTCCAATGAGAGCCGCTGTTAAGAATTGCCTTCTCTGAGTCACTGACTGTGTGCCATGGAAGAAAGACACAACACATCTGGTTTTCTATTTATTTTTTTAGTTCTTCCTATCATATTGAAGGACACAAATTGATTTATCACCTCAGGAAGACTTTGCACAATGCTAAAGTCTCATGATGTTTAGTGATTTGTTTCTGTGTTGTTGGGAGTCAGCAGGCAGAAGGAGCCCACTCTGAGGTATGAAGAATGTCTGTGGTGCCATTGACATACCTAGATCCTCAATACCAGAGTGGCATGCTTGGGCCCTGAGGATTGTTTTCCATTCCTGGGAATTCTCTTGTTTGGTTTTCACGTCTTAATGAGATATGAGCCATGCCATTTGCACAACTCAGGCAATCACATCTGATTTACCTTTGGAAAGGTACATTTTATAAAGGTGTATTTTACAAATGTTATACAATTGTTCCTTTCACAAGGGTCTGTTTAACTTAACAAAGGTAAGGGCTTTGAATTTATCCAAAGCATTCCTTGACGGCAAACAGCTGATAGCAGCTTCAGGTCTTAGGCTTTGTCAGTCTCCTGCATGGTTCAGATGAACTGGCTCCTTTCATAGAAGCTGCTGAGCTTTCAGAAGTAAGCTGATGGCTGGCACACATACCATCGTGGGTTGGCCAACTGTATGCCAGCTTGACACATGTTAGAGTAACCTGGGAAAAAGGAACTACAGTTGAGAAAATGCCCCTACCAGATTCCCTGGGGGCAAACTCATGGCTCATTTCCTTGATTAATGATTGGTGTGAGAGGGCCTAGCTCACACAGGTGATTCTGCTCTGGGATAGTGGTTCTGGGTGCAAGAAAGGAGCCCGAGCAAGCCATTTGGAGCAAGCTGTAAACAGAACTCCTCCATGGCCTCTGTTTCAGTTCCTGCCTTCATGTTCTTATCTTGAATTCCTGCCCTGATTTCCTTTAATAGACGGACAAGTTGTCAGATTAAACAATCCCTGCCCTTTCTATTTTGTTTTTGGTCATGGTGTTATATCTTAGTACTAAAATAATCCTAGAAACATTTTAATTAATAGGCAGAGAAATCCTACCAATTTGCATAAGATAAAGAAATAAAGGTACAAAGTCTATGGATGTTAATAAAGATCACTTTATAAGTACACATTCCTGTATTCTAATGAGCTTATTTGCAGAAGGATTTTTGTAAAGTCTATTCTGGAAGGAATTTTGGAAAATGGCTTCCAAAACCTTCAACCTTGGGCCCAGCATTTCACTTACTAGTAATCTGACCGACAAAAATCATAAGAGCTATGCAAAATATGTCATAATAATCAAACTAAATATTATATACAATGTTGATATTTTAAAAGTGGATGTTCAATAATAAGTACTAGCATGAATAAAATTAAGCCTGCCTATAGTTTTTATTTACAAAAGATTATTCATATTATATACTTTATGAAAGTGGTAAGCTTTAAACAGTATGCACTATAGGGTCATAATATCATAGTATAAATTCTACATAAACATGCCTATAACTAGCTATATATTCATATCCATATTTCCAACTTTGCCATTTAGATTTAATTTGCTTGATTAACTCTTGATTAACCCAATTATCCCCCAGACTCCTTAGCTTTGTAAACCGATGGATTCCGGACTCAGTGATTCTCCCTGAATTCCCTGCTGTCAGAATATGAGTTCTGAAAACAGATGGCATGCTTTAGTGTAGCTGTTTCGTGACCTATTGCTACTGAACAGTAAAAGATTGCCTTCTGCTTTTGAATTTTGAGAATGTTCATGCATTCAAAGGGAGCGTTTTAGGTGTCTTTGATGAGTCCTTGTCTGTTCACTGACCATATGAGACCTTGTAGAATACAAAATAGACAATACAGACATTTTGGTCAACCTGACTTATTTTTAATGTTCTGTGGTGTACTTGCAAAAAGACTCAGGTACCATGGAGGGTGTTTCTCTGGCAAAGCTGCTTACTGATCTGATAGACTTTGCAGCTTGCAATCTTCCTACACCTTGTAGGACTGTGTGTCGTGTCTCCAACACATTTCAGCATCTAAAAGAATGAGCATTCCCTGAGTCAGGTATCTGTTCTGTTCTTTTCTTCATCACCCTGCTTCAGCTCCTGGCAGTGTCAGCTCCTTATTGTTGAAGAGAGAGAAATTTACCCTACTAATATCTGACCATATCCCTTGCCTCTAGTTTACTAAACTGAGTTGTGATCAATATAGACATGTAAAAGAACAAAAAGCTCTTCATATTTAAGTCATATGTGTTAGTATGTTTTGAGATAAAGAAACACAAATAAAATCATCAACATAATCAATCCCATTAATGTATCTATCTCCTTCAAACGGTCCCTCTTTCCCTTGTCATGCATTTTAATGTCAAGAGCTCAACACAAGCTATAACAGTTTAGCAGACTTTTGAGTACACAATCCAGCATTGCTAACTCTTGGTACTATAACAGAGAGCAGTAGCTCGCTCTATGAGAGGATTTACACAAGCTGAATGATAAGGACTTTGGTACGTTTTCTCTTCCCATAGTCCCTGACAACTGCCATTGGCTTTCCCACTCTGTAAGCTTGGCTGTCATAAGACACCATATGATCTTCTGCCCCCCAGCATCTGGCTGACTACTTTGTTCCACCTTGCATCATCAGAAGAGTGGCAACAGCCAGTGACATGTAGACATAACGAGCCAATGACATGTGTTCCAGCATCAAATAGTTGTTCCTTTGGGCATTACCCCACCTGCACCCCCACCAAGTCAATGTGGTCTATTGAACGTTGTTTCACAGAACATTGTCCTATGTGTTTGAAAAAGAAGTGACAGATATTCTATCCAACAACTTGCTAAACTGTATGTATTTTGAACAGTAGAATAGCTATTTTCTAAGAATTTTCAAATGGAAACATCATTAAGATAGATGGTAAGTATCTTGAGAGACTTATTTTAGCAGAAAGATTAATAGTCCATCTAATACAAAATATTCTGCATAACTTAAAACTTTTTGTACCTTATCTACATTGCTGAAAGAAACTCCCATAGACACATGGGTAAATTATCACGGTGGGAACTGAACTTTCTGTTCTGTACAGGGTAGAAAAACTACAGAGAATGCTGGCTTTCCCTCTGCACTTAACCCTGCATGTGCTGCCTCAGAGGAAAAAGAGGAAGACTCGTGTGTTTTCACTTTGTGGAAACTAAGATGCTACTAGGGGAGGATGGGCTCGTTACTTGATGTGAGAAAATACTAACAGGAATATTCAGCTAGCAGGTGACTGACAGCTTGTAGTTAAACGGCGTTCATACCACTGTGCCAGAGCAGCTTCTGAGCTCTCTCCTGTGTCATTAGGAGGCAGGGTAAAAGAGTCATTAGGAAGACCCGTTGGCCAAGCATAGCATCCCAACAGGCTCCATGGGGATGAATGACTGGCAGAAACTGAGGGAGCAGCCAGAGGAACATTCAGCAGCTCCTGCTTCTCCACCTCCCCTCCAGCCATGGTTCCAGAAGGAGTCTGCTGTCAGCACTTCCCGAATTAATTATTTAAATTTTCACAACAAATGTATTGCTGTTCCTGAGGGACATGATTTTCCCCATAGCACATGTAGCATTCATGAGACTGTCAGAAAAATTATATAATAAACCCAAGAAAGGCTTTACTACATGCCAAGAAACACAGAAGTTTCTGACTAGAATGCAGTAGAACTAGAAATGCCACAATAGAACCAGTACAAGAACAATGTTGATATTTTAGGACTAACAGTTTCCTCTGTCTGCCTTACTTTTTGTTACTAATTTGTTTCCATCTGTCCATGAATTTTAATGTCTCTCTGCTGCCTGGATAATATTTTATGTGAATACATAAACATACATGAGAATAATACAGTTTAAAAAGATCTCTAATAGCTTCAATATCTACATTTGAAAAGGAGAGAAAGGTCATTCTGCTGGATGTCTTTGTAAATTTTATATCTAATTTTTAAAGGAACAAAAGAGAACCCCTTAAGATGAGGACTAAACTGGCAGTGTATACAGAGCCAGAATCTGAAATTGGTCCTACACATTCACAAAGCTCTCTCTCTTTCTGTTTACATAGTCCCAATCATTCAAACTGAAGATGGTCTTTGGTAGATTCAGTGCAGGGGCTGTAGCTCAGTGGTACAGTACTTAGCAAGCATATGTAAGACTCTGGGTTAAATGCCTAGTAACTCAACTTACACAAAACCATGTATGATTTAATGCCCTTTTAAATAACGTTAGTGCACCTGTGTATTTAAGGCTCATTCATTAAGCCATATTACTGATTTTCTATTAAAGGGGAGTCTGATGTAGGTGGGTCTTCTTTCTATGTGTTGCTTTCATTGGTCAAATAAAGAAACTGCCTTGGCTTTTTGATAGGACAGCAGCTTAGATAAGCGGAGTAGACAGAACAGAATGCTGGGAAAAAGAAGCAGAGTCAGACAGACGCCATGAAGCTCCGGCCAGAGATGGATGTGGGTTAGAATATTCCCAGTAAGCCACAACTCTGTGGTGATACACAGATTATTAGATATGGATTAAAGCAAGATGTGAGAGTTAGCCAAGAAGAGGCTAGATATAATGGGCCAGGCAGTGTTTAAACGAGTACAATTTGTGTGTTCTTATTTCAGGTAAAGCTAGCCAGGTGGCAGGACGCAGCCCGCTGTTCCTTTTACAGAAGTCATCACAGAGAAACCATTGAACAAAAATTTGCATTTGTAATACTTTACACTACAAATTTCACAAGTAACTCAAAGGCATCAAAAACTGAACTTGAAAAAAAATCTGGGTGAAGTGAGTGTGGTATTCCTCGGCTACCTATAAACTGCATAGCAGGGGGTGGAGGGATGAGAAGATGACAGAGCAACCAAACTGTCCAAGTAAACCGCTGCTCTGCCTTTCACCAAGTCATCTCTAGATGCAACCTGGGGACTTTGTCTGGCATAGGTAGGTCAGATAAAGCAGACAGGATAAGGGACAACATGGTGTATCAGAGAGTAGACCCTCTGTGGAGAGGACAAGAAATAGCTTCTTCACATAGAACTGAGCACACAAGATAACTGGAATTAATGTTTACAGGTATGGGGTTGTCCTGTGTGAGTCAAGAAAATAAAACTTGAAAGTGTCATGTAAACGGAAGCAGCTATTTCCCTCGCTGTCTCGGGATGTGACTGCGGATGCGATGGTCTCTGTCTTTACACATCCCCGTAGTCCTACCTTCTCTTGCTCTTATTTGGGGTGGGCTGGGGAGTGCAGCTTATTTCTGGATTCTGCCAGCCAGATGTCTTATTGTTTCCAATACCATAGCCGTTGATCATCACAACACACTACTCTCGAGGCAACCTGCTCCCTTTCACCAGCTGCGATCACCTTCTCATTGGGTTATCCCCCAGATCTTTCTGGGACAGATGACACTGCTGCTGCCTGAAATCTTGTTACATTCTTGTGTATCTGTCTACCATTCTTTTTTTAATTATTTATTTATTAAAGATTTCTGTCTCTTACCTGCCACCGCCTCCCATTTCCCTCCCCATCCCCCAATCAAGTCCCCCTCCCTCATCAGCCCAAAGAGCAATCAGGGTTTCCTGCCCTGTGGGACATCCAAGGACCACCCACCTCCATCCAGGTCTAGTAAGGTGAGCATCCAAACTGCCTAGGCTCCCACAAAGCCAGTACGTGCAGTAGGATCAAAAATCCATTGCCATTGTTCTTGAGTTCTCAGTAGTCCTCATTGTCCGCTATGTTCAGCGAGTCCGGTTTTATCCCAGGTTTTTTTCAGACCCAGGCCAGCTGGTCTTGGTGAGTTCCCAATAGGACATCCCCATGCTGCTCACTATCCAACCATTTTTGACTTCTGACTACCTAACAGATGTGAACTCAAGGTGTCTTAGGGCTCACCTATCATAAACTAAGTCAGAGGCTCAGGGTGAGTCCATGCAGGCTGGCTTCGCCACTGCTGCTACTCCGCTCACCACAAGTGGCCTCAGGGAAGTGTAGGGAGCTCAAAGGATGTAAGGCATGGACCTTTTATAAAAGAATGACCAACTTTCAATCCCAGCTCTGTGGGTGCTGATGTATACAATAATGCCCCAGGTTGGACAGCTCAATCCCAGCACAGAGAATAAACAAATTTTATATCTGGTTATAAAAGAATCATACTCAGTGGCTGGTGAACCACTAACCTTTCTTGAAGTGTTCAACTACTCAGAAGACTTCAAGGGAAAAAAGGGAAGAGGAATGAAATGCTGACTGTAACTACCAACACTTAAGAATGATCCATTCCATATTTGTGCCAGGGGCCCTTCCATCCCTGAACTGCCAGGGTCATAGTGCTGATCAGTTAAAACACAGGCAGCGTCATGGCAGCTGGCCTTGGAAATGGGTTGGCAAGACTTTGCTATCCTTGTGTTTGCTTTAAGCTTTTGAATAATTTTCTTTGTTTTTATATTTATATTTGTTTGAAGATTTCTAAATTTGCACCAGGATACCCTTAATTTTGGCACCATTTTATGTCCGTTGCATTAAACGTAATTTTAGATAGCCAGCTCCTAATTGAATTGTTAGTGACCCAGCTATCTTTGTGTTCACAAGTATTTTTCTCCTGTTTCTTGCATGATGAGGGGAGCTTCCACATTGGGGCTATTGTGTTAAGAGGCTCTGATCCTGC
>NC_022009.1:79402909-79432949 GCF_000317375.1 Microtus ochrogaster
GTTCAACCGACGGTTTCACTTTCTGAAGCCATGTGATGTTATTCTGGTTTATTCCATCTTCTGGACTTACTACTGTTCCAGATCTGGTCCAGCAGACCTACCCATCTGTGCTTGAAAAGAGGGGTGAGGATTAAGGAAAGAAATAGACAAGAAACAGAAGATAAAGTTGGGAGGGCATCCAGTGAGCACCATGATGAGCCCCAAGTTTATTACTCAGGTTCTTATAAACCTCAACCCAAAGGGGGAAGGTAAAAGACTTTCTTAACGAGATAAGGAAAACAAGTGTCATTACCTCCCTAATACCAAAACATCAAGCAACCACACCCTAAACCAAATATCCTGTTGACTGGCCTTTGAAGAGGAAGACATCAGTAGCCACACCTTTGGTCAATCCTCTTGTTGTCTAGGCAAGATATCCAGTATCTTATCTTACCTTAGGTCAAACATTCTGTTGTACAACCTTGAAGGAGCAAGAATAAGCCTGAACTCTCTGACCTTTCATCGAGGCGGAATGGATCCACTTCTGTGGGCCTCCACAGTTCCATTCTTTCTGCCCCATCTGGGGAACTAGAGCTGACTTGGGCTGTGTGCTGTAGCTCAGCCATCTTCTGAGGAGGACGATGCCACTCAGAAGATATGATGGAAAGTGGCAAAGATTCCATGTGCTAACACTACTGAGCGTTTGGGAGCCTGGACACAGATATGCACTTTGCCCTTCCTGCTCTTTAAGGAATGTTTTCATCTCCATAGAAGAAGACCATCATTGTAGAGTACTTGCCAGCCAAGTGGTCTGGCCACCCACTGCTCAGAATGTCCATTGTGCTTCAGATGTTTGTCGGGTGATCTTCTAACGCTCTGACTCCACCTCGGCTTGGGCTTTCTTCCCCTCCTGACCCCATGCTGACATTTGGCTCACTATGCCACTGCTCTCCCAGTTTTCAGTATATGCTGGCATCTCTCGTGTTAATGGACATGACTTCCACTCTGGCACCATGAAGCTCAAACACTGTTGGAATGGCTTTTCCCAGCCACATTCCAACCCACTGATGAAGTAACAGCTCTGAGCTATTTCTGATTGCCCTACAGCAAGCCACAAGTTGCCAATACCTCAGCTCTTACAGGAGAAGTGTACTCTAGGGAGTCTCTTCAAAGTACAGCTTCTGAGGTTTTTCTGTCTCCTCCCACCAGCTCTTCCTGACCTCCCCCTCTTCCATAAGGGAATTTCTCAAAATACTGGATCTCCAACTCTGAAAGAAAAAATCAGTGGACAGATTGGGTTCTCCTCTTGTGCTCTTCCTTTTCAGGCCTGTGACAAAGCTTCTACACTAGTTGCTTAAGGAGCAGATGCTTATGCTGGTACAATTGTGAGTTATGGGGCAATCAGAAAAATGCCATGGTAATTTTATTAATTTGTAATTAAACTGATAACTTTTTCTATTAGCAGTCTAACATCAGAGACTGGGAAGACTGTTGTTGTTTTTCCTGTTCATCAGACTTGTCACATTTTGGCCATTTGCCTGCTTATAACTTAGGAACTGAGGATATAATTCTCTTCTATAATATGATAAGGCTCAGTGACCAATCTCCATACCCCTAGAACTCATTAGCAGTGTGTTTATTTCAGACCATATTTTTTTGCATCAATTACTACAAAGTTTGCAAAATGGAAAAGATTTCAGCAAAACCTTGTGTAACGATCCCATGCACCAAGGTGTAAGTATCATATAGAAAACATAGAGATTGAAAAAGGCCAATATAAATTCTTATTCCAAAACTATTCTGAATAAAAATTACACACACAAATGGGAAAATAAAACAGACTGTTGTTGAGTGCAGCAGAAGAAGTACGGGTAAGACCAGATGTTTCTCTGAAAAATGGCCTCTGGGGGCACTGAAACCCAGAAGACTCAGGGGAGAAGGTGGCCGGGAAACACGGGAAGACTTGACGAGGAAGGTGGCATTTGAGTTTTGGTGGGGGGCGGTGTGGATAAACATAAGTTGATCACTTAAGAGAGAAATCTACTTCAGGCTTAGGGAGGTCCACGTGCCGAGTCCCAGAGATGAAGAGTTGGGAAGTTTATGTAGGTCTGTGTGGCTCAGACACAAAGAAAGGCTGTGAGATGGCTCCATATGACTGTGTCCATCGTGAGGAGCTTGGATTTTATCCTCTAAGAATTAAAAATCTATAGTAAGTTTTAAAGTGTGAAGAAATATGACTACATTAAATTGAGGGGAAATCACTGTTAAAATATTTAATACCTTTAATTATGAAATGATAAGTTTAAGAATAAACTCATGTCTGACTGCACTGCCTCTCCAACGCTCACCTGCTATGTAAATATGATCATACAGCACAGGGTATGTCTCAGATAAGGCTTTAGGTAAGAATGGCTATGAAGAAACGCGCCATCTCTCAGGAAACTCCTTCTATGTTCCTTCTAATAAGAATTTCATACACATGAAAAGATGTTTCCTTGTTTATTTCTGCCTGGCTTCTTTACTGAGTGGCAGTTCCCACCCACACGTGTTCATGTACCTGCCAGGCTTTGCTGACAATCTACCATGCCCACAGCCACCATCCCTCATTTCCAGATGAGAACGAAACACAAAGCTCTCAGTGGAAGAAAACAACGTTGTCTTCAGTCACTGTAAAGTGCCCACCATGAAGATGCCTTCATAAGGATACTTGGTGACTTGAAGATAATTGTTATACAACATCTACCAACAGAGGCTACAAGAAGAAAGGCTCATGGATCCTGTGGGTAGCAAGCACCCAACCTATCTCCTTTCTCCTGTCCCTTATTTGCCCTGCCACAGCTGCCAGAGAGACCAGCACATTGGTAACGTGGCTGGGATTCCTAACCTTGCTGGAAATTAACACCCACTTTGCCAGGCCCTGCTGTCATTGTAAAAACACGAAAAAATAGAATCTCTGTGGGCATATTAGGTACTTTATAGAAAACACCCTGCATGAGAAAATGGGCAGGTTGAAAGATAAACAGAAAACATGCGGTTTCTCAATGTGTCATAGCAGGGGAGATATGATTTTCAGGTCAAACTAAATTCCCTTTGTGTAACTGACATTTAGTCCTTCAGACATTTTTAATTCTAAAACTCCTGAGCAGCTACTGTACTGTGGCTTTTGCTGGTACTTTTTGCAGCCACGGTGTGGTAGGAAGTAGGGCCCGAGTTTCCTTGGCAACAATAGGGTAGAAGTGAAACACAGAAACACAACTTGCCAGTGAATCATCTGAGGACTTCTGTTTCTGATCCCTGGAAATAGCCAGCCGACTGTTTGCACTTGCTCAATGCTTGCTGAGTTCCCACGAACTCTTCAGTGAACATGAGACCTTTGGCTTATTTGTTCAATCATTTAAAACAAACAAACAAACAATAACAATATGACTGCTCCATCAGACCTCAAGACTGGCATCCATACCCACTCCATTTGTTTCTCTTTTAAGAGTAAATTGGTGCACCAAGGAATCTTGACTGAGAAAGTCCCATTTCTACAGAGATGTCTGGTACACCCAGGAGGTTGCCAAGGCTTTGCCACAGCTCAAGTTTCTTAGCATCAAGGGACATGGATCTCCTGTAGCTCTCAAATCCAGACTGAACAAATATGCAAACACCTGAGCAGAGGGGTGGTATGCCTTCACACCTACAGACTGTGGACAGCACTTAGTTTCTCCACTGTTTGTTTTTCACAAATATCCGACCTAATTCCTTTATCTCCATGTCTATTGAATTCACTCATTCAAGGTTTATTGCTCTCTTTGTCTTCCCAATTCAGACTATCCCCTACCCTTATTCTGCACAGAAAAGAAAAAAGCAATCCCCCATACAAAGACTGCTCTTGTGTAGACAATCACATCAAACTCCATAATGGTTCAATAACTGTTTATGATTTTCTTTATCAGTCATGATAACTGCAGCAGTTGCCATGGCACCTGGGTCACAGAACATGTGTAATTATTGGGACAGGGAGTTGTATGTATATGGTGTGTGATGGGGTGGTATGTGTGTGTGTGTGTGTGTGTGTGCATGTGTTGTATGGCATAGGTACTTGATAATGTAGATGTATACATGTGTACCAGAGCACCTGGGCAAGGCAAAAGTTGATGCCAGGTCAGGTGCCTTTCCTGATCACTCTCTGGTGTGGGAAGTCCTTCTGTCTATGTGTTGCTTTCATTGGTTAATAAAGAACTGCGTTGAGCCTATGGCAGGGAAGAACAAAACTAGACCGGGAAAGCTAGGCTGAATGCTGGGAGAAAAAAGGTGGAGTCAGAAAGAAGCCATGGAGCCTCCAGAGACAGATGGGCTAAAACTTTGCTGGTAGGCCACAACCTTGTGGTGGTTCACAGATTAATGAAAATAGGTTAAATTAAAATGTAAGGGCTAGCTGATAAGAAGCTAGAGCTAACAGGCCAAGCAGTGATTTAAATAATACAGTTTCTGTGTGATTATTTTAGGTCTAAGCTAGTCGGGTGCCTGGAAACCAACAAATGGCCTCCTTACTACAAGTCTCTACTTTCGTTTTCTGAAACAAGAACTTTCACTGGACCTGGAGGTCATCGATTGGTCTAGTGTCACTGCCCCCTGAGCTTCATGGGTCTGCCTGTTTCCTCCCTCCCTCACCTCGCACAGTCAAAGTCACATGGCACTCTGCTGGGCTTTATCTCATTATGGGGATCCAGACTCAGGTCCTCGTGATGATGCAGCAGGACTTTCCTGCGTGAGCCACCACGCATGTCTGTCAGTAAATCTTTATTGAATGACTGGCCGCAGCTGATAGCTTCTCCTAGGTCCCTCCTTCCCCTGTGCCTGTTAGACTTACAGAAGCCTTGTCTCACATGTCTGTGTGCCCTGCTCCTAGGTTGCCTTTGGCGCCCTATATATACCTAGGCTATGTTAATCGGAGTCACGAGGACGTGCCAGTCCACTGCTTGAGGTCATTCCCCATTGCTATCTTCCTTCCTGTGACATGAGCCCTTGCACCATTTAAGTCACACACAGCCATTCACGCCATTTCCTTCATGCAAATGTCCCTCTAAGATCCGCTACATCTGCTCAAGACTTAGGAACTACCTTCACCCTCTCAAATCTTGACTTACTTCATCCATGTGGCCTTTCCTTAGATTTGTGCCTTATGAGTTTTCCTTTAAATCCTCAGGCAATGTTGTATATTGATCTGGTTTTCACATCACTTGCACGTGGAAGCCACTGAGTGCCTTCTTCCCTAGCCCAGACCCTCCCTGAGCATCAAAAGAGTATTTCACTCAGATGCCAACATGTTCAAATTCTGAAATTCTGAAGGTATGTTTATTGTGTTTCCTGTTGTAATGAGTCATTTTGGTTTTATGTATATAAATCAAAATACAATGCTTCCAGTGTATTTCCATATATCTGGGGAGATGTTAAAAGGAAGAAGCCATTCTGCTGGACTTACTGCTGTATATCCTGAGACTCTTCACTACACAGTCTTTACAGTATCCCATAGTCTCCTCTGCTGTCACTTGTCATCATTTCAAATCTGCTCCTCCTTTGCTTGTATCTCTTTCACTGTTCCCCTAGTTCCAATGCTTCTGGAAGGGTCTGAGTGGAGAGAGATTGACACAGGAAGCTGAGTCAGACAAGCTGCTCATGAGATAACTAAGTAGAAGTTGCTGGTGCATAACCAAATAATTAAAAAATGATTGCACACACAGGATAAGTCATCTATATTTCTAAAGAAGAATAAGAGAGTTGAAAGCTACTCTTACACTTTTACAACTCTTCCAG
Organism: Microtus ochrogaster; assembly: GCF_000317375.1. Classification (NCBI taxonomy): domain Eukaryota; kingdom Metazoa; phylum Chordata; class Mammalia; order Rodentia; family Cricetidae; genus Microtus; species Microtus ochrogaster. Next base: position 79,408,691 of record NC_022009.1, read on the forward strand.
GGCCATGGTTATAGTTTATATCCCAATCAATTTTGATGTTGGCAGTATGTACCCTATCTCCCTTGCTGCCCAAAACTTATGAAAATGTTGGTGTCTCTCTTCATGATCCCCTCTACCTATCCTGAGTATTCCTGATTAACCTACTGAACTGAATAGCTTAATATCAAACACACGAAAAGAGCACATCTTTAAACTTGATATCAGCAATACTTAATATTGATATCCATAGCCTGCTTCAATAATACAATAAATTCCATCATCATTTGAGGGAACAGACAGGTCTGTAAGCTCCTCACACCTCTTCATGTGGCCCATCGAGGTTCTCACAGTTATACTTTAGCCATTGAACCAGGAAACACAAATGCAGTCATTGGGGGCTCATATTTGCATCCTAGCATTGCACAAGCAAACTCGCCTAGTAGTAATTTCAGAAACAGATGAAAGTTTAATCCCATGCTTTCTGTATGAGACTCCGTTGTCCCTATCACGTAGATGTCTGTGTGTTCCTGTCACCTAGATGACAGGTGTCTCTCTGTGTGGTAGCAGGCTGAACTCCCCTAATGCTGTCCATCCATTACAGCTACCTTACAGGAGGATCGTTGCCTAAAGGACATAGAGAGGTCTTCTGAAGCCAGATGATGTGCAGATCCTGGCTATGCCTAGCCTCAGGACTCTTGATGTGTTATTTCATCTAGTAAACCAGTACTTCTACCAGAATAAAAAAGACCAGGTTAATTAAAGCGAATATAAATTTACCCGTCTCACAGTTCTTGAGGCTTAGGACAAAGGGCACAGTCTAGTAAGGGACTTCCTCCTGCATCACAGCATGCTGGATGACAACCCTAATTGAGAGAAGAAAGGACTGGCTTGTTTCTAGAATATACCCACTGTCTAAGCAGCAGCATCACTCCATCAGTATGGGCACGGCCCCCAAGATCTAGTTACCAAAATGCACTGCTTCCCAACGCTGTTGCATTGTGAGTTAAGTTTACAATGCTCTGTGGGGGCCATATTCAAACCTTAGCAGCAACCAACCATACCAAAGTGGAAAGAATCACGGAGTAATTGAAGGTGGGGAGTGAAACAGAAGACACACTGGAGGCTGCTGGCATTCTCCTTGCTATCTAATGGACTTATTCTGCACCTCAGTTTCCTTGTCTGTAAGAGAGAGGAGAGTAAAGTTCTCTGAAGAGTCGCGCAGAGATCGGGCACTGAGATCGGGCACGGAGATCGAGCTGGTTGGTATGCACAGAGCATGCGGAGCACTGTTCTGTACCCAGCAAATGCTGCGGGTAACAATTTGATTCCTTGGTACTCGGATTGTCTTCTTTTAAACAAAGCGTTGTGGCACATTTCAAATAGAGGGTGAAGTGGTACTCGGTGGGTTTTAGGGCTTGACTTCTGAGACCGTTTCTAAGACATTCATGGCCCTCTGATCTCATTCATAATCTCCATCGTCTTTCCAGACATGCTTAGTTTGCACAATCAGATTGAAGATCGCACAGAAATGGCTCTCAGCACTCTACTTCTCTTTCAGATATAGCTTGAAGTGTGGCCGCATGCTGAAACTGAAAGCCATATAAAGAATGTAGCTCAACCTACTTCTTGTTCAATTTTCAGGAATATTTTTTTGGCTCGTGTGAAATAAAACACAAGTTAGTGCTAGCTTGATATCACTGGGCTATGAATAAATCACCTCAGACCAAGGCAATGTATGGACAATGGGACTGATTCCTAGCTGTGAGGAAAAGCTACCAAAATACAAAAGTGAGATACGATGTATATGATCAACCAGTCTCTTAAGATTTTATTGAGTATTCTCATGTCCCAGGCAGGATTCCTTATCTGTTTAAGGAGACAGAAAGTCACACGTGAATGGAAGTGTCTTTTATGGAGGGTATCACGGAAGGATTGTATTGATGGATGGGACCTTCTAGACTGACTTCACCTTCTGCCTCCACCTTATGGTAATCTGGGATGATCTGAGCAGAAATCCTGACCTTAGAAGTCCACACTGGGGAAGAACGTTTCAGACTGAGCAGGAGGTACAAAGGCCACTGTGAGCCTGCCCTTGCTCTCCCACACCCAATACCTCCTCCACAGGAGAGGGGAGGAGGGAGACTCCTGCCCGCATACACAGAAGGGAAGAGGGGCTCCTGCCCTGCACTCAGGAAAAAGAAATGGCTCCAGTGCAGATGATTTATGAGAAGACCCCAGAATCTGGGGGCCATGAAGAAGTTCTCTACAGAGGCTTGGAAGCTACCGCACAGAAGGCAGAGACAGTACTATGAAAAACAGAGTTAGGAAATACCCACCACGAAGTCAATGGCCAACAGTGCTTCTTCTACAATTTGGAGTTTGGAGTTATATGATACAAAATTTACGTATGTTTTTAGTTTCCTCTCCCTCTTTCTCCTACTTTCTGTTTGTGCAGGTATTTATTTTCAGAATGAAACTAATGCTATTCTTTGTTAAAAAGCTCAAAAGTAACTGACATTTAAAACTAATATTCAACCCCAAACCCTAACTGTGTTACTAAGAGCTCACTCCTGGGGCAGCTTTTAAAGTTACACTTGTGCTTCTCTGACTTCAGCGAATGAGGGCAAAGGAAGAAAGCAGCTGATGCAGCTGATTGCTTTCAAAGGAGAAACTCTGAGGTGAAAGTGCAGATGAAGACAAACAGGGCTGAAGAGGTCCAGCCGATCGGAGTCAAGGTTGTTTGGCCTTGGTCAGGACCATATGCTGGAGGAGGGCTTTGATCTCAGTCTGGCTAAAGTTTGTCTCCTCTGGGTATGTCAATAAGAGATAAGGTCCCATCTCCCTGTGGAAGTAGATTTGAGGGAGAGCAACCCTAGGAAGTTAGACTTGTTCTGATGAGCACAGGTTCCAGTGGGAGGGGCCAACGGCAGTGGTGTAGTTGATGGTCACACTCCAGGGCATGAATGGGACCTAGCCAAAGACAAAATCATGACAGAAAACACCCTGCTCGTTCAGGACATTCAGAAGCATAGCCGTAAACATCCTCCTTTCCTCTTGACCTACTTTCCCACGTTGGGCTTAGTACCCTCTTGGTTAGCAAAAGAAGAGTTTCAGGTGCCTTCTACTGGGCAGTGTGGTACCCAGCGTCTGGGGACTGAGAGCCCATGCACTTGTCAGCACTGGGATGAGCTGAGACACTGAGAGTGACTGAGCAGCTGCTACCTCTGCCCTAGAGAGTTCCGTCTCCGTTCAAATGCTCATTTGGGAACCATGGATGAAGAACAAGAGATGGGGATGACACAGTTGTTCTTGGTTGTCCCAGGGTTCTCAGTTCGTGCTTGATAGACGGAGAGGTACCTCCCACGGTTCTCAGTTCGTGAGAGTTCAGGGAGAGGTGCCTCCCCTAAGCAGGTCCCCAAACCACTACGGTGGAGCCAGGAAGACCTCAAGTACAGCACCTCTATCACAGGAGTCACAGGGGAGAATTCTCTGTCAAAGGTATATGGAGATATAAGGACACGTATCACATGTGTGTATCTTCTATGTGTGCGTACACTTTCGTCATGGTCATTAAAATTCTCTATGTCTTCACTAATGAAGGTAGCTCCCTTCACTAATACATCCTTAAAGCATTTTGCTGCAAATAACACAAATAATCTGTCATCAAATGTATTACTCAAACTATAACTAAAAGTATCATGCTATTGAAATTTTTTTGTTGATTTTCAGTATTATGAATGATGGCATAACGAATGTTTCCAGTTGTTAATTTTCAGGATCAGTCAGTAGCTATAGACCAGGCGTGATCAATCAATGGAACGGTCATCAGGGCTCTTAAGCCACCCTCTCCAGTGGTGCTCCTATATAGGCAGTGGGTTAGAAGACTGCCCAAAATGTAAAATGTTAACTCCAAGTCACTTTTTATTATCACCCTGCTGAAAAAATTAGAGGGAAAAAGAATTCTTAATAGAATTAAAATGAATATTAAACGATCAACCACAGATTAAAGATACCACGTAGTTTTTGAACTACACAAAATGCCATATGTGTTTCCTTTCAGAAACAGTATTTTCTGACCATGTTTCTACAGACCTTGGAATTAGTTTGCTTTTGAATCCCACATATTTGACTTTTGGCTACTTTTGAGGAAAGAAATTCCTAAAACTTATTGATACATTAATACACCTAAAATAATATGACCTATAGGTTGGATGACAATTGTATGTTTAAGCAAAAAAACACCGTGTGAATGAAGAGCTTTCTTTAACTAATAAAGCAGAAATATTAGGATTTTAACATTTTCACTTGTAATCTAAGTTATGCTTATGTCATTAAATATTTCTAGATGAAATACTTTTCTTTGGTATATAGAAATAGTTAATTTTATTCAATTATAGAATAAATTTAAATAGCCTTGATCCTGTGAGATTTCAACTGAAATAGTTCAATGTCCTTTTTATAGTTCTCTATCAGAAGCTGTTTCATTGCTAATCTTGTTACCTTTCTCATATTTGTTGATTCCTTAGTGGAAGTTATGAAATAAATTGATCAACTTTCCCAATAATATTTATTTTCTCACTATCCATATATCTCCTATAGTTTATGAAAATGTTAAAAGTTAAAAGTTTATGTACTGTGAATAAGGTCAATGCAGTTTTAGCAATAACCATCCATTCTGATATCCTTTCAGAGATATGGCAATTGCCATCCCAATAATGAAGATTCTTCTAAACTTTTTTCTGTGCACTTGTAAAAATAAATAGTTATAAAAAATATATAATGTTTGGTTTTCCTCTTTTATACAAGTGGTAAAACCTGCCTACCATGGGACCAAATCCCCAACTGTTCCTTGTCCATGTCATTTTCCTTTTGACCCCTGTTCTGGATCTGAGAACACGGTTCATCTGTCCTCAGCTATGCAGTACTGTCATAGAGGGAGATTAAAGGTAGATTAACTTTAGCTTCTTGAAAGTTCTCCACACCAGTTTCCAGAGTAGAAGTCTCAGTTTGCAACCTCAACAGTAAACGAGGATCCGCCTTAGCCCCACACCCTCTACAGAACTTGCTGTCAGTTGTTTTTATGTTTCATTTTGTTTTGTTTCATTTTAATCTTAGTCATCCTGAAAGGGTTAAGGTAAAATATAAAAGTTATTTTGATTTGCATTCCTCTAATTCTAAGGATGATGGGTGTTTTTGAAATATTTCTTGGCCATGTTTATAATCTCCTTTGAGAACTCTTCAAATCTCTAACTTATTTTGTGACTGTGTTGTTGAGTTTTGATGTTGTTTGCTTACTTTTTATTCTGATTTCTTTATATATTCCGCATATTAATCCTCTGTCATGTGTGGCTGGCCGATTCTCTCCCCCTCTGTGAGATTCCTTTTCACTTGATTGTTACCTTCATCAGGCAGAAGCTTTTTAGGTATATGAAGTCCTACTTGTCAATTGTTGACCTTAATTCTTGGGCAAATGGAGTTCCATCCGAAAAGGCCTTTCCCACATCGACATCATGTAGGGCACTGCCTATGTTTTCTGAACCTAGCGGTTTCATTGTTTCAGGTCTCATGCTTAGGTCTTGGATCCATTTGGAGCTAGTTTTTATGTAATGTGACAGATACAAGTCTAATTTCTTTCTTCTGTTTGTGGACATTTAGTTTTCCGAGTACCAAGATACTGTTTTATCTCTTATCTATCCATCTATCTGTCTGTCCGTCCGTCTGTCTATCTATCTATCTATCTTGGCATTTGTCAAAAATCAAGTGGTTATAGTTACATGTTTGGGTCTTCAAAATTTTCCCTTTGCCTACATGTATCATGCTGTTTTTACTACTACGGTTCTGCAACATATTTTGAAATCTAGAATGACAATCCCTCCAATATTATTTTCCTTCCTCAAAATTGATTTGACTATCTTGAACCTTTCATGATTACATATGAATTTTAGAATAGTTTTGGTGTGTGTGAGATGAATGAGATAGGGATTTTACTTTGGACTGCATTCACCTGTAAATAGTTTACAAATATTAACTTTATCAATTTTAATTTTCAAATTTTATTTATTTTCAAATATTAACTTTATCAATCCATGAACATATTTTAGTGTCCTTCTCAATATCTCTTTCTTCAAATTTACATTTAGAGTATAATCACCCAAAATTTATTTTATGAATAATGTAATCATTGTTTTTCAAGCAAACAGGTAATTCTCCCCCAAACTTGTGCCTAGGATTTGATTAACTGCCACGCTTATATTATATGAAATATCATATATGATTCAGTTTAGTTCTGTAATTTATTTCGATTGGTACGGTTCTCAGTTCCTGCCCCAGTGTGTGGTTTTTACTTGTATGATTTGAAAATACTAATATATTAATTATTAATTTAATAATAATTATATAATTTATATATAATTAAATTATATAATTTAATAATAATAATAAAATATTAATATAAATAGTATTAAATAGTGCAATAGATAAGGTCACTTCTTGGTTTTATTTTGCTGGGTTTTATTTTTATATAGTCACAGTCCTTTATGAATTTCAAGCTTTGTGTGTCCTTAACACATCAAAATTAATATTATACCAAATCTATAGACTGTTTAGAAAAGAGCAGACACTTTCAAAGTGTGGAATCTTCCTATTCATGAACACAGTATTATCCCCTCTCCTCTCTCTTTTGTTTTATTCCCCTAAATTCTCAATGGGGTTAATTCTAAATCTTTCATATGGTCGCAGCTATTATAAATAAAGCATAGACTCTAGAAACAATGCTGTTTCTGGCTGTGCTCATTCTGAGAACAAGCCATGCCATGTGTTGATCGGACCTCCTGTAACCCTTCTCGTGTGTGCATCACTGACTTGGTGAGGAAGCTAATCGGACAGATAGGAAATATTTTTCAGTGCCTGGGAAAGGAAGAGTTGGTCAGATGGTGTGAAGTTCAACTGTAGGACACACGTTTGGCAGGGTGTGCTACTTCTAACAGACGTTTTGTGCATGCTCATATCCTCTCTTCTACCTCTGCATCTCAGAATTCCGCAGTGCAACCAACTAACGTGTCTGACACAACACTCAATTCTGCAGACATTTCACTTTTTAAATGATACGAGGATCACCTTTCAGCTCAACGGATTCTGAGGAACTAGAAACTATCTCACAGTATACAGACTTCCTTTTTCTCCACTTCTCATACTTATTGCTACAGATACTTGGCTTTTGTTCCAATGTGTTGACACCATGAACTTCTCACCATTTAAGAAAAAAAACCTGTCAGACCCCCAAATGATACCACCAGAAAGTAAGATGCACAGAACAAATGAACTCACACAGAGAAACAGTGTTTCCCAGCAACATATATCTGACCAAACATTACACGGAATACTTTTGCTTGCCTTAAAATGTTTGGATTACTTCTTTCTTTCATTCTAAGATAAGCAGTATTTACAGTTCAATGAAAAATTAACTAAATTTGGCAAGATGTAAGGAGTTCAAAAGTTTGTGAAGGTACAGAAGTCATGTTTTATCTGAATTGGAGACTCACTCTTTAACCTGGCTACAAAACTAATTGTTCTGGATATTTTGCACTGAAGACTCATGAATCTTTGGACATTAGGTAAGAAATGGAACAGCAAATATGACACAGGAGCTATTGATGTGACACCGTCCTTAAATAAAAAAAGCTGTTTTGCAGCCAGGTGTGGTGGCTGAAGTTAATAACTCCTGTACTCAGGGAGACTAAATCAGAAGGACTGGCAAGTATTCCAAGCTTGCCTGGGTTATAGAGTTAGTCAAACAATAGAAAACACACACACGCATGGACACACACACACACTCATGCCAATAAAGAATGTTTGATCCTGAGTAGTGGAGGTGACTAGGAGCATGTTAGTTTTCACTAGCTAATGCTTAATTTCCAGCTTAACCATTGTCCCTGTGCTCCTGTCTGCACAGTGTCAGGACTGGACCTTCATTTAAAGAGAAATTCTTCAACTAGAAGCCAGACACATCATATGTAAAAGGATGAAACCAGATTCATGAAAATTTAAGAACCGAGAGCTATAAGAGGTGACATTAAAATAGAAACCTCTCAGTTTTTTATTAATGAAATCAAAACAGTTTTAGCATGCTAAAGAAGTTTCTTAAAATTTCTACTTAATCTCTTAAATTAAGCCGAGACAATGACTGAATGCCCAAATCAAACCATTTCTTCTTTAAACATCAAAGAACATGTTTCACTTAATCTCTAAGTGACTTCAGGGTGAAAGGAAACCACGACTAGCTCCATCACATCCTCCAGTCATGCTGAAGCAGGCTATTCACTTTTGTTGTTATCGTTGTAATTATTTTTATTCATGTATTATGAAGAAAAAGTTAGGGACTTATAGAAATTAAAATCCAATGTTGTTTTTTTTTACATTTTATATTTTATGTGTGGGGGTGTTGGGCCCACCTGTGGGCACAAGCATCACGTGTCTGTCTGCAGTCCATGCACATCAGAAGAGGGTACTGGATCCCCTGGAGCTGGGATTACAGAGAACTGTCACACAGATGCTGGAAGTCAAGCTGGGGTCTCTGCAAGAACAAGGAGCGCTCTTAACCACTAAACCATTCTCTAAACAAAGCCAACGCATTTAAGACATAGTCAACTAAGCAGCAATCCAGCGGAAACTAGACCACTGTGACCCCTGACATAAAAACTTCCTCCATAAAGGGAATAGCTTCAATGATCATTGATTAACTTGCTTGTTATACTTGAAGTTTATATTCATGAAACAATGTTGAATATATGTTTATTTTGTGCTATCTTCTGACCATTTTATTGCCATTTAAACTTGTTCTCTGACAGCTTCAAACCTGTGCGTTCTGCCCACTTAGCGCTCTGTTCTCCCATCCTCTCCCATGTCCTGCCTACCTTGCCTCTGTGTCCCTCCCCCACAAATCACTTTCTCATGAACATGTCCTGCCTACCTTGCCTCTGTGTCCCTCCCCCACAAATCACTTTCTTATGAACATGTTTGTCTGTTTTGGTTTTCAGTCCAAACATGAATTTTGAGCTAACTGTTGTAGTCTTGTGATGGTACAACTGAAGTTTCCATTTTTTCAGAATCTATCAATAGCCAATACATAGTTGAAGAGTAAGGAATGTATGTACGGTAGCATAGGTAGCTTACCAGTGGTTACAGCACTGAAGAAAATGGCCCTCTTTGTTTCTGTCATCATTAATGACATTAATCTCTCGGGGGGGATAGAGGCCTCAAGGGCCTCTCTGCCATTCATGATAGACCATTCGTGATGGTCCCAGCCTTGTGCAGGCCTTGTGCGGGTGACCCCAGATGGCAGGTAGTGACAGCTGCTATGACGTCATGAGTGAAAGAGTTGCATCCAGGAAATACCCTTTGACTGACCATCTTCCAACCCTCTCGCTCTTAAAATCATTATGTCCCCTCTTCCATTGTGTTTGCTGAGCCTTGGCGGGGATGTTAAATACTCATTTTAGCCATGAGCACTCTGACATTCTTCTGACCATGGATGTGTTTCTGTATAACAACCACTGACAGCTGCAAAAAGAATCTCCTTCAAGGAACAACAGCAACAATCTACAGCTATAAACACAAGTATTTAGGAGGCCATTTGACAACATAATCATTTAGCAAAACAGTATTAGGCTCTCACCTAGGACCTATATCTTCCCCAGATACATAGAGAGTTGACCAGGTTATTGTACCAAGCATGAGTTCCCTCCTATGGAGTAGGTCTTAAGTCCAATCATAAAGTGGTTGGTTACCCCAGCAGTCATGCCACTGTTATAATAGAGGTTATAACCTATCTGGAAAATCATTATTGCAGTTGTTGGATTTAACATTAAGACTATCGATGACTGTTGGCCCCTAGGTTTCCTAGGAAAGCTACCCAGTTCAGCCCCAACTTGAATTCTGTGTCTTATAACAAAACTATGTCCAAGCCGGGCAGTGGTGGCGCACGCCTTTAATCCCAGCACTCGGGAGGCAGAGGCAGGCGGATCTCTGTGAGTTCGAGGCCAGCCTGGTCTACCAAGGGAGTTCCAGGACAGGCTCCAAAGCCACAGAGAAACCCTGTCTCGAAAAACCAAAAAAAAAAAAAAAAACTATGTCCATATATACTTTTGAAAATACATCAGTGGCTGTCATAAAATTGTAAGAGTCATTGCATGTGCTCATTCCTTTACCTGCATTATTGAATGACAGATTTATGAGGGATGAATACTGCAATTATGAGTTTTGTTGAACACAGGCACCAGGAGGGGGAGTTATCTGAAGGACATCCAGATGGTAAGTAGGAAAACTAAGATTCTCCCAGTATCTAACTCGAGAGTTCAGATCGTCAAGCTTGCTTCTGCTCCTCTCCTCTCTCCTCTCTCCTTTTCTTCTTCTCCCCTACTCATCCATCCTAATCTTTTCTTTTTCCCATCGTTGCTCTCGGCTCCCTTCTTTCTTCCTCATTCCATACACATATATGTACGGATATTAAAGCACAAATATTAAACATTCCATATAGATAGAAAAACTGAAGCTCAGTGCAGCTTGTACACATGAACAGAATTATAGTTAAATGATCTGGGAGCCAAAGCATTTAGCTTCAATAACGGGGCTTTTTAACCACTATACTCTCTATCATCTGTGAAAAGGGCTTCTAACAAAAACATGCCATTTCTAGCAATGAAACCTATACAAAGATACATGAGTAGAAATATGACATTTATTTTTATTTTCCATCTCTAGTCCCAATTGTTTTAATGACCAATTCTCAGAACCAGCGAAGTCTGGGAACATTAATATGATGTGTTGCAGTTTTAAGTCAGTTAATCATGAATAATGTTTTTTCTAGACCCTACAGTTACATTTGGCTTATTATATACACAAAATGAAATAAAAAGAGGGTAAATATCCTAGGACTAAAAATGGAATTAAGGTAGATGACCACTTCATTTGGAGAGGGTTTTAAAAAGATATCACGCTTAGAGACAGAAAACTGGATTATGATCATCAGTGTCCACACCCAGGGTCATACGCATGGTATGAGGTGCCCGTTGTTATGAACACACCACCAATGGCAACAAAGTAATCCCAAGCACTGTCCCCATTATGACATGACTCTGGAACCATTAGCGAACCAGCATCTATGACTGCATCTCTCAACTCAGATCAAATAGAGAAACTTCTATTTGCAGTAGACGGTCAAGAGGCCACAAATAAGGGGCTATGGAATTCTCAGTTCAAAATAGGATATCTATATCATAGCCCCTCATTTTCAGGACTCTGGGATCATTATGAAAGAGGTAACAGAAAGATTGCAAGAGCCAGAGGTGTTGGTTGACTATAAGAATTTTTTTGCATACAGTAAAGCAGTTGCACATAAGAATAAATAGTGGTTATGAGAGCTTGCACAAGACCTGCATGAGCTCAAGCCAGACAGAAGACAGTGTGGAGTGGGAAGGTAGGCACAGATCTCCAGCTCTAGCAGAGAAGACATTAGCAATCGAGAGCTGTGCAGAGACGAAGGGTTAGCTTTCTTTAGAAGTGCATCCATTAGTAGATTGGCCATGCTCCAGTGGAAGGCCAAATATTCAAGAATATATGGGGGCAGCACAAATGGGACTCAACAGTTTAAAAAAAATAGTACACTAAATTGGGTAAGCAGGAAAGTGGGGGTGGATCTGGGAGGAGCTGGAGGAGGTTAATATTGTCAAAACACACTGCCAGAAATTCTCACAGAATTTATACGACACCAGATGCATTATCAAAGAAGGTATTTGGAAAGCAAAGAAACACCTGAAAAGAATTTCAACATCACTAGCCATAGGGAAAGAAAGATCAAAACATGTGTTGCCATTGCTCCATATTAGAGTGGCCAAGGCAAATATTACTGATCAAAATAAAGTCCAGGTGGAGAGGTGGCGCCACTGTGGCCTGCTGATGGGGGCACAGACTGGAGCTGCCTCTTTGGAGTACGGCTTGAAAGTTTCTTAACAAGCCAGAATGCATTTCCACAGGATTCATCAGTTCCACAATTAGAGATTTACTGCAGACAGCTGCAATCCCATGCACATATATAATCCTCAGTATGAATACCTATTGCAATTCTTTGCACAATTTCTCAAGAAGGAATGAGCCAGTGAGTCCTTCATTGTAAGAGTGGAAAGGTAGAAGTGCCTTAGGCATACAGTGGAATGCCGGTTACTAAAGGAAGCAATAAATGAGCAACACCTTGGTTGAATCTCATAGGCATTTTACTAAGTGGTACAAGGTAAAAAGTTATAAACCACAGGACTAGATTTATATGGAAATCTCAAAAATAGGAAAACTAGTTTGATGGAAAACTGATCAAATGGAAAGGGAATGGGAAGAGGAGAGGCGGGAAAGCCAGGCTCTAAACAGAAAGCATGAGGACATTTGGAGCTGGGGTGGAGGGGGTGGTCTGTATACTTTATCTACATCTATACATTTGTAAACTTCATCAGATTTGAATAGGCATATGACAATGAGAACTTAACAAGACTATTATTTTCATAAATATGTTTGGTTCTTCTTTGGTGCTTTTTTCCAAGCACTTACACAAAAAATAAATGGAAAGGCAGGGACTGACTGATTAAAAGGGACATTACTAATCAGGTATTAGGAAGTGTATATTCACTTGATCGAGAGTTTTTCTGTAAATCACTTCTTTTATTTGGCGAAGCTTCACTTTCTGGTTTCTCAAAGGTGGGTAGATTGATCTGTAGATAAGAAGAAGATGAAGCTCTTATCACCTAGATGTCCCCGACAAAGAGAGGTTTGGACAGACTCAGAAATGCCGCCGAGCTTGGGTGCGGACAGAAGAGCAGCCAAAGCAGAGTTTGGAGGGGACCCTGAAAGACGGCTCAGTAGCAAGGTGTCTGTGAACCCGGTCACACTGGCCTTCTAGGCCACTTCAAAGATGTTATGCAAAACTAGGAAAATTGTGAGAAGCAGAGAGACATATCTGGGTTTGTTCTAAAAATCCGTGTTTGGCACATTGCATAGACGGAAGATTAGTGTGGGGGACGACACACTGAGGCAGCCAGGCGGAGAGAGAAAATGGGATTTAACCATGTGGGGCCATAGAAGAAGCAATAATTTAGCAAATTACAAAGCAAAGTGATATAAAAGATTGAATTAAATAAGTACTTCATCAGAGTAAAAGTATTAACATGCTAATGTTTCCTCTTTACATACTTGTCATTCTATAAAAGACATTTATATATTTTTCTTTTTGACTTTATTATGAAATTATTATATACTTATCTTATTGGTATTATTAGGTTAAAGAGATAATCTGTTTCAAATGGGGAGATGCAGCACAGGGTAAGCTCTATATGAAAACCCAAGGAAGCGATGGTCGTGACATGAGCTGTGTAGAATAAAGCAGGATTGGTGATATTTCCCCGTGCCTTTCATGCTGCAATCATGTGAAGATGAATAGTTCTCTAACAAGCAAGATAAACAAGAGCGTCCTCACTGCCAAGTCAGGGAGCTTCTCGGGTTGAAGAGGACTCTTCGCTTGCTCCTGCCTACAGTCATTTCCTCATTTTACATGACAGCGGCTGAGCGGCTCCTTTTCTCTTTTACAGCAATCTGCCCTTCAGCTAGTTTTGAATTAAACAGCTGTGCTTATTTGGTGAGAATCTTTTTCAGTATTCCAGACTGAATGCTTCCACTGTTCACAACCAGCACAGAGCCTAAAGGCAACTTTCAAAACACAATCGCAAAACAAAAGGAGATAGAGTAGTGTGCCATCATGGTATCTGGCTAGTAATCTCTCTTGCATTGTTGACAAACCTAACTTTACCTTTTCAGGGCCAACACAGGCTATGTAATGAGATCAATCTCTCTCTCTCTCTCTCTCTCTCTCTCTCTCTCTCTCTCTCTCTCTCTCTCTCTCCTCTTATCTCTCTCTCTTTTCTCTCTCCCTCCCCCCCTCATTTATTTTTTTATTTCTGTTTTCTTTTCTTTATGAGAAAGGGTACTACCCTTTAGCCCAGATTGGCCTCCAACTCATGCTTCTCTTTGGAATTTGAGGAAAACCACCATACCAGGCATAGGGAGGCATTGGGAGTATATTTTTTGAGTTTGTTTTATTTGCTTGTTTTTCATGCAGGGCCTCACTATGTATCCTGGAACTCCTTGTGTAGACCAGTCAGGCTGGCCTTAAACTCACAAAAATAACTTTTCCTGCCTCTCAAGAATTAGGGTTGAGGACAGACTCTTAATGCCTGAACCCAAACATTTCACTGATGCTCACTGCTCAACCCAGTGAAACTCGTGATTTAAAACTTTTCCTCAAAGCCTGTCAAAACAAAAAAAAATCTAAGTAAGAAAATGCATTTAGTAATGAGCTATATTGAATTATTTCTATGATGTGTGCATGCTTCAGACACAGCACATTATACATGATAAAAAACGTATCTGTTGGGCCATCGAGAGGGCTGAGAGGGTGGATACCTCCTGCCAAGCCTAATGACCTAATTTCAATTCCCAGGGCCCACGTGGTAGTGAGAACTCCATCCCACAAATTGTCTTCTGATGTTCACAAGAACGCCATTGGTATGCCCTCCTAATTTTATCCTTTAAACCCATATCTATTACTTTAGAAAAACAGAACTTTAAAGAAAACAAACGTTTAAGTGAAGATGTGAATAACAGCCCTGGTGCCAAGCCATTTGTGTGCACAGGTGAACACATCTGGTGTGTTGGTTATGTCCGTGTATTCATTACCCAGCTCATTGAAACGTGAGAGAGTGTGTGCTGTCACCGCCAATTCCTACGTCTCCTGATTGCGTTTGGTCTGATTCCTGCTAAGCAGACTTATCCTTCAAGTATGAAGCTCTGCTATTTAACACTCTAGCATAAAAATATTTGACTGGGAGATAGATTGGCCCCTAAAATTTCTACCAATGTCTCTTAGCATTCAGTGATGCTTTAATTTACTGAGAACACAAGATAGACACAGTTCCTGCATAGATCATATTTATCAAATTATTTCTTATCAGCGTCTCATTGAAATGCAAAATGGTTAGTGCACAGAAAAACCATATAAATCAATTACCACAATCTGGAGCTTCCAGAAAGAATGCAGACTGAAATTTGAAGGTCTTATTTTGAATTAATGTAAAACCAAGAGCCAATAAATAGAAGTATAAAAAGGATATTTCAGTTGGTTAATTATAAAAAGACCATATTCATAGGGAAGGTGTATTTTCCAGATATGAGTATTTTCTCTTTTTTAGCTTATTTACAACTCACTGTTACTGAACTGGAGCATAAGGTCAGAAAAAAACAAAAGATATAAGGGAAGAAATAAGAGCAGTTCAGATTTGAGTCAAGTGGAAAGGGATTATGGGACTTTCTTGGGGAAAAACCCCCAAAGATCGACTGCTTGGGTGTTGAGAGAAACATGAGCTAACAATGCAGAATCTTGTGACAAGCCTGTTAACAATGGGAGAAATAAGCGTGACTCACTAGGGAGAAGGCCTGAGGGGCTAGGACACTGCACAGTGGGGCTTCATCTTCGCTGCGTGTCTTGCCATCTGTGTGTGTTTACATCCTGCTACATTGATATTGCAGTTAAGCGGACTGAATTTATAGTCCGTATCGCTCATAAAACAGAGAGGCAGAAATAATTTCCCAAGGAAAAAAAACACTGTATGCATGTTTCTCTCTACTCCAAATATTTCCCAAGACTCGTCCATCTGGCAAAATGCAACTCACGTGCTATTTTTTTATTTTTTAATTTAATGTATTTATTTTTGTTTTTTCGAGACAAGGTTTCTCTGTGTCTCTGGAGCCTGCCCTGGAACTAGCTCTTGTAGACCAGGCTCATGGAGATCCTCCTGCTTCTGCCTCTGGAGTGCTGGGATTAAAGGCATTCACCACCATCGCCCAGCCAAGCTATTTTTTTTTTTAAGTTGCTGCTGTGAGGCCAAAATCAACCTCTGTCTTTTTGTTTCCCACTTCCGAGTGCTCATTCCGACCCTGTTCTATCCGGTCTCCCTGCTGACCTGAAGCCTTCTGGAGTACAGGATCGTGTTTTCTTCCTCTTTACAGTTATCATTCAATGTCAGTTACAAAACAATTCCTTTTAAAAATTCATTAAAACCAATTTTCCTTCACCATCAAGATTGTAATTTTAATAAAATATTTCTTTTATCCATGTGTAAGCGGATATGAACACATGTGTAGGCAGGTGCCCTCGGAGCTGGAATTCCAAGTGTTTGTGGACTGCTGTGCACAGGGCCGTAGGTGACTCATGTCCTTCAATAGAGCTGTCAACAAGCTTAGCTTCTCCTCTCTCTTTTAAGCACCTTAAAAGCAATTCCTCCCTTCAATGTCCTATCCTCCTGAAGAAAGAAAGTAGGCAGAGAAAGGCAACATTAGACCTGGCAACTTCAAGGTGTCTGGCTTCCTATGCGTTTCTTTGTCAATGTCTTTGCTAAAGATGGGTGATTTCATATTGCTTGGATATTAACTTCCAGGCTTTTGTTTCTTATTTTAAAACAAATACATCTTCCAACTTCTTCTGTTTGCCCCTGATGTCCTCATTACAAGCACAGCAATTCAATTTCCTAACCAATAGCTGCTGTCTATAGAACATTAAGCAATATCCTTTTACTGAGAGTCCCTGTAAGACATAGATAGTTAATATTGCATCAACTCTGTGCACCTGAGTGCACTATAGAGGAAGAACAATCATCAAATGTGAAACTCGAAGAAAAGAAGAAGTTTATTGTAACAGCAACTAACTGTAAAGGAATATAGTTTTTCCACAATGTATAGCACACACTTTCCTGCTATTAAAACACAAGCCAGAGAGTCAGTGCATTGTACAAAATTGGGCTTGAATTCTAGGACTGTGAATAGATGGGACCCAGGAGATTATTTGTAAGGAAATGGGCAAAGACAATCTTGGCCCCTAGGAAAATGACAGAAAGCTTCAGTAAAGTAGGAAAGAGCAATTGTGTGGTACGTTTATGCACAGTCTCCCTGAGATTCAGCGGTGACTCGGGTCTTCATGAAAGATGTCTAGAGACGAAGTGTAAGTGTGGAGGCACAGTCAAATTTATGTCATCCCCAAACTAAATTTACTCCATTACTCTCTGAGAAAATGAGCATTATTCAAGAAACTCTCTTATTTATTCTTTCCCTAAATAACTTGCATAATTTGGGGGCCTGTTGTGTATTTGATACTGTGGAGAAATACAGAAAAGACAGGCTCGTTAGTGTCAGTCCTAAAGCAGCTAACCTAGTATGTCACCTGGGACAAGTGGCAGTGTTTGGGAGCCTCCAGGCCTCCCAGGATGTTCAGGTGTCGTCTGAGGAGCTGTGAGCTGGTGAAACTTGGTCTGGGTTGCATAGGTTTGGTCAGAGCGTAGTCGTCTGCACGCTAACTCGGCCTGCCCACCACTCTCACAGCCGCTCCCGTGCAAATCTTCTGAAGTCTGCACACTGAGGTCCTTTGCACAGACCTCAGCCTGACTCTCTCAGCTTTCCCCCAGTCTGGCTCAGTGCATTCCAGGACACGCAGGTGCCATGCCTGGCAGATGAAGCACAGATCATAGGAAAAAGCCACACTTCTCTCTGTCTGATCTACAGTCTACCACACTAAGGGATCCTGCTGACTCACTCTTAGACAGACACAAGACCCTGCTCTCTGGCACTTCAGCCCAAGCTGATTACAAGTCTTCTCTCTGCTGAAAGTTTCATGAGGGCAGGATGATACCCTCTTCCTCTTTTGTATTTATATACACAGGTAGTTCATGCCCAGCTAACCCCAGAGACTGAAAGGCCACATTTTCCACCTTTTTTGACTAGGTGGTGTTTTTCACAAAATTCTGTGATCTCAGTCTTGGTAGGCCAGTTTCTAAAGTTTTAAAGAGAGAAATTAAGGAATTCAGAAAATCCTCTTGAATAGGTCTGGCTTTCAAGACGTGTCTATGTTGCCTCTATAACCGCCCTGCTGTCCCTTTGTGCTGAAACTCTCTCCATGCTCCCGAGATTCCCAATCCTGGCAATCAAACAGCCCTTCTCACGGAAATGCCCCAAATACACGCTCATGCCATTTGTCAAGGTGTTATGTCAATTATACCTAGTCTCTACTCTTCATCCAACAGGGAAAATCCAGATTAGATTCCTCTCATTTGTGAAGTTTTCCTCCAAATATCTGTGTTACTGATTTCTGAACTCCCAATGCCCTGACTTTCCGTTAAGTTTCCAAGTTCATGTCCTCTTTCTGGGTTGCTGAAGCTACATTCCTTAGTTTTCCAATGTCCTAAAAGCATGTTTACTTTTAATTATTAAATAGTTATATTAGTTTTTTTTAAATGTGAGTTTATGGAAGTTTTCAGTGAATTTCCCTAGCATTCAAATGCCTCCCTTTGAGCTTCCCTGTGTTTATTTTCCATATGAACTCTTGAGTTTACAATGCTGATTTTAATACAAATATTTACATTCCAGGATGCTGGTTCTACCATTGGTTCAAACCATACTCACCCCCTCCTCTGGAGCACTGCTCAGTGTTATCTACAGTATTAAAATTAACTTTGACTTTCTGGTAGGTTTGATTATATTATCTATTGACTTTGGAACTGCCAAAGACTGTTTTATTGTTTTCTCTCAATTTCTTTTTGGAGTTGATTCTACCCTAGCTGTTTGTAAAACTTTTGACGTCTGGATACATCCACCAAAGGAAAATGTTACAACTCGGATTAAATACTGCACATTGTTGAGAAGGACAGACCAAAAATCCATCCCCATGGTTACATTAGTCATAAATAGCAGACCCAGCATTGAGTATTAATACTAGTCATGCCGGTGGGAAAGGACACTAGAATGTCAAGTAGACAGAGCTCGCTTTAATTTCTGTGCATCTGCTTTATCAAATCGCCATGATCAGCAACTTATCATTCTGTGGTTACTCAGTTCTGAGACTCTAAATGTCGAGAAATACCAGAAATACCTTGGGATCCACGATGTTGTGTGGTTTCATACCTAAATGAGTCAGCCTGCCAAGAACCCTCAGAATATCAGCTCAGTCTAGACGTTCTAATCTTGGTGACTGATAACCAGCCTTGGCATAAGTTTGTGCATCATTAGAAAGAGAGTGTGGGTGGGAGAAGGTTCTGTGCGGATTCATACATCAGAAACCCAAACTCGCGAAATCTTGACGAGTCATTTCCTTTGCTCAACCTTTCCATTCCCATCCTTTTTTATGAAATTTGTATCAATAACTTGTTCATGAGTTTAATCTCACACTTCTAGATGAATCTATTCCTGTTCCATTGGCATTTCCAGCATGTGCCTTTGTAGTCTCAGGAAACCATATTGAGCGGACACCGGCATGAAGGAACTCAGGTGAGAGCTGTCTCGCGGGAACCTTTGGGTCCTTTCTCTGTGTTTCTTCCCTCAGGCTCTCCGCTGTTATTGAGGTTCAGTGTATTCGATGCTTGTTCTCACAATATGATCCAGGAAACAGGATGGCAGATGAGGAATGACTGAGTAAGTTTGACCGTTCCCAGCCTTTTGATTTCGAGGAAAATCAAATACAGCTGCAAGTGTAGGGTAGAGGAAGAGGGCTGACAGTCAGTTTAGGATGGGTGGATGGGCTAGTGATGGCCACAGCAACTAAGATGGGAAGAAATCCATACAGTTCAGTCTGAATTTTATCCCATGCTACTCATGGGGCCTCCTGTCCTTAGGAGGCTTTAAGACTTTGGATTAAACCACATGAATACACCATGAATTTAAGACATCATTCAGCAGTATTTTGATGAGAAGTATATAGAAGACATACCTTGTCAAAGATTAAAGACATGTTTTTCCTCCTCGGTAAGAAAATAAGGACAGAGAATGCTTTTAGAACAATCAAGAAAAGAAAATCTTAGAAGGGTACATACAAGGTGGAAAGCTTCTATTTGCCCAGGGAGAGGATCCTGAGAACTTCTTGGTTTTGAGAATTGAAGAGCCAAGCCTCCCGATGCTTTTCTGAACCCACATCAGCTCTGCGGTTCAGCTCACATGCTCATTAAAGTTCTCCCTTTACTGCTTGGGTTTTTGCTCTGGTCTGTTCCTGGAAAGATTAGAGGTCCCCATCATCACTAAATAAACTGATAACAACCAGAACTCTTCTTCGGTGATGGATCTTGCGTTATTTCAGATTCTTGTAGGCTCATAAGGTGCCTGCCCTACCTGAGACATTTCTTGCTTTTCATGCCAAAAGTGATGTACTGTGTCATGGTTGGTTTTTTTTTGGCCAATTTGACACAAGCTTGTTTTGGGGGGAAGGAAACACACAATTGAAAAAAAAAATGCTTTCATCAAATTACCTGTAGGTATAATCTATGGAGCATTTTCTTGATTAACAATTGGTATAGGAGGACCCAGCTCACTGTATGCATTGCCAATTCTGGTCAGGTAGTCCTAGACTGTATAAAAGAGTGGGCTGAGGAAGCCATGAGGAGCAAGCCAGTAAACACTGATTCACTGTTTCTTCTGCTCACACCCTGCCTCCAGGTTCTTACCCTGAGTTCCTGCCCTGACTTCAGTTCCTACTGAAATGTGATCCAAGAGTCCTAAGCAGAAATTAGCCTTTTTCTTTTTTCAAGCTGATTTTCGTTGCAGTATTTTGTGCCAGCAATAGAAATCCTAACCAAGGCATCTGGGAGTCCACTTATGACAGAGAACACAGTCCTAGTCATACAAGGTGAGGGCCAGGCTCCAAGTCCAGCTTTACCCCTCTATATCTTCACCAGAGCTGAGCACAGTCCTCATTCACCCAGCAGAGGATCTCATTGGTAAGAAGGATGCATTACACAGGGTAGATGTGGTGAGAGCAAGCACGTGTTTCCTAGTCTGAGTTTAGGGGAAGTTCTTACATGTTTCCACCATTAAGAATGTCATCAACTGTGATCTTCTATACATCTTTGCTGGGTTGGTATATTCTAGTTCTGTATCTGATACACTGAAGGTTTTTAGCATGAGAGACTGTTAAATGTTACCAATACTTTCACTGTATTTGCAGAGATTATCATACCATTGCCATTTTCTTAATGTGACACACTGAATCTATAATTTATCTTCAGTGTATTCTTCTCTCATAGAACACATCCGGACCAAGCTTTCCCTCCCTTCACTCCTCTCAGTTCCCCCTCCTCCCTTCTCACTCACATCCACTACTCATCCATTTCCCTTCGGAAAAGAGCAGGCTTTCCAATGATACATATCATAATGATGTCATATCATAGTGACAGCATAGCAAGATCAATAAGATGAGACACAAATCTTCACTCACATCAAGGCTGGACAAGGCAACTCAGTAGGAGGAAAAGGTCCCGAGAGCAGGCAAAAGAGTCAGCAATGCCCCCACTCTCAGTGTTCGGAGTCCCACAAAAAACCCAAGCTAAACAACCACAGCACAGAAGCAGAGGACCTTGTGCAGACTCATGTCAGCTCCACAAGTAACGTTTCTGTCTCTGCGAGCCCCTACGAGTCCTGCTTAGTTGATTCAATGGGCCATATTTACCTGGTGTCCTAGACCCCTTTGGCTCCTACAATTCTTCCTCCCCTTCTTCGGCATGATTCCCCAAGTTCTGCCTAATGCTTTGTTGTGCATAGACAGCAAACTTCTGTCTACAGTTGTGGGTCTCGGTGTCACTCCCGTCAGTTGCTGGGGGTAGACTCCCTGGTTCTGAGGGTGACTGGGCAAGGCACTAATCTATGAGCATATTCGACTATTGTTAGGAATCATCACATTAACTGGTTTTGTTTTGTCTTTTTTGGTCAGCATGTTTGGTTCTACTGTGGGCCTCTGAGTTTTGCACCTTCTATTTCCTGGCCATGCAGCCACTTTGGGACATGCACTCCCTCCATGGCTTGGGCCTCAAGTTAGACCTGTCATTTCTTGGCCACTCTTACAAGCTCTGAACCACCATTGCCCCAGCACATCTTGCAAGCAGGGCAAGTGTGGGTTGAAAGTTTTGTGATTTAGTTGGTGACCCCTGCCCATAACCGGGGTCATACTAAATTTATTAATTTGCATATATAAAATCATCTTTATAGCCCCAGGAATAAACTTCACTTGATTGTGGTGTCTGATTTTTTTCATCACGCTATTGAAATAAGTTTGCTGGCATTTTTTCTGAGGATTTTTCTATCCATGGTGAAGAACAATATACTATAATTTTCCTTTCTCACAGTATCTATGTTTAATGGCTTTAAAATCCATGATGGGACGTGTTCTTTCCTCTTTGACTTTTTAATAAAAGTTTATAAAGAATGACCACTAAATCTTTTTTCAATGCTTATTGAAATTTCCAATTGAAGCCATCTTTTGGGGGAGATTTTTAGTTATTGAATCAACATTTTTTATTGGTTGTTCACTCTACTTCATGAATTAGTTTCAAGGAAATATGTAGTCTGTAGAGAAGAGATGACAGAGGGACCAGATCTACACAAACTATCAGATTCCAGAAACCATCAGCATCCGAGGGACAGACAGCCTGCTGTGGTAGTAGCACAGGGATCTTAGATATAGATACCTAGAGTGCACAAGGACATAGGGTTCAGAATGGAACATTCTCCAGGGTCTAGGGTACATGGGTTATGACAGCTGTCGTTCATGTGCATGTAGCGTGAGTGCATGTGAAATTCTAGTGGCCCTGGGGTCGGGAGTACCAGCTAACCTGCAGCAACACTTCTCCAATGCATGTATGAAGTATGATCATCAATATGGAAGCATTGCAGAGTGGTCCCAATTCCAGGACCAGGATACACACAGAGTTAGGAGAGAGTAATGAACTCTACCATGGAGTAGCACTGCAATGGCTCCTCCTTAGGCAAGGGATGGAGGACTCAGGAGCCTCTTCCTCTTCTGGCATCTTCCACATGTCTGTATGTGCTGACATTACTTCTGTTTCACAGGTAACCAGTAAATTATATACCATAAAATTTAATCATACCAACAGGGTGATTTTATGTCCCATTCTGGTAAAAAGAAAATTTATGAAGGTTTTTAGGAAGGAAAGAATGTGATTGTGTCCAGGTAGCCCTTACTTGGGCTAATGCCACAACATAATGCCGGCGCCACTCACCTCCCTGCATGTCATCAGACAGGCATTTGTATCGCCTTATATCATGATAAAGCAGTGGCTGCAGTGTGGTCTGTTTGCAAGAGAGACTGTATTCACATAACTCAGTTAGAGCATTTCCTTATAGCTGTTCTGTTTTGATATTGGCCATTATTATCATTCTCTTCCCATGCCTAATTTATCTTAAACCTTACCACATATATACAAATATACATAGCAACTATCTGGGATACAGCAACTATACAGTCCTTACAGTTACGATTTCAGGTACCCATTAGGAATCTTAGAACACAATGAGGGTCCACTCTAATATGTAAATTACAATACCAACTTTTTTATTTAAAGTTTTTATAAATTTTTTCAGAAAATGTATTTGTATCATATTCTTTCCAATCCCCTATCTCCTTCAAGGTCCTCCTTGCCTTCCAACCCACTCAACCTCATGTATTTTCTCTCTTTTAAACACCCCAACCCCAAATAAAAACAAGCAAAACCCACTAAGACAAAAAATACCAAAACAAAACTAAAAGGGTACACTGAAAACCATGGCATTCCTTCTGTGTTGGCCAACTACTCTCGGGCATGGTTGATATTCTTACTTTCCATTGGAGATAACTGGCTTTCTCTTTCCCAGCAGGCACCAACTGCAAACAGCTTCTTGGTTAGCAGTGGAACATTGGGTCTACTCTCCCTTCTCAGTGCTGGGACTTTGTCTGGTTAGAAACGTGCTCCTGTAATCTGTTGGCTGTGATTTAGCTTTCCCTCCTAGAGGCTCCTGGTTTATGTTAAGCCTTGTTTCCTGCTATGGCGCTCTCACCACTTCCCTCCACGCCCACAGTGAACCCATTCTAACTGCAGAGCCTCAGGCATTACTTGCATTTTACTGCCCCCCTAGATAAAGAGTTTGGTGTTTTAATTGTTTGTTGGTTATTATTTCTGTGTGTGATGCTGAGGACAAAATCCAGTGCCTTGTGTACACAAGAAAAGTGCTCTACCTCTGAGTTATAGACTTCCAGCTGTATATATATATCTATATATATAGATATATATTTTTGGCTTTTCGAGACAGGGTTTCTCTGTGGTTTTGGAGCCTGTCCTGGAACTAGCTCTGTAGACCAGGCTGGTCTCGAACTCACAGAGATCCGCCT
>NC_022009.1:79438980-79446838 GCF_000317375.1 Microtus ochrogaster
ACTGGGTGGGTGGCTCAGTCAGTAAAGTGTTTGCGACTGCCTGTATTTATAAATTTTAATGGGAAATTTAGATTTGTAGTTCATCTTTCATTAACACTGACCTATGCTATGGATCTCCTTCCTCTTGATTTCATACTCTCTAAAACAGGAAGATAAGATGTATTACTTTATGAAGTTACTGTCAGAGTCCAATGAAAATAATAGGAATTAGTGCCTGGTAGTCATAGCTATGGCCACTCCTCTTCCCTATAGATGTTTAGTTCTTTAAATGGCCAGTGGAACTTTATTAATCTCTGTAAATCCTTCAGTCATATACCCTTAGCAGAGTTGAGCTTCATTGAACTGAAACATTCCATGCATTAGGCTCCCACAATTAATTACTGAATAAGGATTATTAAATGTCTACATAATATAGGGTGAGAGAGGACAATAGAATCCTCTACACCTTCTAAGAAGTCTACAGATACTATGAAGGAAAAATCCACTTCCATAGTAAACATCCTATTTTTAAAAATTAATAAGGTTAAGGGAAACATCATTGTAGTAATAAGATCGGCAGGGCTGTGTCCCCAGCACCCTGGCTGCCTGGCTAGCTTATGCCCCGAAATAACAACACACAAACTGTATTGATTTAAACACTGCTTGGCCCATTTCTATCTAGCCTCTTCTCGGCTAACTCTCACACCTGGACTAGCCCATTTCTAGTGTAGCCCACGAGGTGGCTTACCAGGGAGATTATAGCCTATGTCCATCCTGGGTCGGAGCTTCATCACGTGTGCCTCAGAGAGCAGAGCTATCCCCGTGTCTGCCCAGGAGCCGGGAGCATGGCATCTCTGCTCCAGAGCGCAGAGCTGTCGAGTCTGAGTCTGAGCTCACTTCCTCTTCCTCCCAGCATTCTGTTCTGTTTACTCCTCCCACCTATATTTTAACCTATGAGGGCCAGCCAAGCAGTTTCTTTATTTTTTTAACCAATGACCTTCTTCCATCACATCATTATTGTGATAACTTTTATTAATATTACATATCTTATATTGTTAATGATCACATTTACAAGAGATCTAAAGATATACAAAGATCTGTATGATATTTAAAGTGCCAATAGCTATATGGTAGATAGTTCTATACCTTTACAACTGAAGGACCATGTGAGATTTAGCATCTGGAAATCCCAAAAAAAGCTTGTCAATATTTTCCTTCTCTTATCGTGAATTTCATAATCTTAAAACAGGAAACTACTTTATGCATTAACTCCTAGGGTCACATGAAAATGATACCAAAATGAACTGAAAAGTAAAACAAAACATAAACCTTGAATGGAGGAGTCTGAAGGAAATTTGAGAAAAAGAAGATACCATTGTCTCTGTTTGCTCTTGTCTTCTCTGTGCCACCTTGGGCCACACTTGCCTTTTCTACCTACACAGGTATTTACCACATAAAGGGAAATCAGAGACCGTGGACTGAAGGTTAACTATGTCCTCTTGTCCTTAGAGATCATCAATTATAATATATATACATATATATTATATAACCTATGTTTATATATATAATCTAATAAAATTTATCAAACATAATCTAAAAATATTTGTTTTACAAATGAAACAACTAAACCATCCAGATAGTATAAAATAACCCAGTGATGATCAGCCTGGCAGTTTGTGTGTGAATTTGACAGTTACTTGCAAAGATGTACTTCTCAAGGAAAGTGGGTCCTCACTCTGTTTTTAATGGTGTCCTGATCTCTGAGGGAGTCTCTGGACTATGGCAGGAAATCCTCTGCCTTGTGCTAGGAGTGATAGCTCCTAGGCTTTGTCAGCCACAGAAGCTGCAGTGATTGAAACAATACCCCAGTGCCCTCTTGGGGTTAATGAGCTTCCCAAGGCACTAACCTGCCATGAGGGAGTAGTTCAGAATGTGGGGAGATTAGATTCTTCTTTATCATGGCATTGCTTTTTTATTTGTTAACCTAATGCCCTTGACATTTCCCACAATTATATTTCTTTCCTAGTTTTTATGCCCCACATCTTTTAAAAAGTAATGTGTGCTCATCTCCTCCCTTAACCTCACCTCCCTTGCTTAATCAGCTTCTGGCTGCTTTCCATAAGCCAAATGCTGTGCTTGGGGCCCTTTCTTCTAGATTAATTCAAAGCTTTTTCTTAATTATCTCCTCTTGATTCCTTTGTTTTATGAGAGTTTAATTATTGCCTTTGTGAAACTCTCATCTTTTGGTTGGGAATTTAGAATTAGAGAGGCTACTACCGAAGACATCTCTATCTCACCTCTCTTCCCTCTCCCCTCCCCCACATCCCCTCCCTGCAGATGTCCCTGACCTTGCTGACTTTGCTTGTCTCTCTTGGTAAATTTATTTCTAGTGATTGCTTCCATGATGATGTTCATGGCAATGAGTCCTTAACTCGTGGTCTTTCTTCCTGAGCTCTTGTGAACCCTGTAGGATTTCTGCTGTTTTCTTCACGTTGTTGCCTAGTCTTACATATAGAGCTAGGACTGGGTGAGTGGCTCAGTCAGTAAAGTGTTTGCCACTCAATCCTGGGGACTGGAATCTGGACCTCAAACCCCGTATAAAAACGGGGTATGTGTAATTCATTAGGTGTAGGGGGTAGAGACAAGAGGCTCCCTGGAGTGCACTGGCCAGTTAGTGTGCCATCAGCCGTGATTTTAAGGTTCAAAAGGAAACCACATCTTAAAAATTAAGGCGGATCAAGCTGGAGAGATGGCTCGGCGTTCTAAAAGCATATTGCCATTGCAGCCAACCCAAGTTCAGCCCCCAGAACCCATATCAGGAAGGTGACAGCCACCTGTCACTCCACCTCTAGGGGATCTGACACCTTCCTCTGGCCTTTGTAGGCACCTGCATTCATGTATACATACCCACATATAGACACACATACCAGCAATTAAAAATAAAATAATTTTTAAAAGGCAGAGGGTGATTGAAGAAGTTACCCAACATCAAATTTTGGACTCACTCCAGTGCATGCACACCCACACCTGTGCACCCCAACAAACACAGATGAACACACACACAAATATAACACACACCCATGCACAGTAGAAAAACGCCTATTGTGTTGAGTAAATTGAGCTTATTCCTACCCTACCATGAAAATATCCAATAAGTTTCTACATTTCATGCTTTAAAGATGTAGCAAACATTATTTCTAGCTAAAGATATATTTGTAACACTGTGGTATTGCATTAATTATTATGTATGCTCTCAATAAAAAGTTAATTATTTCCTCCTCCCCTTCTCCCTCTCCCCTTTTCTCCTGCTCCCCACTCTGAACACACTCGGGGCTCACCTTCTGAGCTATATCTACAGCCACAAGCCTCTGTGCTTTTTGTCAGCACCTAACTTTACCCATGGCTCCACCCACCTCGCGCTCTATAGCTTAATCTTCCAGACAGACCTTCACCTGGTGACCAGTCCGGTCCGAAAGGCCTGAGTCGGTTTTCACACACTAACTGTATGACATGGTCCCGAGCTTATTGAGCATCTCCACTGAGCAGACCACTCCTCTTCCCTGACTTCGCTCTAACAAATTAAGCATGATGAACCCAAGGTGGGGTGCAGTTACAGAAGGGTGGAAGGGTAGAGGGGAGGGTGAAGGGTGGGATCAGTAAATCCTAAATCAGCTGCTCTGTTTCCTTTATTTGCTCTTATTTGGGTTGACAGCAAAGCCCTGAGGAATAAAGGAGATAGAGAAAATCAGCCTTCCCCAAGGACAGTCTGTTCAAGAATGCCCTTGCTCTTAAGAATTAATACAGAATCTCGAATCTCGAGCCTTTACTAAAGAGTTACAGTGCTTACTATAGTATGGATCATGGCTTCTCTGTGCAGAGACTAGCTTTGTCTGGGTTCGTCTTTCCGTCTGTGCACTTCCTAGCTGTGCCTCTTTCAAAAGCCAGGCTTGGGTGATGGTGTCGGGGAGCAGGGATCCCTGTGGAAGCCTGGAAGAAGAACGTTCACAGACTGTTCTTCTGCACCATCTTTAAGTCTCGCTGCTTCTTAAGTGTATTGCTTCTTTAGAGATTAATCCATTCAACAGAGATTGGTGAACTGCTCTTCCTATACGTCTCTGGGTTGTTGGATTACTGCAGAGAAGGCAATGGTATTCACAGCAGGTGCAGCTGGTGCTCTCTACTGTGGGAAACAGCAATTACCAAGAAGCTGGAGAAGCCTGGTGATGAGGGAAGTGCCCAGTTCTGTGGAAGTGTGTGGTATTCACAGATCAGCAGAGTTCCACTACTGCTGGCTGGGAGATCGCCAGCCAAGTCACATAGGTACAGTTGTGGCTGCAGTGACCGCTCCTTCGAGGATCTCTTAGACCAGTAGAATTTTTATGAAGTATTTCATAGTTGACATGTAGTAAATACCCTGTAAGTGTCACTTACAATAATAGCATAAGTAATTTTGTGTTATGAATAGTTTTATTGTTTCAAGTTTCACTTCTTAAAATTCTCTTTGCCTTAGCTACGCGTTTCACTTCTGACTCAAAACTTCTGAGCCAGGCGGGTCACACAGACAAACATTGAACAGATTCTCCCAAAGGAAGCAGCGAACCAGCAGTGCCTCACAGACTGTCACAGCACGTGTGCAGATGCATTTAAAGAGAGAACGCCAATGATCCTTGACCACAGCCAAAAGCAACACGAGGCAGCTACGAAGCTGGAACCAGCTTGTTCCCGTGTCATGGAAATGTCACATTTCCCTCTAGAGTCCCAGATCCTAAAATAAGCAGAGAAAAAAAAATTAATCTTAAAATCTAGAATATATGTTTCTGGTGAAAAAATGTCTTGCCTTGTTTTATTAAAGTAGATGCAGAATACTCTTGGTGACTTTGCAGTGGGCCGCACTAGTAGTTCAAATGCACTGGAAATACTCTACCGTGCTTCAGCCTAACAGTGTAGGACTGTGTGGTGGCATGTCTCCTGTCAAAGAAAGAAAGCAGGCACACGGATAGCTTACCTGATGTACTTGCTTCATGCTTGACAATACTGCAAAGTTCTCTGGACTCTGTCTTAGCTGGAGATCTGGGGTCAGGTATTAATACTCCCAGTTTCTTTGTGACTGAAATGGGGCAGGTAAAAGTCTCTTATGGGATGAGAGGAAATGCATCACATGATGAGAATCTGGTGATGTCAGGGGTAGATGGTAGCAAGGGCTCTAAGTGTGAGCAAAGAAAGATGTGGGCCGGGGAGATGGCTGATGGAGTAGTAGCGCTTGCTGTGAAACCCCAAGGACTGGAGTTCAATCCCGAGCACGCCTGTGAAGAGCTTAGCATGGCCCCACACAGGTACTAGGGCTCGGAGACAGGAGGGCTGCTGGAGCTTTCTGGCCAGCATCATAGCTCCAGGTCCAGTGAGAAGCCTTGTTAAAACTGGACAAAGATGGAGAGGAAGCCAGCAGGACACGTGTTGTCCTCATCTGTTCTCTCTACAGAAGGCTGTGTGCAAATGCAACTGACACACACACACACGCACACATGCACACACGTGCACGAGCACACACAAACAGCAGGACAGGGGAGGAAGTTGAGTTACAAAATACTGGTAAGTTGTTTGATTCCGTTTGGGGTGTGAGTTATGTGACGATTTAAACGTGCAAAGTTTCTTATGGGCTCATACGCTTGAAACCTCGGCTTCAGCTGATGGTGCTGCTTCAGAAGTTGTGGAACATGTGGAGCCTTGCTGAATGAAGTGGGTCACTGGAGGCAGGCATTGGGGTCACAACTGGGCCTCGCTTCCTGCTCTCTTCGATTGTGGACACAGTGTGACCCCCTGTCTTCTGCTCGTAACGCAAACCTTCCCTTGCTAGGTGGACAGTGTCCTGCTCCAACTCTGAAGTCAAATAAACCCTCCCTGCTTTAGCTGCCTTGTCAAGTGCTTTGTTATGGCATCAAGACAGGGACACGGCTGTGCAGCTGGATCTCAGACTGCCTCAGACCGAGGGTTTTCACCGGACGCGGGACTTGTAACAAGTCGCAGCAGGCCAATGAGGAAGGTCTGATGAATCAAGGTTGTACTCAGGCTTTCCTACCCTCATGCCTGTTTCCATGGCGATCTACATGTAATCTGTGTGTCAAATTTTGATTGACAAAATTGGATATCCAGTAAGACAGAAATGACTGTTTTTAAACCTTGTATTTTTTTTCCTTACAAACACCTATTGCACCAGGTGGGTGGTGGTGGCACACACCTTTAATCTCAATGCTTGGGACACAGAGGCAGGCAGATCTCTGAGTTCAAGGCCAGCCTGGTCTATAAGAGCTAGTTCCAGGACAGCTAGGACTGTTACACAGAGAAACCCTGTCCCCACAAAAACCTAAATAAATAATTAAATAAATAAAAGTAATAAATGAAACAGAATTGGAAATGTATAGTCAGTTGTGTGAGGGAGGAAGTTTCAGGCTGACGTTTATTTGCTCCAGCATTGCTATGCATTCTTCAGATATCCAACTTAAGGCTCTGCCAGTCAGTTTCCTACTGGGGACACCATCATTGCCAGTTCCTATAATGCTGACATGAAAATGCTGCCCCTCTGTTTAGCAGTTGGTCCAGGAAAACACTCTCCAGCTGTCTGGGTCTCACCCTCCATCGTCTTAAACAGATGTGTCTGTCTGTCGGCAGCTACATTTGTTTCTGGCTGGTTTGGGGTGTGTGGGAAATTTCTTTCTTAAAATACATTTTTTTAATGTATAATTTCCTATGCTACGTTTGTACCATGAATTCAGAATCCACAATTTACATTTTAATACATACTTTATCTGTAAGGGGAGTCAGTACAGGACACATCCAGATGCCAAATTCTCCGCATAAAAGAGATTTATTGCCCTAGAGAGGCAAGGGTGGGGGCTGCAAAGGCAGACAGCAGCAGGAGCAGCAACAACAGCAAGCAGCACACAGAAGGCAGCAAGCAGGTGTCTGTTTCTGCAGAAGTGGGTTTTTAAATAGGAAAAGAAGGAAGTCTGTGCCAGGGTGAACTGCTGAACCCTGACTGGACAAAGTATTCAAGAAAGGAATTTTAATTTTGGATTTTGGTGTTTTGTCTTAGGAATAAGTCAGTGGCCAAATGAGTGAATAGACCTCGGGGACCAGCTTTAGGAATCTAACAGCAAGGGAGACGGTAAGCATTTCCCCATCAGGATATCCCAAAGATACAAAGCCTGCACCTTCAGAGCAGACTGCCCTGGAAATGAAGTCTCTACTGAGCCCACAGCACAGAAGTTAGAATGAAAGTTAGGGCTCTCTATTGACCCGGTGGAGAACACAGACCGACAGATGTCACACGCTGCCATGGAACTTGTTTTCCCTTTTCTTAAGAGTCGGGGAGGGCAGGAATTTGACTCCAATGATTGCTCTTCCTCACAGAAATATAAAAGGAGCAGAAAAGAAGTTCCTTTGTCCTTAGACATATAAAAATGTAGGATGTTTGCAGAACCCATATCTTAAAACACGTTCTCTCCTTTCTGATAAAAGAGATATGTAAGACATCATTGTAATCTGTCTGGCGATGGTATGACCCAACGGAAAAACTGAATCAGACAAGACATGGTGAAATGAGGGACACAGAGATCCAAATCTGCTGAGTAGAGAGAGGGGGAAGGAAGAGGAGGAGGAGGACACACAGGGGCAAGGGCTGGACAGGATAAGTGTTAGCTGGGTCTGAAGTGGAAGAGCATATTCCAGAATAAACCGTTTCCTCCTGTCCCAGGACTCACTGTTTGCCGTGTGTTATTCTCTCATTCCTTCAATCAGAACTTCTTAGGATGGACGTAGGATGCCCACAGACCGCAAGCATTCCTCGTAAACCAACCTGCATACACGGGTTGTGCTTGAAAAA
>NC_022009.1:79447389-79487004 GCF_000317375.1 Microtus ochrogaster
GTGTTGTTGTCCTCTGCAACGCGGCCTTGCTGACACTTTGTGGAGAGCAGCCTGTTGTCTTGGCCACAGCCTTGTTGTTTTGGGCCAACAACCGAGTCCTAGTACTGGACGTGTCATTAGGTGAGAAGGGATGGCACATAGGGGCTCTGTCCCCTGGTTATTCAGAGACCTCCTTAGGAAGGCTCACCTTTGTATATAGGAAGTTTCCCCTGCACTAGGCTTCCATGCCACCCCTCAAATACTTGTCAAATCTAACAGGCTCTCCCCTCATTCCCTCCCTCAAGTCCTAGCTGTCCTCTCCTATCCCACCAGATTCTCCTGTCCTCATGCCCTTCTCCCAGCTCCAGTCCACCCATAAAATGTAGAGAAGAGTAAACACCAATGTAACCACAAAACCTCTAATCTGTAATCGGTCCCATCTGCAAAATCACTAGGGCAATGGCAGCATCAACTTTGTGGGAGTAATCAAGCCTGATTTAACCTAAAGCCAACTCCAAGAGATGGACCCATACCCGGTGCTGCTTGGTGACCAAGAACCAGAGACTAGATAGGTCAGAGACCTAGGATAAAACCAAATACTACTTCTAAAACAAAGAAGAGTAACAATAAAATGACTCCTCAGAATATTCTTCTGTACTCATAGGTTGGTTCCTTATCCAGCCATCATCAGAGAGGCTTTCTGCTGCTGCAGATAGGAACAAATACAGAGATCAACAGAAAGACAGGCCTGGGGAGTCAGTTCCATCCCTGGACACCATGCACGAGGTGCAAGGGGAGAACTGAGTCCCACAGGTTTCCCTCTGACACGCACACAGAGGCGGCTCTCTGATCATGCCACCCCACTCGCCAAAAGGCAATAAAATGTAAAAAAAATATAATAACTAGTACCATGAAACTCTTAGAAGAAAATAGGACAAAATGCATGAATCTCAGATTTGACATAATTTAGATGTGACCCTATTAGCACAAGAAAGAAACAAGGCAAATGGGGTTTTATTAAAGCTAAAATGTACATGAAAAGACATTACCAAGAAAGTAAAAAGATAATCAAAGGGTGGCAAAATATTTAAAGTCATTTATATAAATTAAATACATTAACATTTATTTATAAAAATGTTTAATACCAAAATATATACATGTATTATGCTATGATTGTATATAACATGCATATTATACAAACATATAATTCAGCAATAAAATAACCCAACTTAGCAATGGGCAAAGGATTTGAGTAAACATTTCTCCAGAGAGGACATAAAAACTACAAATATCAAGATGGTTAAATCCTTAGTTATTAGGGAAATGAAAGTCAAGATTATAGCAAAATATCACTACACACCTGTTAAATGGCTATAATAGGCAGTGGTGGCCTGCAGCTTTACACCCAGCAATTTGGAAGCAGAGGCTGGTAGATCTCTGAGTTCGAGGATAGCCTGGACTATAGACTGAACTCCAGGCTTGCTAGGGCTACACAGAGAAACCCTGAAAAATAAAATACATGTTTATAACAAGAACAACAATGAGGTTTGGCAAGAATTCAGAAAAATTGTAACCCCCTCTGATGCTGGTAGGCACGTTCTCAGTGACAGCCTGGGCAGCCTCTCTAAAAGTTAGCCATGGTTACTAGAACCCAGAGTCCTGCTTCTGCAGTAGACTTCCAGGAAATGAATGCTTTGGTATATGTGTCGTTTTTCCCCGTACTATGGGAAACCCCTGACAAGATGTACCGTGAAGCAGGAGCTATTTTAGCTCCTGGTGGCTTGGTGACTGGGGCACCACCTTTCAGGGGAAGCTTGCACCTGCTCACCTGCAGAGAGGAAGCGCAGAACCCAGTTGGGTGACGCCTCATAAGCCTGCTGCCCTACAGATGCCAGGCAGACCTCATTTCTTAAGGTTCCATAACCTCTCAAAGCAGCACCTACCAGCTATTCCAACATAAAAGCTTGAGGATTATTTCACATCCTGAAAAGAAGCTCACGCAAGGAACTTGTACATCAATATTATTCATAATGTCCCAAACAGAAACTACCCACGTGTCTACCAACTGATGAATGAATTGACAAGACATAGGATATACATACAACTGGATATTATTATTTGCCTTTTTCGCATTTTGTTATTTGTGTTAAAGAATGAAGTACTGCTACATGCTAAGACATGGATGGACTTTGAAACATTAAAGTAAGCAAAAGAAGCTTCTCTCTCTCTCTCTCTCTCTCTCTCTCCACACACACACACACACACACACACACACACACACACACACACACATTACTGAATCCCCATAAATGTGTTGATCATCATATCACCTGAAAATCATATGTAACTGTAGTACCTATGCCAGAATTTCATATCATTATTTAATGTAGCTTTTACCTGCAGCAAAATAAAAAAGCTTTGAATAATGAGAACCGAATCACACCACCCTATAGCATCCTGAAGACATATTATGCCGCAACAATTTAATTCCAAACAGTAGTACAGCACATTGCAAAGACACCCTATACTATAACACGTGTGTGTGACTGTTTATGGTTCTGCATTCCTGAAAATTGCACACGCCGCACTAAATGTTTAAGTGCCCTTGCCCCAAAGCAAACACAGTACGGAGTTTGTTTTGTGACAAACTGACACAGTACTCAGAGATGACTCAGTGAGTCATGGCTGCTTCAGGGAATTCTGCTCCCCAGGTTATGGGATTTCTGAGGCATAAATACATAAATAAGCTTCAAGGCCATCACTTCAAAGAACATCCACTACACTCATCACGAGAAAGCCAAAAACATTAAATTGTTTCCAACGTTTTAACTGACAATCTCCTGAGAGACACAATCTGTTTTTTTTTTTCTTTTCAGTTTTAATTTTAGTTCACAACAACAAGACAGAAAGACCTCTGGAGATCTGGGGTGAGGGCCCAAAGTCTCTTGATTCCGCAACACAGCAACAAACAGAGCTATACATAAACTGATGGCGGGAAAAAAGGATGGTTTGGTTCCTTTAGAAGATGCAGAGATGGAGAATACAGAATAAAGTGGCGTTTCTGCTCCTTCTCAGCGTCCCTACATACAGAGACAGGTGTCAGCTCCCTCCCACACACAGCGTTAGCCCCAGGTTTTTGATGCCGCTATCAGAGAAAAGTGGTCCAGAAACAGAACAATGTAACTGAAGTAATCTCTCCATTACAGCCGTAAGAAATATGTCGTGCAAACACATGGCAAACTGAAGCTTTGTGGTATCTGGACACGTAGAGATAGGCAATAATTTGTTTTGAATTATGTGCCCAAGAGAAAGAATATTTCATGAGATATACATATGTTATGTTGCTAAAATTAATAATAAAAACAGAATACAATGAGGTCATTTGACAGCTGCTAGTTAGCAGGTATGGATATTTTTTCAAAAGTGTATTCCTGTTTGGTCCTTTTAAAGACCTTGTAAAAGAATACGATTTACCTCTCTAACAATTAGAACTCAATGGGAGACAGGATAATCTCTGGGCATTTTAAGTAGACAGAGATTATTTACAAGGAATTAAAAGATTACAAAATAATTGGAAAGGCTAGAGATAGCCGCTCGAAGCTGGACATCGAGAAATGTTTCCAGAATATCCTACAAGTGATTTGCAGGGTGACTACTGTTTCTGCCTCTACGAAGAAGGTGGCAAATGCAGAATTTCCTATAAAATCATCGTCAAATTTGCCACTGCAATTACAACAAAAGGACCAGGGACCACCACAGCTGTCACTCAACAGGCTGTCAGACCAGGGCATCTATAACTCAGATGCGGAACCCTATCATAGATGAGCCTTTCTCCCACAAGGTCACTTGGCACAAAGCAAAGCCAGTGGCAGGAAGGCGACTTTGGCCTCTAACTGAATCTAATCTGCTTTCTGAAACTTCTATGGCATGGGAATCTGGGGAATTCCATTTTCAGCCCTTTGGTCTCTGCGGTGCAAAAATGCACTTTATAAAGAAGCAAGAATGGTTACAACTGGCCATATCCATCATCGGGATCAAAGTTTTGGGAAATGCTACAGCAACAAGCTTGAAGTCCAAGATTCTGGCCCTTTGCCCGGGGCTCTTTCCAGCCCATCAGCCTGCAGTCCTGATTGCTCTAGAGACACTTGCCAGGAGAGACATATTTTCAAATCGTGTGCTAATTATATTTTTCACTGAAGCATTAATTCGGGCATCTGCGAAAACTGTTACCTTTTAGTCTCCTGTCAAAGCTAGTTTTCCTTCCAAACTTGGACTTAATCTCATTCTACAGTACTTACAGTTAAACCAACACTGCTAGGGTTTAATACCTCCGAGCATTTTCTCAGCAGGCTTGCTGTTTAATCCTTTTAATGTCAGCGCCACACAAGCCTCCTTATTCAAGGGGGAAAGCACATTATTGCAAGCTGCGTTAGTGCCTTTCTTGGTGCCCTTGCAAGCTATCAAATGGCAATATTGGTCGCTTTTTTTTTATTTAAATTCGTGCTGTCTGACGACCACACACAGAAAAAGGAAAGAATTGAGGTATTAAATTCTCTTAAATTTTAATCATGCATAATAGAAATAGTATGTAAGATTTCAAAATCAAATTCTCTTAGATGTATAACTTAATGTTGAATGTTATGTAATCTGCAAATAAAACATATGGATAAAATGGAAAAACTGAGTGAACCTTAAATGTCTCATTCATTTTCAATTACATTATAATTTTTTCAAATATGTCTTAAAATGACTTTGGAGATATATGTGCATGTGTGTGTGTATGTGTGTATATGTTTGTGCTCAAAGATGTAAGTACAAAATGTCCTGATTTATACCTGAAAAGAAAATTTAAATTTATAGTATGCTTCTGTTTATATTTATGATCAAACTGTTTTTGTTAGTTTGTTATATCTAAGGTTGTTTCCTTTATTAATATTTCATGGAGGCCATGTTCATAGGTAATTGGGGAAATTCTGTTTAGACCTAAGTGAAATATTAGGTTAAAATTCAAGAGATGATGAAATTTATATAAGAATTCAGTCACTCGAGTTAGTTAAAATAGATCAGTTTCCTCTGTAAAAATAAACGACATGACTGGCCTAAAGTTGTTGCCCAGGGTGTA
The DNA here is from genome assembly GCF_000317375.1 of Microtus ochrogaster. NCBI lineage: Eukaryota > Metazoa > Chordata > Mammalia > Rodentia > Cricetidae > Microtus > Microtus ochrogaster. The sequence continues at coordinate 79,452,491 of NC_022009.1, forward strand.
TCTATTTGTTTTGTGCTATAGACACATAGACAAAGGAATACTCAATTTTTAGAAATATGTGTCATTAAAGATGAAATGATCATCAACAACGTGCCTTAGTCTTGAATTGATTAAGTGATTTGTAAATTGGAGTTTTCCCAAAACCTTTAAACAAACTGCCACTTGGCGACTTGACACTTTAGGTATAACAGCAGAGTCTAGTGGGAAGGTGTCTCATAGTTCACTTTCTACAAGAGTGGATTTTTCTTTCTTTAGGAGACTTTGAAAACACAAAGAAACAGCTATGGGGCGGCAGCAATTATGCACCTTTTCGTGCTGCTGTGACATTTGATTTCTTAAGAGTAACAGATAATGAAGGCTTTGACAATAAAGACAGTTTGGTGCCTGTAAATCACAGCCAACTTCGAAAGAGCTGGTACATCGAATAAACATCTCAAAGTATGAGCTGTTTTATATTTCTTTTATTGATATATGGTGTGGGATATGTTTACAAGTAATTGGAGGAAATTCTATCAGAACGTCACCCTCTATACGCCACCCCTACAGGCAGATTCAATGAGGGAATACTAAGGGTTAGCACTGTGCTGCCTGATACTGGCTTCCACTTGTCGTGTGGTTCCGCTAACGCCATTTTTGCTGAAGTGAGCCTTCTGCTCTGAATTCAAGGGAAGCCCAAGAGAGCCATTGTTTTCACCTTTACAACTTCTAAAATCAAAGCCTGCCAGTGGGCTTCAAAGTGGGGATTTTATAGAGTGCATATTGACTTTTCCTCCCAATGGCGATGTGCTTTTAAAGAAATCTTTTGAATATTTGGCATAAATAAGACAATAGCAAAATGTTCTTATATCAGTAAACCCTATGGGAAAATGACATGTGAATGTTTTGAAGTAAATTCTCAAAAACCTTGATTTCTAGGTTTAAAAAGCTCATATTACCAAAAAATTGATTTAATTTTTTTAGTATGTTTTTTGATCACCAATGTGTTGTCACCTAACTGTTTGATTTGTATGCTGTTCCCTGTGGAAAGTTTGCTCAGTGTGAATCTGTTCATTTGCCCGTGTATTTATTCTCTGTTCTAGTAAAGGATGAACCCAGGACTTCGTGCATACAAAATAAGCTGTCTCCACAGACGAGCCCAGCCTGTGTGACTTCTTCAGCATCATCAAAAGGATTCAACTCAGAGCAGAGGTGGACAGGATGTCAGTGTTGTCTATGAAGTAGAATAAACTGAACCCCCTAACTCATTTCTATTGGGCCTCCTCTATGCATCCGGGAATTCCATCTGTGTGTAGGCAGGGAAGTCGCTCAGCTCAAATGCAGAGCTTCACAGGGGACATTCACACAGCCTGATTAAGAGAAGGGTTGTGAAGGTGCTGCTTTCCAGAACATTCTGCTCTGGCTGGCTTTCCTTGCCATTAAATATACAACTAGATTAATCAGGTAACGACAAATTTTTTTTCTTTTGATGCCTTATAGTGCCGTCTTTGGATAGCACTTTTCCTAAGATGGGTACCAAAACTCTCATTCTAATATGTAAGTGTAAGTCCTGACTACATATGTGTTATAAAGTCTTCTTAACAGGGAAACTTCATAAAGGAAAAAAGGCCAGTAGTTATGGACTAAAGACAAAGTATTTGCATGAAATACCGTCAGTGTTCGTTTTAGGGCATCTGGATGCATATATGAATAATTTGGGTTTAACCTGTTCTGAATTACATGGCAAACTACACATATGTTCTTTGGCTCTTTCATGTTAGAATAATATGCAAAACGGATTAGGGATCACTGTCTACAAGACTGATTGAATGCAAGGTAAATATTTCTCAAGAATACATTACCCTGTCGCTTGTTAGGATAAGAACACGTTAGTCTTTCCAGGTTGGCAAACTTATTTTAAAAGGTTAAAGACCTTTAGATTCAGTTCCATTATCATTTATCTTTCTGTAACATTTCAAAAGTAATATCATTTCTCTTTTTAGAATAAATTTATCTTCTTTTCACCTTGTTCTATATTTTTGGCTTAACATGCAGAAAGCGCATATTGTTATTCCGACCTCAAATATATTTATCTCTGAAGTTGAATATCTTTACAAAAATTTATCTTTACACATATATATTACAAAATGTTTACTAAATAGGATATATGAACCTTTTCATGTGAAACATAAAGCTTCATCAACTTCCTCATGGTTGAATTTCACATATATTAAAATAAGAGGCCCTGAAAATAAAGTATTAGCATTTAAACATAAAAATGTTGGGCCAGCATGGTTGCTAGTAGGTAAAGTAACTCAAGACCAAGCCTGACTTCCCGAGTTCAATTCTCAGAACTCATGTAGAGGGAAAAAAATTATGGCTCCCACAGGTTGTCCTCTGCCCTACACATGTGTGCCATGACACAATGTGCTCATATACATGCAGTGCCCTCTCCCACACAGCTAGACAGACAGACAGATAGATATAGATAGAGAGACAGATACATAAATGTGAATAAACCTCTTGATTACCCCTAGGTAAAAGAAGGTAACTTTGACTGCTAACAAATAATGCTTACATTTTATTGTAGGTTCTTGGTCAAGGACAACCCCAATTACCCTTGTCAGTCTCACCCTTGTTTACAGAATCCTTCCACCTCTGTTAAGTCTTTGTTCCTTCTGACTCTGGCATTGTGGGAGAACACCCACACCAGTAAAGGAGAAATCAAGCATCTAGAAATAACTGTGACACATAACTAGAGTCTTCAGTTCTGCACCCCAAAGAAGCAGTGTATAAGCTGACTATGTTTAAGAAATGAATTAAAGCAGACTGGAGAGAGATAAGCTATATTTGAACTGCAGAGTTCACAAGCCCTAGAATCTAAACTTGTCTCCCTGGGCCTGAAGTTTCTGGCTTCTTAAGTGAAGAGCAGAACAATGTCAGGGTTTCCTAAACTTTATTTTTTAACAATATTTTAAGTGTATCCATAAGTTTTACAGGGCTTGTAGGCAAAAGAAAAAGCAGTTGAATTTATTAAGTGGTTAGTTTCAAATTTATATATGTCTAAGAACTTAGAAGTCTTCCAACATAGAAGCTATATAAAAATAATAGACACCCATTAGATGCTTTATTTCATTCCTATTAGGCTATTCATCTGTGCAGTATGTTACTTATAATCGGAGAGCAAACAACTTTATTTTGTGTTCCACAATAAGTCCTCATCATTGTATTTTATGATAGCAGTGTATAGAAACTTAGCCTCACACCAATATGGCAGAGGAACGGAGTAGTCAAATGTCCAAGTTTGGACTATTCCAAGTTAGTTGTGTGTGTGGTGTGATCTCACTAATGCTGGCCTTCAAAATTTGAATGTCTCTCTGACACAGTTCCTCTCTGAATTTTCATTTCGGTCAGCTCAGTACACAGTATGGAAGTCATGGACTACAATCCCTAAAGAGCAAAACAAACAAAGGAAAAACCTAAGGTGTGTCACTGGAGAAATAGACAAGTGTAGCAGGCGGTAAAGAGATACAGAACTGAAGAGGAGGGGAAAAGCGAGTGTTTCAAACACCCCTCTGCAAGAAACAGCCTCCCCTCTACACTTGCAAAGCGCCTGTTCCTATTGCAAGAGTCGGTTCGGCTGCTTCAGAGGACTGCCCCTAACAAATCAAGCCCACTTGTGACACATCCCATAGTATTCCTGAGAGCATGCATCATGAATGCAGCTACACACTTACGTACACGACCACTTGATTAACTGTTCTTTCTTCTATGACAAGGTAGGGTCTATTAGGGAATCCGTTCTATTAGGGAATCCGTTATCGCTAGTGTATTACACAGTGTCTGATTTCTTGCAGAAATTAAATATATTAGTAACATGAATGGATACAAGCATTGGGACAGAATTGGTTTAGATTATTTTAGTTATTTTCCTTCCTTATAGAAGAACTATATTTATAATACTCCTAAAATGTGCTATTATCATACTTGATAATGTAGTTGGGTGTAAATTATCACAAATTATTGCAAGAAAAAGAAAAAAACATGTTTCTAGATGATAGAAAACAAAGTATCTTTGTGAGGGGCCACACATGACAATTTGAGAGCCATGTTCTGCAGTGGTACTTAGAAGCATTGCTGGCTAGAAAGTATCAGCTGTGTTATGTTGTTGTTTTTACTACCTCACAGGAAAGACTGGCTTTATCAGCACACTGATTATTAAGGGAACTTTATACTGTCATTACTGAAATGAAATGAATTCCTGAAATTTGATTGTGAACATTAGACCGTTAATCTTGGCTATACAAAAATTTATTACCTAAGACTGAATATGAGAACATAGCACGATATGACTCCTGTATAATGTTTTAGTCAAACACAGAAAGTAAGATAGGACTAACCACCATTTAAAAAATGACTTTAAAAACAAACGAAAAACCCACTAAGAGTCTAGTACAACCCCTTCCTGTAGAGGAGCGATGACTGATGCAGACAGTGGACTGTTTTGTGTGTGTTTTACACTTTAGGTTGCTATGCAAAGTGAAAATTGTTCTTTTCCAGTTAAAGCATGTTGACATAGAATGACTGTGCGATCCATCTACGTGGATGAAGGAATGGAAGAAAAGATTTTGGGTTTTGCCCTTGATTTGTTGATCAATGTAAATAGTCTTCTCCAGAAGTAGTCTTTCTTTCTTTCTTTCTTTCTTTCTTTCTTTCTTTCTTTCTTTCTTTCTTTCTTTCTTTCTTCCTTTCTTTCTTTCTTTCTTTCTCTTTCTGGATTATTTGGGAGGGATATGTATGAGGGACACAGCGTTGATGCCCACCTTCCTGTTGCCATTTCCCAGATCACTTTTAAAGCATGCTTTTCTAAAATTAAATTAAAACAAAAACCACCAACCAGGGGCATACCCATTTCTCTCCAGCTCAGGCTAAACTTCCCTGCCTATTGTATTTTCACTGTGACCTTTATCAGTGGACTCTGTCTCATTGGTATGTCCCCTCTCCCTCCACCTACGACACAGCACTCAATCTCAAAGAGCTGGATCACCCGCAAGACCTTATTAAGTCAGAGTCTGGCTCAGTATGGATACCGGAGCACTCGGAAATTCTGCATTTCTTTTTTTTTGCTCCCCTCCTCTTTAAGATAAAAAGCATACTCTGTTGCTTAGACTGGCCTTGAACTTCTAGCCACTGTCCTGCCTCAGCACACCAAGTGCTGGGAGTATAGGTGTGAGCCACAAAGTCCCTGGTCCCCATGGGAAGCTATGGAGACTTTGAAAAACAACGTCCCTGAAGCATTGCTTTGGCTCTTATCATGTCCATTGCAGCCCTGACCTTGTTTCTGCTTTGACACGTTCCGGGTTCTCCTACTAATATCTACCGCTCCTTATTGCTCTTTGTCTTTCTTACAGAGTCAACTTCTGTTCCTCTTTTCTGAAGACGTAGCACCTTTATCCCCTATAAAATCAACCCCATATTATTTTTAATTAATAATTAATAACGGGACCTCCCAATTTAGTTCAGACTAGCCTCTGAATCTTGGTTCTCTTGTCTCAGGCTTCTGAGTAGTTGACATTAGAGGGCTATTTTCACCTTCGCCTCCACCAGTGGACCCAGCTCTCCCATGTGGGGCTCTGGAGTTTTCAGTGGTCAGTCCTGCAGTTCTTTCGCAGGACCACATGGCATCGCCCTGTTCTCTTCTGTGTCCACCAGCAAATGATCTCTAAAATACGGCTCCAGCTTGTCCTTCTTGAGCTGGTACACTCAACATCTTTCCTCAGATGCCTTAGCTATATTCCAAACCTAGGAAGCATGAAGCCAGGTGATAATTTCTCTCTGGTATTGTCTGCCGTTAGTACTCAGCCAGAAACATAGCTGAGAAAGTTATTATTTTTAACTTTTAAGTTTGTTCCTAATATTAGCATGCAAATCAAAGGGCTTAATAAAATGTGTGCATCTTCAAACTCTGACTCTGTTGCCTCCCCCAACTCCTTGCCCTGTGCCTGCTGCCCCTCCCGTTCCCCAGGATTCCCTGCTCTGTTTCAAGTCATTGTATTCTCTTATCCTCTTATTTTCTCTTCTCACGTCCAAAAGAGCTCCCTTTCCTTTCTCACGTTCTCCTTCCTAGTCTCATGTATACAAATCAAACTCTTAGGACCTACAAGAGAGAGAACATAAGGTATTTGTCCTGTGTCCACCGTGCTTCACATAGCAATTCCAAGTTCCATTCATTTCCCTGCAAATGGCGTGATTTCATGTTCCTTTATGGTCCACTAAAACTCCACATCTTGATGTGCAAGTAACCTAGGTCCACTTCTTAAGCTGTCATGACCGAGAGTCCTTCGGGTGTGCACACAGAAGTAGTACAGCTGGTCATAAGGTAGCTCTGTCTTTAACTTGTCGAGAAACTCCATACAGAGTTCCACAGTGGCCGGACCAGTTTACACAACCACCCACAGTAATTAAGGGTTCCTCTTTCTCCACGACCTCGCCACCATTTGGGGCTCTTAGTTTTCTGGATATATCCTTTTCCTTTGCTGTCATGTATCCTTTCTTCTAATATCTCTTCCAAATGTATAAAACAAATCAAAATCATTGCCACCATCACCCCCGACTCCCAAAATGCACTGCTCTGCCTCTGCTCTCTTGAGGCTACCCGCTCTCTCCCCTCAGTCCTCTCTTCTTCCCCATCCCCAGTGCTGTCATTGGACTTGCACCTGGATCACCTCATCAGTTTCCCAAGGACTCTTTCTTCATCCATTCCGCTCTCCAGTCAGAGTTCTCACTGTTTCCCACTGTGACTTTCCCAAGGCAGAGGGAACACCAACTTCCGAAGGAAACCTTTAAAAGCCTTCCATTGCCTACAGATTGAAACCCAAGTTCTTCATCAAGGCTTTGTGATTTGCTCCTAGAATTCCCAAATATCCATTCCAGTTTTTCTCCCCGGCTCTACCAGACTACCAACAAAAGCTCCACTCTGACCACACCAGACCCAGTACCCAGCCTGCAATGCCTCAACACTCCTAGGCTACTTTCGAGGAAAAGTATTTTATGGTCGACTGTGGAGCTACAGTAAAAGTGGGAGGGAAGAACTGTAAAATGCTTAGCTTAGAAGCCTCGGCTTTGTAGGGCATTTCTGAAGCCTTCCCCTCTCCCTAGCTGCAGTATTTATCTCCCAGCTCGCTGTAATTGTTTGCCAAAAATGAGGTGACTCAACTCTAGGAGGAGCTAAGCTCTTGGCCTAGTCCATCTTGATGTCTGGCTGCAAGGAATTTGCCTGGGCATAATCTGGCCTCACACCCCTCCTAGGCTGGAAAACAGGTACAGGGTGAACACCTCCCAAGCCCGAACCTCTGGAAGAGGGCTAAGACAGGGAGTCACTACGTGCTGCGTCATCACGCGCTGGGAAGAGGGGTGGAGCCCCCCTTGGAGCCGCGAGGGGCGGGGCCGAGCAGATGGGGCGGGGCCAAGGGGCGTGGCCGGGCTGCGCGGGGTCGCGGCTGCGGAGGAGCCGGTCGGAGGCGGGTGGCAGCGCGTGTGTGCGGTCCCCTCGACGCTCGGTGCCCGGCGCGTGCTCTGGAGAGGCTCGGCCCGGGGCGAGCGCGCGGACGGACGGGTGGACGGACAGACGGACGGACTCCGAGGGGAGGTGGCAGCGGAGCCGGCCCCTGAGCGGCGGCACACGGCGGGAGCCGGGAAGCCCCAGGGCACCGCGGAGCCTCCGGGGTCCCGGCACGGGGCGCGGCGGGCGGGCGAGCGGGCGAGCGTGTGGGCTCCTCCTCCGCGGCCACCCCGGCAGCCCCGCGTCCCCTCCGTCGTCGCCCGCACCTGCGCGTCGCGGTCGGTCCCGCCCTCGGCGGTGGCGGCTCACCTGGGCGCAGCGCGGGCCGGGCGCCGCCTCCGGGACGCAGGTGGAGCGGGCAGGGCGCGGGCACCATGAGCAGCGGCGCCAACATCACCTATGCCAGCCGCAAGCGGCGCAAGCCGGTGCAGAAAACGTGAGTGACGGCGGGCCCGGGCTCTCTGCGGGGGCGGGAGGTCTCCACGCGGGCTGCCGACCGGGAACCGGGTCCGGTCGATGCTTTTAAAAATCCATCCCCTCACCGGGCACCGCACCCTCGCAGCTCGGCGACCTTGGCTGGCCCCGATTCGTTGACAGCTCTGACCTACCTAGTGCCGCTCTGGATTATTTAGCTATTTGTTAAGCCTGTCCTGAAATCCTCCTCCACTCCAGATCGCCACCTTGGTGAGCTTTAGAGGACGTGTAGGGTCCTCGGCAGGCAGCTCGCGGAGGTGAGGTGCTGGGAAGCGCTAACTAAACACGTGCAGGCTTGAAAGAGGGGGTCCTGGCCTCTGAAGGCATTCCTTTCTGTTCGCAGCAGCTAGCTTTCTGTTCCGCTGTCTCGTTTACTTGCAAGGCAGCAGGTTTGCAGGGCTCAGTATAGGAGCACAGTCGGTAGCAGGTTGGAGTGGGCAGTGGACAGGTGCCCCGTGGCTTGGTGGCCTTCTTAGCCACCCTTTGGCGAAGCTGTGCACTTCCTTTTGGAGTAGTTTTAGGGCCTATAAGATCAAAAAGAAAAAAAGGAAGAAGAAAAAGAACTGGACTTATAAATTATTCTCAGTATCTACCTGTAATTAATTCATTTCCCAGTTTAAACAGGGTGATTGCAGTCTTCTGCGTGAGATGGGAAATGCTTTTAAATCCTTTTCCCCAGAGAAAGATATCCATACTTGAGACAGGTTTCCATGTAGGAGTTGACAGTATTGATGCATTCACTCATAATTATCTTGGTGTTTCTACAAGTTACCATTGCCCAGTTGTTGTTGTTTTTTTTTTTAAATAAATAGTTTTAGGGACACTTTCAGACAATCAGTAGTGTGCATTTTGCTTAAAATTTGACTTAGCTATCATACTAGCAAACCAGAAAAATAACATTTTAAGATTTATACTACGCTTACCACTGGTTACTCGCTTAAAAGTTTGGTTAAAAAAAAAGTTTGGTTATTCGTGAATTTTAATCTCCTTTACCAATTTCAGCTTTCCTAGTTCCTCATATCTCGACTTTTAAATTAGCATTGAGAGAAGATGTTTGTGTGTAAGTAGTCCTACCAGAATCTGAAAGTTTTACCATACAGCGTATCGTCCTCAAATACCGCCGACTCAGCGGTTTCCTGCCGGGCCATTCTGAGGACCCTGGCTCCTGGGCCTCTGCTGTTTGCTGTTTTGTAGAACGGTTTTCTTTATTAAAACGTGTTTGCTCTGTCTGACTTTGTTCCCGATGGTTAAAGTCTGAGAGGCTTTCGAGTGCCTGTTCTCTGTTTTCATTACTAGCAATACTATCTCAGTGTGAGGTGAAATGGGTGTACCTCAGATTTTATGTCCATGGGCAAAGAGATCTGAAACGCCGTGCGAGTATTTAAGTCACCTGTTTCCACGGTGTCACCTAAGGACAAAACATGCTTTCTCTGGGAAGCTCAGGGGCTTGGTTTTCATTCGTTATAACTCTTAATGTTTTTTTGTTTCTAGTTAATAGAGCGAGCTTCCTTTTTAACATTACAACACTTCCCTTTAAGACACAGCTTTTATTATGTTGTCTCAGTATTTTTATTACTCCCTCACTTCTGTAATATACTTGCGTTTGATAATTTCTTATAACTAAACTCTTGTCCCCGCTGACTTGTGTTTGGTTTTGTTTGGTTCCTAGCTGCAGCTCATCAGATCTTGACTGAACACTGTGGGTCGGCTGTAACCTTTCAAGTGTTTTAAAGGTCACCAGCCTGCTCTGCACAAGAGCTCAGTGTTGGCACTTAGATCACCTAGTGAAAGTTCTCACGTTTTTCCCCTGAGTGGAAAATAGCTAACTTTATAAGGCACCAAATCTAAGTTCACTCTTAAAAATTAGGTTATTAAATTTTAATATGAATCCTTGAGTTAAAAGAAGAGGTTGTGTGCAGGGAGGCCCCAAATACCGCAAATTCAGGAAAGACACATCTTTGGGTTGACCATGCTTTCTCATTTTGTTTAACATAGACCCTTTACCGGATAGCCATTTTATTTTACTCCAAGAGCATATGCACCATTATTTTACGGTTTTAACAAAATGCCCACTTAAATATACAGTTCTCTGAGAATTTGGACTTAAATAGGCAACATGATTTGAACCTGAAGCACATTCAAGTCAGGATAGGGAGGCAGAATTAGCGCCCTCTAGTGGCTGGTCTCACCATGACAGTCATCTTTAGTAGGAACTGAGTTTCATCCCAGACCAGTGTCCTGTATACAGTTGACTGTGAATAGCTGTTTCCTTCCTCTTTGGTGCAATGAAAGTTAGGAAATTAAAGACTCTGAAGCAGTCTTTATCCTCATCTTCAAGGACAGAATTTCAAAGACAGCCTCCAGGAGTAGAATCTTCTGCTACATTTCTTAGCTAGTTGCTCCACACTTAGTAAGTTTGCCCCAGAAAGTGAGCAAATGTTTTCACTCATCCTGTTCTTGCTTATTCTCCTTGGGAAAGAACATTTCGTCGCATGAAGAGGGCTGGAAAGCCTACCGCCCGATGATTACTCTGCCACTGATAAATTTAATACGTTGTTGAAGCTTTTGAAAGACAGAAATGGTGTTTCTGCTATTTCATCTGATCATGTTCCTAGAAAGTTAGTAAAGCATGTCAGCAAACAACAGATGTTCAGTAACATCTGCATTTGAAGATGAGACAGCTTCGTGGCTGTCGGGACAGTAGCGTTCAGGAGTCACGTGAGCTGCTGAGGAAACCAGTGCAAGCAGCTTTTTACCTTATTGGTGTTCCCCTCATTCTGTTAAAACCCTGCGAGCCTCACCTGTACAACAAACCTTACTAAAAGTTTAGTTAGATTATGTAGTGCCAAGTTTTCCACAGAGCTGTGGTATGGGGTCCTCTTCTAGAGAGCACCTAGAATTCTAGGTCCTTCCGGACACTTCATCTTTTCCTTCATTGCTTTCTCTCAGATAGCATTATTGAGAGAGCGTCTTTGTTGAGGCTGCAGATAGATACGCCTCATGTTAACTAACCTGTGGATGGGTCCAAACACGAGGGCTCACATCAAACAGAGCAGAAGAAACCTCAGATCCAGACTATTGGACGAGGCCTAGTTTCTCACTGCTGGTAATCAGGTCACTGGTTTGTTGTTGTTTGTTTGTCTGTGTTAATTTTTTCCCCTCCTGCAACTCATCCCAGGCTGTCTCCACTCCCCACCCTGCCCCATGTTCCTTCTCGCTCCCTTTCCCGCTCTAGGTGTTTAAGAATGTTAGGACAGTCTCCTGCTGTCTTACAACTGGACTAGAAAACAGAAAGTCTGGTAAAGCGGAAGGCTGCCTAAGACCTGAGCGAAGGCCTGCTGTCTACCTACGTCCTCCTAGCTATGCGTGGCAGGCCTGAGGTGGCCCTTACAGACATGGCTGTCTCTTCCCTTCCCGGCCAGTGTGCTCAGTACAGGTGGTGTCCTCTGTTAGTTAACACCGTGACGTAGAAGTGGGCACTGTGCAAATCTCCACGGCCCTCTCCTGATTTCAAACCCCTGAACTTAATTCATTTGGCTTAGCAGTGTAAAGTAACAGAAAAATGAGAAAAATGCTGTTTTTTTTTTCTTAATATGTGCTGATAGGAGCATTGAACACAGGATTTCCCTCCAGTTTAGTTTCACTTTCACAGTACAACTGTGGGATGATGTTATTATTTCTCATTCAAAGTTGGTTCATGGAGTGTGTGAAAAACCAGGCTTTGGGTATTGAATCTCTAGTTTTTGGCTCCAAAACGTGATGTTCTTACCAACAGGCAGGATGGCCTAGGTGAAGGTTAATCGGTGGGCGTGACAGCCTCTGTCCTGGGGATTGCTCCTTGCCTACCGCATCTTTTTGTAAACACCGAGGCAGAGAAACCCCACTTGCCATCTGAGGTCTTGATCTGTTCTTGCTCAGCTCCTGCCTTGTGTTCTTGTCCTTTCTTCCTAGACCCTTCCCCAGCTTCCTGCACAGTGACATATGTCTCCCTGTGAAGCATTCTTAATAGCTGTGTGGTGTTTTATTGAGTAGCTTCCGTATTTTCCTTTCTAGGGGACATCTAGTCATTTCTAACATTTCAGTAATTTAACTGGTGTTTTAGAGAGCACCCTGGACATTTGTAAATTCCCGTACAACTGTGTGATTTCCATAGGACAAACCTCTCCAGGTAGAAATTGGGGTCACAAAGGTGGGCATCTACTTCTAAGGTTGAACCAAGTGTTACACTCAGATATAGTGACAAACTTTATTATAGGATTTCTTGTGAATTACATCCCCATTGGTTGTCTATGAAACATGCCTCTATCTGTGTATTTCACTTAAAAATATGGCCAGTTTGACAGGCAAATGGAGGAGGTGGTTGAGCTTGTGTGTTGGAACTGGGCTCATGTGCAGTGGTGGGATCAGTATAGGGTGTGGGTTTTGGATTGTCTCCTCCCTGTATTAACTGACTTTTCAACTTCTTACTGTGTTCTTTCTCTTGTTGTGAATTAGATCTCTCTAACATGCATACACATTTAAAAAGTCAGTAACACACATGCAGTGGTGCCTGACATTCAGTGCGGTGGGCATTGTCTTTGATGCCTCCCTTAAGGACTTTAGCATCCCATCTCTCTGGCATTTTTCTCACTTCTCCCTAGCCTCCGAGTTTTGGGTTATGTATGCTTCATGTTTTTGACTGTGTAAAAATCCTCTGTTGCTGAGATAAGTAATGTCCTGTGATTGCATTTTCCTGGTATACATCGGTAGTTCTTACCATCTCCCACCATCATATTCTTTTCCATCTGTGGTCTTAGGTTTATGAGAGACAGAATTTCTGCCTTTGCCCCCCCCTTTTGTCTTTGTTTATGAAAGAGAATGGTAGTTGCAGAAAGTGTTGTATCCTGCCATCATGAGTCCCGAATGTCTTGCTTAGATTTAACACCTGGTTTAGAGGCCTGCATCTTTATGGACTCTTGAGCATCCCTGCTAACCGACCCACTTCTCTAAGCAATGCAGCATCCTTGCTTGCCTTGCTGTAAAGTCTGTCTGCTCCTGTCACAGTTGTCTTTGCGGGGACCGGAGCCTCCCACATAGCAACTGCTTGAAGTTTCCCAAGTTACCGGTTGATCAACACTTAACATTATCCTGGCCTTACCTTGATGACTGTGCTATGTTGGATCTGTTATGTGTGCTCGAGGGGCAATGCTAAGAAAGACTGTGCACATGCTTAAGAAAGAGGAAGAGACAGCATCCCTCCTATGCTCAGGGTCACCTGCAGATTCACCATTCCTAGGACGTATTTCATTTTCCTTTTTTTTTTCTTTTTCTTGGTATGTGTTTCTTGTGTGAGCTCCTGCTGTTTACATAAATATCTCCTTAACTAAAGCCATCCAGAAAGTAAAGAATCCATCAGAACTAGAAAGCAGGAACAGGACAGTGACAAGAGAATTCTGACTCAGTGTGACTTCCAGGTAGAAGGTCTGTGGATGCCTTTGGTCTCATATAGGGAAATAAAATATCAAGCTGAACCAGCCTGGTGATGAAATTCATCTTTATGCCATGTAGCACCCCTTTCATTTTAAATTAAGCACATACTTTATAATAGCTCACATGTGAAATTCTCGTTCAGAGAACGCCGTACATTGGAGCTGGGGAACAGATGGAAGAACGCATGGGGTTGAGGGTTGAGAGTGTTCTCTTCATTCTGAACACTACCTACCTACTGTGTGTGTGTGTGTGTGTGTGTGTGTGTGTGTGTGTGTGTGTGTGTGTGTGTGTGTGTGCATGCACATACACGTGTGCACATGAGGGCCAGAGTCAGGTATCTTCTTCACTTTCTTTCCACATTTTAAAACTATGTTTTTCTCTGAGAATTTGATACAATGTATTTTGACCATATTCATCCCCTCCCCAACTTCCCCCAGTTCCTCCCACCTCCCTACCCACCCGAGTGCGCTCATCACCATTGTACATAGACCTTAAAATCCATCTACTCTATTTGGGAGGGGTTTGGGGGGGCAGCTACTCCTGGGTGTGTGTCCCTCCATGGTAGAAAATTTGCTTTTGCTTTCTAAGTAGCAATCAGGTAACAATCGCTTCTCAGCTGGATGTGGGAGCTTCAGGCTAACCTGCTCTCCTCCCTGGTGGGTTGTGGCTGGCTGGAACATTTGTAGGCCTTGTGTGTTGTTACAGGTCCTGTGGGGTTGATATGTCCTCTGCCCTGATGTCACCCACCCTCTTTGGCTCTCAGAATATTTGTCCCCCTTCTTCCATGTAGATCCCTGGGCATTGTGAGGAAGGGTGTGGTACAAACCTCTGAATTAGGGTTGAGCACACTTTTTAATCCTCTTTTTCTTTATCTTCTACGCTTTTGCCAGTTGTGGGTGCCTGCTGATGGCTAGCCAGCGAAACAAGGAGCTTCTGTCAGGAGAGCTGAGCAATGCTCTAATCTATGGGTGTGGCAGTAAGTCATTAGGAGTCATTTTATTGCTGTGTCCATTTAACAGAATAATGGTAGTAGGTTTTCCCCTAGGCCCCATAGCTCATCTAGCCACAGGCCCTTGTGTTCACTGACAGTGTCAGCTATGGGCTCCATCTCAGGGAGCAGGCCTTAAAATCCAATCAAAAAGAGAGTATCGTGGTTCTGTACTAAGGCCATAGAAGTAACGGCAGTAACAGCATAGCGAATCTTAGTCCCTGTGAGAGGATAAACTGAATACAACCTTCAAGAAAGGTGAAGGAAGTAGGAATTTGAGCATCAGTCGTGACCAGTATGTAAAGGCTTGACCGTGGAAATCAGTAAACATTACAAACCCTAAAGCCAAATGCTTGTTTGATAGTAGTTTCCTAAGTAATATTTTTGCCTAAAGGCTCTCTCAGTATGGAAATACTTCTGCTGTAATTGCACAGCTCAATGGTTGAAGAGGATTTGTGCCCGGATGTTGTGGATCTCTTGGTGTTATGGGCAGTGTTTGTTATTGTCTGACCTTTATCATAATCATGCTAGTGAGAGAAAGAAAGAGCTGCGTGTAGCTGGTGTAGTAGAGGCTTTGTTAGGAACTCCTTCAGATTTCTTGGGTAGAGAGTAGCATCCCACAAGATAATAAGAAGGGGAGCCCAGGTTCCATGAGGTATGAATGAGGACATTCAAGCACAGGAGGAGACTTAGAGATATGCAAATACTGAAGGCGTGGGAATAGATGATTACGTTGCAGAGAAAAAAGCTAAGTGAGTGAGCTTGGGAGATACAATGGTGTCTGTTGTTAGAAGACATGACTGTAATTGTCTGGGATGGCTGAAATCATAGTTTGCATTGCCAAGCACCTACAATAACATGAATTTATGATTGACTCGAATTGTTCCCTTTTCCCCCACGTTGCTTCAAGTACAAATGATGAGCCGAGCAGATGTAGATTAGCCTGGTGGGTCCTTGGAGACTGTAGACAGCCTGCCATTAAAACTCAGCACCCGCTACAGTGAGCTGGACTTCTCAAACAAGCTTGCCTGCCTGCGTCCAGCTGGAGCTTGTGGTCGACAGGTGGGAACAGGAGTCTTGAGGTTAATCTTTAAACAAATCATGAATTGTGTCTTTGCCCCATCAGCATCCTAAAGTCTTTCTTTCAGGAATCTGAACTCCATTTCTCCTTAATCCAAGCTTACAGGTTCTTTATTGCTTAATTGAAGTCCAACTTTATTTCACAATTTTGTGAATTTGGTCCCATGCTAAACATTGCATAAGGTCCATGGCAATGTATTAAATGGTGTATGCTTTTGACTTGTGGAAAGTAACAGTCTCAGAATCTAGTGCAGAGTTAAATCCTGCAAGGAGCCATCCCAAGAAGCACTACATGGCCTGTGGCTCTCGATCATTGTTACTTCTCTGTGTCGTCTTAGGGATCTCGTGTTTGTTTATATGATTCTCCCAATTGTTTCCTGGCTGGTACTGCAAAGCCATCTCGCATGGATGGCCAGATCGAGTAAAGACTTTCACGTGCAGTTATTTGTATGGTTCATCCCTTAGCAAGGTTGCATGATGATTCGGGGTAAGATTCAGAAGACATGGGACAGGGTAGCAATCTGTTACAAGGCAGGTCATAAAAAGGGTTTTTAAAAGGCTTCATTGTAGACTTGAAGGGAGTGAGTCAGAGCAAGGAGTTGCATGAAGGCACCAAAGTACATGTTGATAGCTGGAAGGGACTTCTTAGCCCTGGAGTACAATGGTGTAAGAAGACTTTGGCCAGATAAAGCAAAGCCAAAGTGGTAGATACAAGGCAGAACAGTCACGAAGGGTTCTCTGTTAGCCAGGGAGCCCAGGGCTAACTAAAAGTTATATCAGAGAAGCTCCTTTGGATCTGTGTTTCAGAAAGAAGTTTCTTATGACAGAATTGGGACTCGAGTGAGCCCTGAACTGCTGTCCGTATTCTCCATGACCAAGGGCAGCTTGGCAAAACGCAGAACTCCTAGGGTAGACCCCAGCTCAGAGCTTATGATAGCTTCAGTTGTCAGGATCCAGTTATCTGCCATGGCTCTGAGGAGACTTGCTTCTTCCTCCTCCGTTTTCAGCTGCACCAGGCCCTCCTTTATCTTGTACACGTCAGTACCGAAACCTCAGACAGACTTCCCCCGTCCATCTGTCCGTCCGTCACCGTCGGCACATCCACCAATCCTTCCTTAACCTTGCTGTAGGCTGCTTCACAACAGATGTACACACTGTGCGGGCACTGGTTTAGTTCCCTGTCCCCCCGTGACAACACCAGAATGAAAGGGTTCGTGTGCCAGTTTCACATCTAAGGGCTCTGCATCCGTACAGGGCAGGCATTCGGTGTTTCTTGAAGCAATGTGGCCTCTGCCGTTTTCCCCCTCACACATTTTCCTCCTTCTCACCTCCTTGCTCCAGACCCCACTCCGTCCTTACCCAGGGTCCGGGTCAGATGTCATTTAGATGTGAATGTCTCTTCTAAAGCAGCTCTTCATTTTATGGAGCTCCTAAATCGTTTTTTGATATAGTACAATAACATCTTTATGGACAGTCCAGGATACGACATATCTAAATTAGTAATTGTGACATCTTTAATTAACCACCAGAGAGACTTACAGAATGAGGTAGATACACATTATAAATGAAGATTGAAATTGGATTGGTTAATTGAGAAATATGATTATTAGCTGTGACTTAAATTTTATTATATGCATATTACTGGGAGAAATAAATAGGGAAACAGTTTACCAATTTCTGTTTAATAAGGACGCCTTAAAGAAAGTATTGATTTTTAATCTCTATACCTCTTTACTCTTTTTTTACAGAAATAGTATGAATTCTAATATAGAAAGCCATGTTGTTGAAGAAGTTATTTTCTAGAGAAATATAAAAGCTTAGTAAAATTCTGAATTTTCATCCATTTTCTATTTGAAATATTTTTTTCTCCATTTGAGTCATTGAAGATATAAATTGCCTAGAAATGCTTTTTCAGTCAGATTAGTGCCGCTCTACCCAGTCAGTTTCTGCTCTGCACGACCCTGTGACCTCATTGTTATGTCGTCAGGGGCTTCGCTGTGCGGAGCTCTTGCCAAGGTGTAGAGATGTGATCTAAAATTTTATTTGCTTTTCCAATTTCATTTAATTTCTTCTTAAAATGTGTGTGTTTGTGTGTGAGTATGTGAGTGTATATAAGTGTGTGTCTCTGAGTACGTATGAGTCTGTTTGTGTGTGCGTGTGTGTGTATGTGAGTGTATATAAGTGTGTGTTTGTGTGTGAGTATGTGAGTGTATATAAGTGTGTGTGTCTCTGAGTACGTATGAGTCTGTTTGTGTGTGCATGCGTGTGTGTATGTGAGTGTATATAAGTGTGTGTTTGAGTCTGTGTGTATGTGTGCATGCATGAATGCGCAGTCAGACCATGGCATGCTTGTGGATATCAGGACAGCATAGGGGAGTCCATTATCTTTTTCCTCGATGCGGATCCTGGAACTTGAACTCTGTTCAGCAGCCTTGGTGGCGGGTACATCTTCCCACCGGGTCGTCTCGCCTGTCATTTAATGTCATCTCTGTTTTCACATGGTGTCTGCTGATCTATCAACTGACTTTAAGTTGTTGATTTTCACTTTGAAATCTCGGATAAGACCTTTCTGTAAACCTAGGTTCATCTTCTACCCATATCTTTTTTTTTTCTTTGTTTCTTTGTGTTTTGTTTTGTTTTTCTCTCAAAGGAACATCACACTACATGGTCAGGGTCTCCTCTGCCTTTTAATTGAGATGCAAACCATAAAACCTAATCATTATGTAGGCTTAGCCCAGGATGAGAGTAGCAATTGCCTCTAGCATTTGACATGCAGCAAATATGAATACCTGCATTTGGATTTATTCCTGTCTGTGTTTAAGGACCATATTACGTAGAGGTGGAGCATCTTCAGGTTCCAGAAGGATGGGGGAAACCGTTTGGAGTGGGATGTGTACAGGAAGCCACTGGTCCTTCTGCTTCTGGCTTCTCTGCCATCCTCAGAAGCAACAGAGGGCTGCATCCCTGGAAGAGAACAAAAGTGTGATTTCAGTTCGCCACAGTAAAGAACTTCCGGTTGCTTTGGCCATGGCTAACGATTGTTTTCAAGGGGAAAATAAAGCCTAGTAGCCTTGCTCACTGGCGACTACTACACTGCATATATGTGAAGTGAGTAAGCGCTTTTGTAAGACATATTTAACATTTTCCCATGATGAGTTGGTGAGCTTTTAATGACACACCAGTGAAGGGTGTCCCCGTTCCCTGTTACTAAGCTATCAAAGGGAGATGTGGGCAAGACCCGTGCAAGCTTGAAGTCGATCTTTAAAGTTTGTTCTGTTAGAGCGCTGTCTGAGGAGATGTTGGAATGTAACTTGACATTTTTGCTGTGTGTTTTCTAAAGGCTCTTTGACGCTTTCTTTTTCAGAGTAAAGCCTGTCCCTGCTGAAGGAATCAAATCCAATCCTTCTAAGCGACACAGAGACCGACTGAACACAGAGTTGGACCGCCTGGCCAGCCTGCTGCCCTTCCCACAAGACGTTATTAATAAGCTCGACAAACTCTCCGTCCTCCGGCTCAGTGTTAGCTACCTGAGGGCCAAGAGCTTCTTTGATGGTAAGATACCAGGGTTGACCCTCCCAGCAATGGCTTTTAAAATACTAACGTTAAGTATGCTTCTCTTAATGTTGATGACTATAAAAACTATTGATGGGTGAAAATGGTTTGTGTCATAAACAATAGTTAAGTGACAAAGCTAAATTTGTAACTATGGTCAAATTAGCCCTCCTGTCTCATTCAACCAGGCAAATATAGCCGTTTGAATGGTAGGCCGTATCATCCTTTGAAAGTCATGTTTTTAGGAGTTATGCTCAGGTTTCATTTTTACAAAGAAATAACAAGATACTTGAAGACCGTGATTGGGGCTGGGCAGTGACTTAGTGGATAAAAGAGGATTTGCTGTGCAGACATGAAGATCTGAGTTCAGATCTCCAGTGCCCACCTAGAAGCTTGGAATTGCCTATATCCCTAGCATGGTGGGGACAGAGACAGAAGGGTTCTGGGGCTTACTGGGAGTCAGCTCATCTGCAGGTTCAGTGAGAGAGGGAAGAAAGGCTGGGAATGCTTAGGATCCACTGCTGCCTAACCTGAGCTTGAGCTGCGGCTCTGTATCCTGACCCTTGGTGTTTGCTCACACACCGTGCTCTGCCACACCAGACGCCCTTAACTCCTCCCTGACGTGGGCGGCACCTCTGCCCTTAGACAGTTTTATGTGCAGGCCAGGGACCTCTCTCGACTCTGAGAAAGGAATATTGGCATGAGTCATTCATTTCTTGTGCCTTTGTAATGAGGAATGTTGATATGTGTGTATGTAGAAAAAAATAATGTTTATGTCTGTGTGTATATATTTGTGAGAAAATATACACATTGTCCCCTGTTTAAAAGTAAGGGGAAGACACCAAAGCTACTTGAATAACTATGACACCATGTAAGTACTACATAGCTCCTATCCTTAAGATATATATTCTAAGATGTATGTATCTTTACACACATGCGTGTTTAGACTGCCTTATTAGCAATGCTGTAGTGTCCCAGGCATATTAAAAGTATTTTCTCAGCCCTTCATTCATAAGTTGGGGTTTCATTCAGGTCCATTACCTGTTTGAATTATTCCTCATCAATTACATCACCCTTAGTGTTTAACCATCTTGCTGGTTTAACACTTCGGTGTACATGAAATGTAGCTGGAAATTTTGTTAAAAGATACCTTCTAAAGAGTGCCTGTCCTATGCTGGTTCAGTCACTTTAACTAAGGAATCAATATTTGAGCAAATGTGTTTCAAAAGTTGTGACATGTCTTAGTTTGGCCTCCACTGTGCCCAGAGCTAGTTTTTAAAAGTTGTTTGCTTTGCCTATGAAAGTAAAAACCCAAATAGACAATTTCAGGAAGACTATCAGAGTGTAGTGTGTGTGTGTGTGTGTGTGTGTGTGTGTGTGTGTGTGTGTGTGTGACGGGGGTTAATGGTGTGTATTCACTTTGAGCAATACCTTGAGCTGTTCCGTATAGGAGCACGGAGTTAGATGGAAATTGAGGGGATAAAAATCAGTTAAAACCGAAATGACTACCCATCTTCCCTGGACCATCAGTGGGCCCGCAGTGTGTCAGAGCAGAGCCTAGGACCCACATGCACAGAGCAAACCGAGTAATGTGGCGCTCCCGACAGTCCCAAGGGTGTCTGTCCACTGTCGGTCTCACCGTCCCTCTATTAGGAAGCAGTGTAACGAAGTAAAGGGAAGCTCACAATGAATAACAGGATGCAAACAGGGGGTGTGTAGGTTCCTGCGGAAAGAACAATATAAACGAGTAATCATACAATCTGGCTCAAAAGGAAACTCAAGTTTTACTACAACAATAGATATTTTTCCAAGAAAATACATCTATTTATTGCAGGCTCAAATAATACGGCTTGAATTGATCTTCTTAAACTTGGGAGCCGTGACTAAGCTGTTACTACTCTCTGAAAAGCCCAGCCAAATGTTAGGTAAACATTAATGTTTATCCAGTCCTAATTAGTTGAAACATCTCAGAAATTAACTTCTTAAGTATTTAGTGCTGCTTAGTCATAGTCTAGGTAGGGTGAAGTTTGAAATAGTTTATTTGAAACTGCTATCTGTTACATCTGATGAAGGAAGCTATTCACGAAGTTCAATGACTACGATCAGTAGGAGTTTAGTTTTGGAGCCTAGGATTTTGGTGGCTGCATCCAGGTCTTGGAATTGACCAATGTTTACAGAAGGTGTTTCTTCTGAATCATGTCTCTTACATGGTTATCAAACAGAAGAACTATGGTTCTTGATGGCCAACCTCATTAGGGGTAGCAATTAGTATTTATTTAGTTACTTAGTTAGTTTTCGTAGGGCAGGGTTTCTCTATGTAGCTCTGGCTGTCCTAGAATTCACTCCGTAGACCAGGCTGGCCTCTAAAACTCAGAGATCTGCCTGCCTCTGCCTCCTGAGAGTTGATTAAAGGTGTGTGCACTGCCACTCCCAGCTAACAATTGATTTTTAAGAAGAATAATATTGGCATTTAAATTTTGAATGACATTTTTTACTAAATATTGAAATTTTCAGGATGTAATTTGTTCATATTGGTCTACATTTAGACATTGTCTTATGACCACTATTTACATGATGAAACTACATGACCAAGACAACTATAAAAGAAGACATTTAACTGGGAGATTGCTTACAGTTTCAGGGGTGAGTCCATGATCAACATGGCAGAAGGCAGGCAGCCATGGCTCTCGAGCCATGGCAGAGCACTAACACCTGGTCCACAAGTTGCAGACAGAGAAAGCAAGAGGACCTGGTATGGGCGTTTGAAACCTACAGGCCCACCTTCAGTGGCACACCTGCTCCAAAAGGCCATGCCTCCTGATCCATCCCTAACAGTTCCGCTAACTGGGAACTGAGCATTCAGATATATGAGCCCATGGGGCCATTCTCATTCACACCCTCTTGTTCTGCTCCCCAACCCCATCAGCCTGTGGCCATGCCATAATCCAAAATGCATTCAGTCCAACTTCAAAAGTCCCCATGGTCTTTCACAATCTCAGCACTATTTAAAAGTCCAAAGTCTCTTCTGAGACTCAAGCTCATATTTGAACCATAACCCCCTGTAAAATTAAAACAAAAAGGCAGATCACATATGGTGGCATTATAATCACCATTCCAAACAACATACGATGGCGTAGATTACACATCACGCTTCCAAAGGGAAGAAGGGGAGCACGATGAGGAAACAGTGTTTAATGAACCTACAGTTGTCCACCGTGAGCTTGTTGCTCTTGCTTCAATTTCCCTACATGTGTGGGCTGCATTTTACTGTCGTATGACAGAATATCCCATTGATTCCCAGTCATGTCTGTGTCATGGAGGAGGCTCATGTCACCCAGTGGGCCAGTTTTTGTCTTTGAGAGGCCCTTCAACCTTCCTGCACCACACTGTCCTCACCTGAGTGTGGACACTAACAAGGCTTGCCTGCTCTGAGGTCTGACTTGGCTTGATGCTGAATGTAAGCTAGGCTCTGTGAGTAGGTTCTATAATTAAAATTGTTATCATGGAACCATACTTACTTCTTACAGTTTGGAAATGTAAATACACCCATTCACACAATAATAGATTTTGGAGAACTCCCTTGTATGCCTAGGAACCTTTAGGGACCCGGTGTTAATGTCACCTAAGAGGTCCCATGTTGAAGAGGTGCTGCCCTTTAGCTCAGGTGGGAATTGGCTGATGAGCTCTTTACAGTCTCTCAGGGGAGTAGGTGGTCATTGCTTGTCCATATTTTAAATGGCTCCTGGCTCAGGTCTAGATGCGCTTAGGGAAGAGAGCTGTTGCTTGTTTGGGGGGGGGGGCATGAGCCATGGACAGTGTGTTTATGGATTCACCCCGTGTGTCAGTTTCAATGCTGTGCAGCAGTTTATGTCTATGTGAAGTTGTCAGAGTTATCTCGGAATGTCCATACTAGTAAATGTGCGTGCTAAGCCTGTAGTCATCTTAGAAAACATGGGACCCGAGAGGATTTCCAAACTGTCCCCTCATCTGATATTCTGTCATTGGTCTTCAGAGAGAGGCATGTGGTTTGCCGTGTTGCCTGGGAACTGTTAATGCACACAGTGGAGTGGATTTGAGTGTGTAACATGGCGTGTGATGAACTGAGTGTGTACATGACGTGTGATGAACTGAGTGTGGAACATGGCGTGTGATGAACTGAGTGTGTACATGATGTGTGATGAACTGAGTGTGTAACATGACATGTGATGAACTGAATGTGTAACATGACATGTGATGAACTGAGTGTGTAACATGATGTGTGATGAGCTCAGTGTGTAACATGACTTGTGATGAACTGAGTGTGTAATATGACGTGTGATGAACTGAGTGTGTACATGACGTGTGATGAACTGAGTGAGTGTGTAACATGACGTGTGATGAACTAAGTGTGTACATGACGTGTGATGAACTGAGTGTGTAACATGACGTGTGATGAACTGAGTGTATAACATGCCTTGTCACGAATTGAGTGTTAACATGACGTGTCACGAACTGAGTGTTTAACGTGACATGTGACAAACTGAGTGTGTAACATGATGTGTTACGAACTGAGTGTGTAACGTGACGTGTGATGAACTGAGTGTGTAACATGACGTGTGATGAACTGAACGTGTAACATGATGTGTGGTAACTAGACCTTTGGAAATGGGTTTTCACTTGGAATTCAGGATGGAACTAACCTTTAAGTCCCTTTGCATTTTGAAAATGACCTGCTGAGAAAACAGTAATTTCCCAAACCGCTGTCACAAACACAGATGCAGTGCCCACCTTACTGCAAAGGATGCACTTCAGGGGCTGCAGGGTGGTTCAGTAGCTGACAGCACTGCCTGCTCTTCCAGACAACCCAGGCTTGATTCCCAGTGCCCACATGATGGCTCACAGATGCTTGGAGCTCCAGTCCCAGGGGATCTGATGCCATCTTCTGGCCTCTAAGAGCGCTGGGCATGCTTGGGGTACACAGATGTATGCTGCAAAACATCATACAGACAAATAATAAATATATACGTTTTTAAAAAGAATACATTTCATACACAGAAATAAACTTTACAATACATTAAAGTAAAATGTATCTTTTATCTCAAAGTATATAGAAAACTCTATATTTAGGTATATTTGATATATTATTTAGAAATTTATTCATATTTACTATGTTGGGGTTATCTTCTTAAATTAATAAAAATTGTTTTTCTTAAACCATTCTATTATATATACATATATACATGTTTATTTTATGTTTACATCAATATTGGGATGGAATTTACTTCCCAATCAAAGTAATAAAGAAAATGATAAATATTATAAGATACATTAAATTAATAGCAACTATTAGAATAAATTATATATATATATAATTTATATATATAGTTTCCCCCACAAACTGTATCATGCTAAATTTCAATTTAAAACTGAGAGGAAAGTTGAAGATGTAGTTTACTGCAACACAGTATTTTGTCCTAGGAATTTTCTTTCTTTAACAATTTAAAATAATGCATGAAAGAGGAAAGCACTGTTTGAAAATGTAAGTTGGGTGGATGTTGATTGAATTCAGATTGGAGTCATGGGTGCTGGGATATGACCACTCGATTGTGATGTGTACTGTGTGTGTATTCACACACGAAATTCCACCACTCAGTAAAACCAGTTCTTTGTGCTATGGAATCGCTTCAGGTCCCTCCAAATGAAGATGTACTTTAGCATTTTACTGTCCTTATCTTGTGCTGTTGTTATATTCCTGTCCCCCCAGAAGATCTGTAGCTACTACTGGGGAGGTTTACCAGATGTCTGTTAAAGTTCAGCAGGTCAGTGACAGTTTTGGTTGCTGTGCTTCGTTTCTACAAGCTTTCACAGATCCCAAGACTGTTCATCTTCAAGGATCATATACATCGAATTATATACATGATTTGTGTCCCCCTTAACATCCGGAAGGTGTCAGGTGCCATATGGTCGTCATAGTAATTCTACCTACTTGATGTTTATTGGTGTGCTCTGTTTAAGGCTGTGGAAATGTTAGCCCCAGCGTAGCCGACTGTAGGTTTCCTGGAGTGGTCCCTGGGTGTGTGAACACAGAGAAGGGTTTACTGCCTCTGAGTACCTGGCATGTTATTTTACGCTCACCAGCATTCATCTCAAATGATAGCATTGCTCTCATTTAAAGACAAGGAAACTAAGGTGAAAAGTGGTTTGCTCTGTGTGTGAACTGTAGGATGAGCAGGATGATGGGATTTTCACCCAGACTTCACAGCCTGGAGTCTGGGAACCCTGAGAAAGTCTCTTCATCTCCTTGTGTCTTAGTTCCATATCATATTAATACTACCCTCATAAGGTTGTTAGGGAAATTAAATGGGTCATAATAGTTTGTAAGTGCCGGGCATAGATTATCCCCAAGATCATGCGTCATTATTCGGTAATTAGAGCCACTCAAATGGTAGGAAGCATTGCTTTCTTCCATTGATTTCTTAAGTTAGGCAACATGAACATGAAAAGAAAGAGTGTTAATATAGAGCCTAGCTGTTTAGAAAGAGGCAATAGTTAGGAGACTAAAACTTCATGGGAAAATGTCACGAAAGGTTGAAACAGCTTAGCCTGGATTGAAAAGTGTGGGCATAACCTGAGCTTTCTGGAGCAGCAGAGGGGGTTTGCGGCGGACCTTGGGAAGGGAGTGCACACACTGTCTCTAGACTCGTGTTCATGCAGTGTTGGCTTTCATCCTTCACTGGGGGCTAAACGACAGAAATATCTCTGCTCTGTTTGGAGTAGAATCCTCCAGTGACCGTTCCCAGGAATTTATTCATCGTGCATATCAAATATTGTGCTTCCAACATGTAAAACTCCAAGACTTAGGCCTTGCAAAGAGCCTGCTCATTGTCTTAGCCTCGCCACACTTTCTGTAAGGCCTTGTAAAGCTGTTCTGATGCCTGACTCCTTTTGACATTCTCTTCTGGTTCTTTATTTCTGTAGCTTGTACATCGTCCTTTAAGACTGGCTAAGTCTGGTTACCTTCATGGCTAACCTCAACACAAGCCCACCAACAGGTGGTACATTACTGAGACAAACCCTTTGGGTCCTTCCTCACTGCTCCAGTGATTCAGGGTGCACCTAAATGCTGAGCTGTTGTTTTCTCCTACGAGTGACTCTAGCTGGCACCCACATGAATTTTGTTGACTACAAAATTAACGTGAAGAGACTCCAGATGATATTTGAGGTCTTTCTGTCTGGCACTGTATCTACCGGTTTTAGGCTGCTTATTTCGTGGGAATGTGGGGTTTGGGTGTGGCTTTGACCCCATCTTTTCAACGATGGGTCTTTCTCGGTAAAATTCCTAACTTGTTCATTCTGTGGAAACTCTTGGCAGAGTAGCGGAGCCCTGATTCCTCTTCGGCATTGGGGGACAGCCGGGGCTTTGCAGCGGAGTTTCCCACTGAAGTAAGCAGCCGCAGCAGCTGCTAATGCCCAGGCCAGAAGGGAGGAAAAGGCCGTGGTCTGCTCTACGTGTCAGTGAGAAGCATTTAGGCATTTCCTTTTCATCTTGATTAACAGTCAGCTCTCTTTACCTTACACTATTTTTTGGCCTGAGGAAGTCTGTTCTCTGGCCTTAGGGAATTTTTATACACAGAGGCCAAGCCCTGGCCTCTTCTCACAGAGAGATCTTTCAGCTTCTGCAAAGGCAAATGGCAGCTTGGCCTCCGATCCCAGGCGTGACACACACGCCGACGATTTACCAGGAAGTACAAACGTGAGGACAGCTCACACCATGCTGTGCTTCTAAGAAAGCTTTCCCCAAGCGGTGGGACCTAAAAATCTAACAAAGCAATTCCCGAGGCCTGCTGAGTCAGCATTTAAACACCACGGATTAGAAAGGGATCAGGGGGATCGGAACACAGGTGTTTAAGAGAGTATTCTTTCTAATAAGGCAATCCTTAAAGTCTTGCAAACACCCGACTAGAGCGACTGTTTATTAGAGTGTTGCCCTGCGGTGCCCTCCTGTTCACCAGCGTTACTCTTCCACACAGCGTCACACCCTGGCAGGATGGTCGTTTTCCTTTGTAACCGCCCTTTCACATATTAGTTACCGCAGGCTCGAGAGCTGGCAGGGTTAGTAAGTGGAAGAGCTAAGGCTTGCATCTGCCTGGGTCAAGGACGTCAGCCATGTGTTTCCACAGGAGACAACAGTGCACGCTGAAAAGCTGAAGTCACAGTGGTTCTGTTGGGTTGTGTCACCTCTCAGCACCCTGCACACGGCATTTCACATCCTCTCTTTGACGGTTTTTATTATCGAATTTTAATATGACGTGTTTAGTATGTGCCGTTTGTGTCCTTACTTCTTCCTCTTTTATCCCCCTACAGTGGCGTTAAAATCCTCCCCTGCTGACCGGAACGGAGGCCAGGATCAGTGCAGAGCACAAGTCAGAGATGGGCTGCTCCTGCAGGAAGGAGAGTTTTTACTACAGGTAATTCTCGTCATACAGTCCCTTCCGGTAGCACAGTAGGGCAGCCTCGGTGGCCGGTCCTTTGGAGAGTCCCTGTGCCTCTCATGGGAACTGTAGTGGGTATTGGATTAATCATAATAGTAATACATGAACTAATCACATAGTAGTAGCACAGACTGAGGGAGAGAGGAACACGGAGGAGCTAGAGCCAATAGAAATAAGGAGAACACACGAGGTAATGCATTTAAACATGAAAATACAGTTAGATTAAGCTGCTAACTAATGTATGTGTTTTATAGCTGAGAATTATATTTAATTCTTTGAGTGTTACATTTTACATGCATTGTGCTTTCCATTAAAAGTTTTCATTTTTTTTAATAAGTCTTTGAAAGCATCTAAATTTCAATCAGTGCTGGAGGAATTTTGGCTGGAAGCCGTGCTGTCTTCTGTCTAGGTGTCTTCACTAGAGATCCAATAAGGAGACCTGTCCCGTCATCCTGTCCCTTCCCATCATCCCGTCCCGTCATCCTGTCCCTTCCCATCATCCCGTCCCGTCATCCTGTCCCTTCCCATCATCCCGTCCCGTCATCCCGTCCCATCCCGCCACCCCTCACCCCCGACAGCTGTCCTCCCTAAAGAAGAAAGGCATTAATTATAGTGAATGTTTGCTGTGCCATTCATTTCATCAAATGT
Organism: Microtus ochrogaster; assembly: GCF_000317375.1. Taxonomy (NCBI): domain Eukaryota; kingdom Metazoa; phylum Chordata; class Mammalia; order Rodentia; family Cricetidae; genus Microtus; species Microtus ochrogaster. Next base: position 79,480,710 of record NC_022009.1, read on the forward strand.
TAGATGAAATGCCTTTAAAAGAAGAAATCTAGAGCATAAGGAAAACCTGGTATTTTATTCACATACCTGATTGGACTTTAAATTTAGTTGTAAGTTTCCCTCAGCCAAGTCCTAGGCGTTGGTACGTTTGCCCAGTCCACATGCTGTGTACCTGTGTTTCAGGAGTCATTTTGATACAGTATTCATGATGAAGAGAAACAGCGTTTACCTAGCAGTTGGTACTTCCCAGTGACGGACTCACACCTTCCCTTCTGCAGGCGCTGAATGGCTTTGTTCTGGTTGTCACAGCAGACGCCTTGGTCTTCTACGCTTCCTCTACTATCCAAGACTACCTGGGCTTCCAGCAAGTAAATATACTTCTCTTTCATCATTTATGAAGGTTGTTGTTAGAAAATGAGCCTTATACTCTCTTGTCTATTTTAAAATGTAAGCTCAAAGTTGGCCATTTATACACGGAAAGTCTTGACTAAAATGTGTGCTCTTACAAGAATTTAAAGTATGTTTTAGGCTGTTGCGTTTTTTTCAGTATTGATAGTGCCTAGCACTGATGCGTTGCTTTGTTTCATGGTTATTATGTTTCTTTTGCATCCATTAATGATATCATATATACACATACATGAATCTTTCAGTACTCTGCTGATGAAGGTCTGTGTTACATAGTAACTGCTATGCTGGCAGGAGGGGACCAGAGAAAGAAACTTTAAGGCAGGTCAGGTTTTGAAGCAGACAGAAAATTTGCCTTTAGATGGCATGAGCTATCGCATAAAACAGAGAATTAATGAGACACATGAAAAAGCACGTGTGAAAGACTGTGTGGCCTATACTGTTTGTTCTGGTGCATCTGGAGTATGAGCATTAACCTGAAAAGTGTCTTGAAGCTGAGCTGAAGTATGTAGAGCGCACAGATGGTTGATGAGGGGACACAGGGGAAGGTAGAAGGGCCGTCAGCAGCAGACAAGACATCTGGGGAGGGGGAGTGTCTGCTGTGTGTCAGCAGCCTTGAAGGGATGGTGTGCGGTGGTCAGCAGTAGAAAGCCAGCAGGACCGTGCGCTGAATTGTGAGCCGCTGTAGGAAACCAGCAGGACCCTGCGCTGGAAGAATTGAGAGACGCTGGTGTGTGAGGGACTGGAACACCTGATCTGATCCGAGAGCAGACTCACGTGAGCACATGTGGATGCTTGCTCCTCTCACGAATCTGGCTCTCACAATGTAATGCCAGAGGCGTCACCTGAAACACTTGATACGATCTCTGGGCTCCATTCCCAGATATTCCATTTCAGTAGGTCATAGTGTGGCCCATGACTTTGCATTTCAGCCAGTCCCACAAGGTTGCTGGTCTACGTACCACAGACTGTTTTAACACGTATATGGACTGTAGTTCTTATTATATATGTAATATATAACATTTTAAAAAATATATATGCATATTATCAAAGGGATGGAACCTGGCCACTGTTAAACAGGGTTTAACAGTAGAAAGCCTGTTGGAAACATAATGGATCACTTAGGGTTTTGATAATGATACCATGGTTTATATCAGTTAAAAAGGCTCAAGTAAAGGAAACCCAGATGTGGTGATGACTTTAAATCCGAGCACTTGGGAGGCAGAGGCAGGTGGATCTCTGTGAGTTCAAGCCCAGCCGGCTCTACCTAGTGAGTTCCAGAACATCCATGCTGTATAGTGAGACTCTGTCTCAAAGTCAAACCAAACAAAAGTGAAAAAGTAACTGAGACATGCGCTATGTTCCCACTTACTTTTCTCATCCGTATGCGTACTTTGTACATTCTTTATGTGTGGGATTAAGATTTCAGTTTTCAAAACTACGAGTTGCGACATATTCATGGGAAATGATTCAGGTGATACAGTGGATAAAGGATCAAACTTTCTCCTTCAGTGCTTAACCTACAGTAGTAAAATGATAATTTTGGGTATCATCCCAAATAAAGAGGCTACACGGGACTTTCCTGCACGTATATGTTTGCGTAGGATGGAGAAAAAATGTGCTATGTGCTGTGAGTTTCAGTGGAAAAGAAAAAAAGAAAAACAAATTCTACCGAAGACTAAGAATTCAGCATTGCAATCAAGGCTGAGAGGCACGGGGAGGAGGGATGGGGCGAGTACCATAAAGGCTTTATCTCTTGCTGTAGAGTCTGAGTCTCTTTGGAAAGAACGTTCCTATAAAGAAAACACACATGAAACTGAAGGAGATCCCAGTGAGATGCTGTTGAGATTAGAGATGACAGAATAAGATGCTGGTAGGGGATTCATGGATCAGAGGGTTAGAGCAGTGGTCCTCAGGCTTCCCAGTGCTGTGGCCCTTTAATACAGTTACTCTATTGTGGTGACCCCACCATAAAATTGTCTTGTTGCTACTTCGTAACTTTAGTTTGGTGCTGTTATGAGTTGTAATGTCAATATCTAATATGTGACTTCAAAGGGGGTCTTGAGAACCACTGGTCTCTCGTGGCATCAGCTGGTGTGAAGTGGACAAGGACTATAACCAGTCCTTAAGATGGCACATCAGAGGAGCAGAAAGATGCCTTGTGAACCAGAGTGTTCGTGTCGGGAAGTGATGGCAGCTAACTCGTTCAGTCAGTTACAGTGCTGGTCCACAGGTTTCCCTACCACGAATGACTGGGATTCCGCAGGCCATCATCTCGTTCAGTTCACCGTCGCTATCTCGTGCCCACTGATATTGATGTGTTTTGAAACTGCTTTGCTAAAGCTGATCATTTCTAATCACTGCTTTATTTCCTCTTGCTCCTTTTCCTTAGTCTGACGTCATCCATCAGAGTGTCTATGAGCTCATCCATACAGAAGACCGAGCCGAGTTCCAGCGCCAGCTGCACTGGGGTCTAAACCCCACACAGTGCACAGACTCCGCACAGGCAGCAGATGGTAAGGAGGTTTACCAGAGGCCGCAGTGATGCCTTCGGAATATTCTGTGGAAGGAGGCTGGGAAGTCGGGGGGCATGGAGCTCCATGCTGAAGACAGGGCACGAGTCAGGTGGTGTTAGTCTCTGGCCTCAGATAGAGCCGGACTGTGAGAGCTGAGGAAAGTTTAGCAGATGAGGGCTGTGAAGAACACCATACATCAGAGGAGTGGCATTGTCAGCAATGTGAATATATACGTGTCTGTGCCCACTAGTGGGTATCTGTGTGGGGGCCAAAGGTCACCAACCTCCATCTTACTTTTTTTAAATAAGATCTTTCATTGGCCTGGAGAACCCCAAGAAGTCTAGGCTGATGGGAGCCACAGGGATCCTGCTGTCTGCACCTCCCAACCCTGGGATTGCAAGCATGAGCCTGCATCCTTGGCTTTTCTTGACATGGATTCTAGGGATCAAACTCAATGTCGTGTTTGCATGGTAAGCACTTCACCAGCTGAGCTAGGCCCATGCCCAAAGCCGCGCTGTGTTTTATAAAACTGCCCATGGCGCCATTGTGAAAGACGGAAGGAGTGTACAGGGTAGCAACTGCACAGTGCAGTCGTTGTTAGCAAAACGTACCCACAGAAACGTACAGTAGCATGTGCAAGAATCAAAAGGCTTTTCCTGGCATAAGCACTGTTTCCAGTGAAGCTGCTAAGACAAGAAAACTACAGCTAGAAATACAGACATAGTTGGCAGCAGCAGCTCAGAGGTACAAGCAACAGATGTCAAGTTCTACAGCACAGACTTGCTAATAAGCTTGAGCTTTTGGATTAATTTTGAAATGGTATTTTAAATTCTGAATGCAGGCTCCCGTTTAAAATGTGTCGCCGTTTTAACTATACAAAGCTTCAGTTTCTACAGAAAATGTGAGTAGCCTGCTGTTTTGTTTCTACAGATGCTCATGGCCTCCCACAGCCACCGGCAGTCTACTTCAGCCCGGACCAGCTTCCTCCAGAGAATGCGTCTTTCCTGGAGAGGTGTTTCATATGCCGGCTGCGGTGTCTGCTGGACAATTCGTCTGGCTTTCTGGTATGGTGGAAAATCTTAAAATCCTAGTTCTTGAAGTGACTTAATATGATAAAAGAAAGCAGCCTTGAGAAATTAACATTTCAGGGCCAGTAAGACAGCTCAGTTGGTAAAATGTTTGCCTTGCAAGAATGGGGACCTGATTTGGACACCAAGGACCCATGTAAAAGCCTGGTGTGGTGATCTGCACCTATAGTTCAGTAGATGAAGGGAGAAAACTGGAGAATCATGAAAAGTTATACCCAGTACCACACACACGCGCGCGCGCATATACACACACACACACACAAATTAGTATCTCAGGGTTTGGGAGTCTTCCACAGCTCGTAAAAGCCTATCATTTAAGCTGAAGTTGTAGAAATTCAGTGGCGTAGCTTGGTTCCTGTAACTTTGAGTATTCTGAAAGAAAGAAGTTGAAGTCTAAGAATTAGCAACCGTTCTTCAGTAGAATGCCTGGCACTTGGGATGCCATGCATACAGGAAAAGCATGAATGTATCTATGTCTGGGATAAGTGCAAATACAGCACCACTATTTGTGACTCCCTTGTTACCGTCTGACAGGAGTGCTGTGGCAAGAGGTGACCCTGGAGAGCCACCCGGCAGGCACAGACCCTGAGGTGACCCTGGGGAGTCACAGGCCTAGAGGGGCTGCATCTTAAGCCACACAAAGCAGTGTGTTTTGTTAGTGTTATGTTTTACAGTTGTTTTGCTGGCCTGGTATTCAAACTGTGTATTGAGGTGTCTTTCCTAGAACTGCTGTCTAAGATCAGTTAGCAGAGTTAGGTGGGATTTCTGTGCACAAAGAGTTTCTTCTACTTTGTGCTGTATGAGGTGTGAGTCAGAGTCCCACAGGCTCCGAGATCAGCTAAGTTTACTACAGCCATTTTTAAATTCTCTTTTGTCTCCTAAAATCACCCTTTATCTTGTATCCCTGCATTCCTTATATAGTTTTATAAGGTTCATTTTACTGTTTTAATGAAGTTGTATATTTTTCTCAGGAAAGATTATGGCATGCTGTGTCATATAGGTCACACATGTTTGAAAGTTAATACAGTGATTTAACCGCCACTCTTTCCTTGAAGATGTGTATTGAGTGTCTGGTGTGCAAAGAGCCATCCATGGAGGGTGAAATGCCCAGGTGGTTTGGGGCACAAAAAGGATAGGGCTCTCCTGCCATGATGCTAGGGGCAAGGAACTGTCCCGCAGTCCCGAGAACCCCAGAAGAGCCAGGATGGCAACTCTGGAAATGAAACTCTGACACACTGTTCCTTTTAATGACTTTCCCTAGGCCATGAATTTCCAAGGGAGGCTTAAGTACCTGCACGGACAGAACAAGAAAGGAAAGGACGGGGCACTGCTCCCCCCTCAGCTGGCCTTGTTTGCAATCGCCACCCCGCTTCAGCCACCGTCCATCCTGGAAATCCGAACCAAAAACTTCATCTTCAGGACCAAACACAAACTAGACTTCACACCTATTGGTTGTGATGCCAAGTAAGGGAGCCTTTCACTCTCATTTTACTAAACATGTGCTTGATTTATTGTGTGGGACGTTTGCCTTAGGATGTGATATTATTCACTGCTATATTAGCAATTAATCATTTTGTTTCAGTATTGCTTACTAAAATAAGGTAATTTTATCAGTCTGACAAATAATCTTATTTTATATTACCATACTTGTAAGAATTATTCTTAAGATTTTGGTTAATTTTATGTTTTATAAAAATATTATTTAATTTTTAGCTTTAGAAATTAAATAAGTATCCAAAGTTAATTAGTTTACAAGAATTTATACCAAAGCATTTTAGTTTTTTTCTCCTTTCATATGGGAGCATGCAGTGACATGACTTAGGCCTTGTCTCTGAACTCAGTCTCAGTACTCCATGTTTTAGAATTTGTTTTATTTTATCGTCAACTCTGTCCGTTCATGTTTGGTTATCCTAATTTTAATGGCCTTACTCAAAAGAAGAAAACAGGCTAACACTGAGACTTCATAGCCAGAAAATAGTAAGTAAATAAAAAAAATAATAAAATTCAAAGGGATGTTTCCTATGTTTTAATATGAAAACTTTGGAAGTCAGCTGCAGTGTTTGTAGAAATAACAACCCCCCCCCCACTCCCGTGAACGTGTGGCGGTTCTCTTACAATGTGATGCTTTTCTGAAACAGAGGGCAGCTCATCCTGGGCTACACGGAGGTAGAGCTGTGCACCAGAGGCTCGGGCTATCAGTTCGTCCATGCTGCTGACATGCTCTACTGCGCAGATTCCCACATCCGCAGTGAGTACTAGACCGTGTTAGCTTGTTAAAATGTTTCCTGTTTCATGTGTGTGTATGTG
>NC_022009.1:79487279-79488799 GCF_000317375.1 Microtus ochrogaster
GACAACTTGTAGGAGTCATTCTCTACCATTTTGTAGATCCCTAGGCCCAAGCTCAAATAGTCAGGCTTGGTGGCAAGCGCTCTACCCGCTGAGGCATCCCCCCAGCCCTCATACAGGCGGGTTTCTGTTATTATGAATGACAACTTCCTCACAGAACTGTTAGGATTCCTCCTGTGTGGCATCCTGTCATGTTGGTTAACCAGCTCTACCTTTTACTTCCTAAATCCTTCACGGCTGTCATGCAGTAACATAGTGTTATGATGATTATGAAAATAACTATTTGGCCAATGAAGCTTTGCTCAGAAAATCTTTAATGGCATCATTGACTCATATATGTATGTTAATATAAAGTCAGAAAACACTAAACATATTGCTCCCTGGACCTGAAAAGTTGTAATCTTTACTCTTCTCCCAAGTGAAGCCCTTCTTGTGTGTTTACCAAAACCGTCTGGCCTACTCATGGCATCACCCTTTTTCCCTTGTCCATGCTAAACTTCATCTGAAATGGGAAAGCACAGCTCTGGAGAAGTGTTTCTGTGCCTCTCAATATGTTTACTGTGTTAAAATGTTTTCAAGATATTATCATCATTGCTAGTTAAAGAAATAGGTCAGCGTGGCTTTTTAAATTTTTTGCTTTATGTTTAAATTGTGTGTTTGCTGTGTGGGAGTATGTGCACATGGGTGTAGATGAACTCAGATGCCAGAAGAGGGCACCAGTGAGGCTGCTGGAGACCAAACTCAAGTTCTCTGCAACAGCAGCAAGTGTCCTTAACCAATGAGCCATTTCCTCAGCCCTGAAGAGGGGCTTTGTGGCGGGGGTTTTCTGTACTATACTGATGTAGGGCTTAACTTTGTTTTAAATGCCTACTTTTAGTGATTAAGACTGGAGAAAGCGGCATGACAGTGTTCAGGCTTCTGGCAAAACACAGTCGATGGCGGTGGGTCCAGTCTAATGCACGCTTGATTTATAGAAATGGAAGGCCGGATTATATCATCGCAACTCAGAGACCACTCACGTAAGCTAATGGTTTTGTGTTTTCATGAATCTTACCAGAAAATTTATAAACAATCTAAGGCAATTGAACCTATAACTAAAAATTAAAAGAATATATCTAGAAAGAACAGGGCAAAGGTGAGAAATGTTGAAAAAACAGAAGTGACAAACTTCATTGAGAGTTAGTAGATAAAGCTAAAAGAATCCTCCTCATCTTCCAATTTAGGGGGAGATGAAAAGTCCATGACATATTTAAAAGAAAAACCTGAAAACACTATGGTGTGCTCCCAGTGACCAGGGAACGCTGTGGTGTGCACCCAGTACACTGTGGTGTGCAGCCAGTGTGCTATGGTGTCCACCCAGTATGCTATGGTGTGCACCCAGTGTGCTATGGTGTGCACCCAGTGTGCTATGGTGTGCACCCAGTGTGCTATGATGTGCACCCAGTGTGCTATGGTATGCACCCAGTGTGCTATGGTGTGCAGCCAGTGTGCTATGGTGTGCAGCCAGTGTGCTATGGTGTGCA
>NC_022009.1:79488899-79498442 GCF_000317375.1 Microtus ochrogaster
ACCCAGTGTGCTATGGTGTGCAGCCAGTGTGCTATGGTGTGCAGCCAGTGTGCTATGGTGTGCAGCCAGTGTGCTATGGTGTGCACCCAGTGTGCTATGGTGTGCACCCAGTGTGCTATGGTGTGCACCCAGTGTGCTATGGTGTGCACCCAGTAATCTGGGAGTTTCTCACATATTCCAGAGAGGAATGTGCGGTGAAGTACTTGCACTGCAAGGACTTCTCTCACATGAGAATTGCTTTTCTGGGTATAGCCAGAGGTAGGAATCCTTTGACCAATAGAATTTATTAAAGAGACAATGTCTTGGAGCTATAGGGCTCTACAGTCCTGTTCCTAGAGTTGCTGGTCCAGCTTCTTTGTCTGTCTCTATCACCACAGCACCTTAGTTGTACTGTCGTTGTTAGCAGTTTTGAGTTGTGAATGCATGTCTTTGCTTGTGTGTCTATTTTGTTCTCATCCATGATTGTCTAGGCTCTTCTTTGTTCTTTATGTTTCCACATGCACTTCAGAATTCACTGTAAATTCCCAACAACAGCGAAACTGTTGGGATTTTGAAAGCATAGCTCTTTGGGGGAAGAATTAACATCTGTACATAGATAGTCATCAACCCATGCCATAGTGAATGTTTATATTACCCATAAGAGTACATGGATGTGTTCTTCACACACCCATGTAACAAGCAGGCCTCTGTTTTCATTAGTCTCAAGCCTTTCATTTTTTGATTTTTCTGTTGTTTTGTTTTCTATTCTATTTATGTCTCCTGGTTATTATTTTATTTGTAGTTTTTCAGTATTTATGTATTTTTCCTGTGTAGCTTTAGCTATATTTACATAACACTAGTCATGAGATAAATAAAGTCCGTGCCCTGTGCTATCTAGAACATTTTACTTATTTTTCTTCTCCTTTTAAAAATATTTTCCTTAAAACATGTATGATAAAACTAATGCCTGCAGACCTTCCTGCCCACCCTTCTAGGGATGAGGAAGGAAGAGAGCATTTGCAGAAGAGGAGCATGACGCTGCCCTTCATGTTTGCTACCGGCGAGGCCGTATTATACGAGATCTCCAGCCCTTTCCCTTCCATGATGGACCCCTTACCAATACGTACCAAAAGTAGCACTGATGCAAAAGACTGGGCTCTGCAGTCAACCCCGAGTAAGGATTCCCTCCACCCCAGCTCCCTTATGAATGCCATGATCCAACAGGATGAGTCCATCTATCTCTGTCCTGCTTCGAGTACCATCCCACTAGACAGCCACTTTCTCAGCGACTCTACGAGCGAGTGCGGTGGCTGGCAAGATGGCATTGCAGCAATAGGAAGTGAGTCTGTGTTTAAACATGAGCAGATCGGACATGCTCAGGACATGAACCCCGCACTCTCTGGAGAACCCCCGGATATCTTTCCAGATCATAAAAATAACGACGACTTGTACAGCATCATGAGAAACTTAGGCATAGACTTTGACGACATCCAGCGCATGCAGAGTGAGGAGTTCTTCAGGGCCGACCTCTCCGTTGAGGCTGACGTCAGAGACTTCGACATAACAGACGAAATCCTGACCTATGTGCAAGATTCTCTAAACAAGTCAACCTTGCTGAATTCAGCTAGCCAGCAGCAACCTGCGACTCAGCACCTAAGCTGTATGCTGCAGGAGCGCCTGCATCTAGAGCAGCAGCAGCAGCAGCTGCATCTAGAGCAGCAGCAGCAGCACCAAGCTCAGGCCATGGAGCCCCAGCATCAGCTGGAGCAGATAGAGCCCCAGCAACAGCTATGTCACCAGCTGGGTCCCATGGCACTCCCCCAGCAAGAGCTGGGTCAGAAAGCCAAGCACATGCAAGTCAATGGCATGTTTGCAAGTTGGAACTCTGCCCCCCCTGTGCCTCTCAGCCGTCCTCAGCAGGAATTAAAGCATTATAATGTCTTTCCAGACTTGCCAGCGACTGTGGATGAGTTCCCCTACAAACCTGAGGTGGACGGCATGCCTTACGCACAGAACTTTGCTCCCTGTAACCAGACTCTGTTACCACCGCATTCTGACTGTGCATCCTTGGACTTTCCGGGGAAGGGTTTTGAACCGTCCCTGCACCCCACGACGACTAGTTTAGAGGATTTTCTCACTTGTTTACAAGTTCCCGAAAACCAAAGGCCTGGGGTCAATCCACAGTCAGCCATGGTCACCCCTCAGGCATACTACGCTGGGGCCATGTCCATGTACCAGTGCCAGCCTGGGACTCAGCACACCCCTGGGGACCAGATGCAGTACAGCTCCACAGTTCCAGGCTCCCAGGCATTTATAAACAAGGTAAGGGCGCTTAGAGCTGCGTAGACCTGTCAGGCCTAAGTGTCTCCATGTTGCCTGTTACATTTACACATATTGTCAGAAGGCTTCTACGCAGCAAGTAGTTTCAGAACCGCTTTTACTATAGTTACGTTTGCATAACCAACTTCATTATAATTTGCTTAACATAGTACAAATAAATTATTTTGAATACTTTTCTTAAAAATAGGTTGATGTTAGCATAATTTAGTAGCTGCTCTCCGTTGCCACGCAAGGGTATATCATGCTCACACTAATAAGTTTCTGTTAGAGAATGTTAGTTTGTTTGAAAATGTACTGGTTCAGCTTCTAAGAATCTCTTGACTAACATGAAGTTCCTTACCCAGTTTGCTGTTGAGTGCGGCTTGAGTCTCAGTCCTAACTGCTTCTTCTAGAGTGTTAGTACATCTGTAGACCGCCCACTCTCATATTTGCCCGTCTCTTTTTTAGCAGTTCTGAAAAGAAGACTAGTTTGGGTGTAAGAGTGCGGGCGTCTTAGTTAGGGTTGCTCTTGCTGGGATGAAATGCCACGAACAATAGCACGGTGAGGAGAAAATGGTTGATCGGACACTCAGGTCCATATCACAGCTCATCATCAAAAACAGGAGGGGCACGTACTCGTGCAGGGCAGAAAGCTGGAGGCCGGAGCTCATGCAGAGATCATGGAGGGGTACTTCTTACCGGCTTGCTTCTCAAGGCTTGCTCAGCCTACTTTCTTATAGCACCCCCACACTGGGCTGGGCCCTCCCACATCAATCACTAAGAAAATTCCCTGTAGGCTTCTGCCAACAGCCCGATCTCATGGAGGCATCTTCTCAGTCGAGGCTCTCTCCTCTCCAGTAACTCTAACGGAGTCAGGTTGACATCACACTCATCAGCACAACCAACTCTCTATCAGCCTGATATACAAAACATCACTTTTCGATTAGAACCTTTCTCATCTGCTCCCATAATGCCATGTTAATATCAACATCACAATATAAAACATAAATGACTTTAAAAGTCCCATGATCTTTACAAATTTGAACACACTAAAAGTTCCGTTTCTTTAAAATATCCAGTATCTTTTAAAAGTCTAAAATCTCTTTTAAAAGTTCAAAGTCATCAGGGTTCCCTGACCTGTGGGAAGTCCAAGGACCGTGGTCAGGGAACCCTGATGGCTCTTCAAGCTGATGAGGGAGAGGGATTTAATCAGGGGAGGGGGAGGGAAATGGGAGGTGGTGGCGGGGAGGAGGCAGAAATCCTCAATAAATAAATAAATTAAAAAAAAAAACAATCAGTGAATCTCAAGCAGAAAAAAAAAAGTTCAAAGTCATTAAGCTGTGGGGTCCTCTAAAAATCAAAATAACATTAAATACCTCCTGACCTCAAGAGAGAAATGCCAGGACTCTGCCACAGCAGCATCAAAGCAAAACCAAACTCCAGCTCTACAAATAGCGCAATGCCCAATGTCTGCGGCCCGATCACTTCTCCGGCTCCATCCTTGGCAGCGTAACAGTTTTTCCCCTAAGATCCAGCAAGTTCCTCACCATAGCTGCTGCTGTCCTTGGAAGCCATCCCATGCTACTGGCATCTCCACAATGCTGGGGTCCTCTGATGCAGCTGGGCTGCACTGTCAGCAGTAGCCTTTCGTGGACTCTCTTCATGGTGTCAAGCCTCCACTGCTTCCCATGACCCCTTCATGCCTTCAAACCCAGAACCTAGCCTAGGTGACTCTTACACTACGAGGTTTGGCTGTCAGCACAAGGTGCACTCTTGGCTGCCTCTGGAACACAGCTTCTCTGTGCTCTCAGGAAGCACTTCGCAGAAGAGTCAACTCAACCATACTGAGCTCTTCTTAATCACATCTAATTCTCAGCTCTAGCTGGCCTACTGTCCCATCTTTTGGGGTCATTTTCTCAATTGAGGTTTCCTCCTTTCTGATGTGTCTAACTTGTATCAAGTTGATGCAAAACCAGCCAACACAGCAAGCAAGCATTTTCCATTTCGTAACTTGCAGAAAAACTAATTAAACGTATTACAAATGAATTCATTAAGATCATACCCATAGTGTAACAGTATAGGAACAGCAAGAGACATTTAGAAACCCAGAACTGAGCAAGAGTCCTGGTCTCTGAAATGCAGTGGAGAAGTTCTGGATATCATCAGCTCTCTGACTCCAGGTCCCTGATTGGAGTGATGGCAGGACAGAATAACCCTCTGGTACCCTGTCACAGGATTCCATTCAGGTCCCAAGACAGACGAAGTGAACCATTGTTACAGTCTCTGTGCTGTCTTTAACTTATCTCATAGGATTAAGGGGGAAACCTGATTTTCTCAGTGTGTGTGAGCATTGCTCTGTATGACTTGAACGGTGAAGGATTGGGCCCCCAGCGTCAGTAGAGGGCTGTAAGTGTAACGACACGCAGATGGAAGGGTCTAGAACATGTTTTTAAGGTGTTTACAGGCTTGTAACAAGCGGCCCTGCTGTTTTTATTCTCAGTTTCAGAATCAGGTAGTGTTAAATGAAACCTACCCGTCCGAATTAAACAGCATTGGTCACACTCAGCCTGCTCCTCATCTTCATCACCCAGCGGACTCCAGGTCTTTCCCTGACGTCACCCCCAGTGGATTCCTATAGCTTCAAGCCCAGGAACGAGATACTGGAACAGTCCACATTGGGCTCAGCACTCTTTTTCCAAAGCAGATTTTAATCTCTGTGTTTAGAAAAGGAGTTTAAAAAACGTTATCAGTCACCTATAAAATGGGAAGCTCCGTGGGAGTCTAGGAAGAGACCCCATGCATTTACAAAGCTTTAACACTTCAGGGTGCACAGTGCTCACTGCAGAGAACGTTAGGGTTCTGGAAAGTTGAACTTCTCTGCTCAATGACTTCAGCCAGAAAAACAGCGGGTACTTTGAGCTTTGGACTTCAAGATTCTTGTTAGTATACCAAATACTGAGTTACAAGACTGATTGATTTTCTATATTTTTAACCTCTGTTTTTGTCTTGGATGTTAAAATAAATGGTTTGGTGCTTTTATCAAAAGAAAAATCTCAATGTTTTCCTTCTACACTGTTAATATAAGTGCCTCACATGTTTTTCTGACTACCTGTAACACAATAGGGTGTGTATTTTATACAAAATATTCTTTATCTTTTTTTGAATTACTGTTCTTTCTGCACACAAATATTACTGGCATTTCTTAAAGCCCATCCTTTTTTATTAATTCAGGCATGTGTTTGCTGCACTACTTGTACCCTTTCTTCAGATGAAGGGCAATGATAACTAAATGAGAGGTGACTATTTATTATGTAATATACTTGCTTCTGGACTTTTGATGTTTCTCTGTGCCTTATGTTGCAAGATTTGAAAATAACATGTTACCAAACTTATTTAATTATTACGTAAATGTTGAGACAGTAGCACTTACATGTTAACAGTGTTTTCCGAGGCGTGGCATTCTGAGAATACCACCGTTGGCTTTCACGGAAACCTCCTTAACGATAAGAGAATGTCACCGTGTAAAATGCTCATGACAGCCGTACTCCCTAGGCTGCCCCGAAGAGAAGCGGAGTTTGTATAGCTCCTTCATTAAATTAAGTAAAGCACTCATTTCATGACATATAAGTTGTCTTTAAAAGCTATGTTGGGTCTGCAGTCCTTTTTGTTATATTGACTTTATAAATTTCACTTCTTATACTAGTGAAAGGTATTAGTTTTTCTCATATTTGAGGAGTGTTAAGGTTGAAGATGCCATGTTTGGTGCAAGGTATTTTAATGAATGAAATGAAATGGTGCATTGTATAAATGTAACGAACAAATATTCTGTAAAATATTTTCAGTTTTCATTGAGGACTAGTCCTTACCTCATACGCATATTTTTCAGTGTATCGTGTTAAGACATCAAATAATGAATTGAGGCTTCTGAGCTGGTGTTAAGATAAAGATAAAGATAATTTGCTCGCCTCCATACATTGTTTATATGGTATAACGTTTGCTCCCAATATGACAAATTCATCATGCTGCCAAATATCCTGTTGTCAGTTGGGTTAAAGAAAAGAAAAATGCTAATGTGTCTGTCCTTGTTTTTGTCATTTACTTAGATATAATATATAAGGACATGGACCTGTTTTTCACATATTATATAAAAGTATGATGAGATCCCAAACTTAGGTGTGCTATTAAAATCCAGCAGTGGTTCCCAGTCTCCAGGTCTTGACCTCTCTGGGGTCAGACAACTCTTTCACAGGCATCGCCAAAGACCATCAGAAAACACAGATACTTACATTATGATTCAGGAACAAGATTACAGTTATGAAGCAGCAAGGAAAATAAATTTATGGATTAAAATAAATAAATTTATGGTTGGGGAGGTCACCACAACATGAGGAACTGAATTAGGTCACAGAATTAGGAAGGTTGAGAACCGCTAAAATACAGGAGCTCTTATTTTTCTTTTAGAAAATTAATGCATGTAAACATGGCTTCAGGCAAAAGGTAATCTCTCAATTCTGTGCATTTTCAGTCAAATTTCTGAATCGTAGGATTAAGCATTGACGAACAACCATCTAAAACATTTCACAATTTGCTTCGAGCATGAGATATCACTAAGGATGTAGACCAGTGATCTAGATTAATATTCCATTTTCATGTTTAAACTTTTTATTAAAAGTTTGTCATAGAAACCATTTTGTTGGTCTCTTCAACATGTTAACAAACGGTCAGTTAAACAATACTTTGGGCATTGTAAGCATGGTGGCATTTAATTACACACTTATAAAACTGAAAGTTGTCAAAGCAATATTGTGTATGTTTACCCATTTAAAATAACTCAAACATCTGAGAATAATAAAATCCCATTAAACTGAATGTGCATTTGTCTGTATTGCTAAATGCCAAACAGAAGGAATGTTTAAAGCAGAACTGGACTGAGGGACTAATGTCTCAGTGAAATTCACACCTAAGGCTGTGTGGACGTGTAACTGGAGTTCCCACACACTCGAATACTTGCCAGTATGCCATTGTATTAGCCTTTCAATTGTTACTATGCACAAGCTATCTGGTTTCAGTGTGGATAGATTTTAGGTTTACATGGCTTCCTGCTATTCTTCAGACCATTATTGCTGACATACGCTATGCATAGATTGTTGTGTAAAGTATGATTTATAATGTCCTTAAATGCCAAAGAAAGTGTAAACAGTGATATGTGATAATAAAATAACCACCACATATGAATGATGTTTTCATGCATGTTCTTCTTTCTGTCTGCGTGAAGGAAGCAGGTTCCTGTAGCCTCACACAATTGCTTGGCGGACGTAGCCTTTGCAGGAGGTAAAGTCATTTGAATTTGATCTGAGGAACTGCAAGCTGAAAAGTGACATCCCTGACCCCTGGTGTGTTATGTTGGCGGCCACGCATGACAGTGAAGTTGCATGGTGGACCGCACCACCGAGGTTTGGCTTGCGCACTCTGTGATGTGATGTGTGCTATCATCACATTTCTTACTGTTTATCACAGCACAATCTACATGGCGATAATCTTTCTGGTCTCAGTTCATACACTCACTTCATTGGCTTCCTTAACCGTGAATGATCCAGCTTACCACGTCTCACCAAGCCTGCTGACCCAAAGGTGTTGGCCACGCCAGGGACCTGGGTGGTAGTTATGATTCTTGTTTTGCAGATGACCTTGCTTTCAGTTTCACCAATAAAATCTGTAGCCTTGCCCAGTGTTTCCCTATACCTTCATCTCTTCCACACGGCCAGTACATAGGAGGAGAGGTTCCTAGACCTGACCTTGTTTTTCTGTTCTTTGGAGTTAAAAACAAGCTTCTCTGCTTTCTGGCTTTAACCTCCTGACTTCTGTAGCTCTCCCTGCTTGGGAAAGTGTGGTCCTTCTTGCCCTGAATTTGTTCTTTCTGCCTTATGCGAAAGTTCCCACACTCTCCTCAGCCCTGCCAGCTCTTGAGTCTCCACTCACTGTCCCTTCTCATTAGCCACTCTTCTGTCTGGATAAGTCTTGGCTCCAGTTTCAGCTCTCTGCATGTTCATGCATGCTGCAGCTCTTTCCTGTATGAGCTGTATCCCCTCCCGTTTCTGTCTGACTCACGGCTGACCTTCATCATCTCGATGCTCTCGATTGTAAGTGACTTCCAAATAACGGTACAAAACAGCAGAAACATAGTTCATGAAAAACCTACACACTTAGCGATGAGGAGACCGAGGCCAAAGAGTTAACGTGGCATTATATTCAGGGACAAGGGGTGTCTGTGTCGACATGCTGACGACGAGTAGAGTGGCTAGCTATCCTGCACAAGGCTTTCCTCTTTCTTCCATTCCACCTGATGCTTATGTTTTTTAATCTCGTGTACATCCCTCTGAGGTAACTTTAATTATTTCCTTTTTATAAACTATACTTTTATACAAACAACTGAAGTCTCCAGATGGTTGTCATACTCAGAATAATGGTCAACAAAATATATTTCTTCGCAAACCCTGCTTATGTTAATTTGGTGGCAAGGGACATTTGTAGACCTAGGGATGGGAAGATGCTATGGACTGGATCTTCAACATCCTCCAGGGCTTTTGTTGAAGGCTTGCCCACTTATTTATGCTTCACTGAGAGGGGAAGGAACCTTTAGAGAGGAGGACCTTGTGGGAGAATCATAGGCATTGAAGACATGTTCTAGGGGTCTGAAGACCACGACCCCCCCCTTCCTCTTTATTCCCAGAGTCCATTGAAATGAACAGACATTTCTACATTTCACTTCTTCAAGGTGCACTGTGCAGTGATATGGCCAAGAAGCCATTGATGAAAATCCTGGAAGTTACAACTTATTCTTTTCCTCTTCAACAAAAGCTGATAGCTGGGTGGTGGTGGCTCAGGCCTTTAATCCCAGCACTCGGGAGGCAGAGGCAGGCAGATCTCTGTGAGTTTGAGGCTAGCCTGGTCTACAGACTGAGTTCTAGGCTAGCCAGGGCTACATTAAAAAAACAAAAACAAAAAAACCTGTCTCAAAAAAACAGAACAAAGATGTCAATAGGAATAGGTAGATATCTAGATAGATGATAGATAGATAGATAGATAGATAGATAGATAGATAGATAGATAGATAGATGGATGATAGATGATGATGATAGATAGATAGATGATAGATGATAGATAGATAGATAGATAGATAGATAGATAGATAGATAGATAGATAGATGATAGATGATAGATAGATAGATAGATAGATAGATAGAT
>NC_022009.1:79498542-79511257 GCF_000317375.1 Microtus ochrogaster
AGATATGTATGTATACACACACTCACATATATATTCTTTCAAGAAGAAGGTTGGAGAGTTAGAGGGGAGAGAGAAGAGAGGAGAGCAAGAAGTTAGAAGACACTTTGCTGATGCTGTTAAAGATGTAATGCCAAAGAATTCAAAAGGGTCAAAGAAGCTAGAAAAGACAAGAAAGTAACTCACCTGGTGTTTCTGGAAGTATCCCAGCCTTGTCGATGCCTTCATTTCAGAGCTAGCAACCTGTGGACCATGACCCCTTTGTTCATGTATCAGATATTCACAGTTTATAACAGCAAAGTTATCGTTATGAAATAGCAGTGAAAGTAATATTATGGTTGTAGGTCACCATGTGAGGCACTGTACTAAAACGGCTTACACTGGGAAGGCTGTGAGCCGCTGCTCTCGCTTCTGCTAAGATAGCATTTGTATTGTCCTAAACCAGTGGATGCAGTCATTCACTGTAATAGCCACTAGAAACCAACACAAGTGGTCCAGATTTTAAGGAATGGTGCAGTTGGGATGGAAACGTCTCCATTTCCATCATTTCTGTAGAAAGGGTCGTTCTGTGCATTCTCCCAGGCTGCAGTAATGCTGCTGTTTCAGAGAACAGCCAAGGAGGATTGGCAATGCTTCCTCCCCTTCTTCTGGTCCCTAGAGACCATGAAAAGAGATTATACTTTAGGAATGAGATTGTGGTGGCTGGGAGGCTCCAGCAAGGACCTGTGGGAGAGCATGCTGTGACCTTGCCTTCTCCAGATGTTTGCCTCCTGTCGGGAGTCAGAAAATGCATCGCTCACAGTCGCACATATGGTTCTAAGGCAAGGTCTTAACAGTGTCTGCTTGATGCAAATCACCATACAAATTGGCCCGACTCCCAGAAGGAAAATGGCCGTCCTGAAGTCGGTTAGACGTTTATGCCCAAATTGCCATTTATACGTCTTCAAGGAGTTTTCTGCATTTAAAATTAACACAGCTATTTGCAGGGTAATTTTGTCACCCAGCAACTAAAGTGCTTGCATATGAAAAAAAAGTGTTTGCTTGTTTCAGACATCCATCAGGATATTATCACCTTGTGGAGTCCAAGGGAAGCCCATTAAACGGGGACAAGTCACAAAGCCGTTAAAATACTGTCCTTTTATACACACCGCACCAGATAGTAATCCGGTGCTTGATTTGCACACAAATTTCAACTCCAGTACTGGAACTGATTCGATTATTAGACAATAAAAAGGTCAGTTTATAATCCTGTCGTTTTCTCTGTAGTGTCTCGAAACCGCATTTGACTGTGGGTAGCAGAACCAGAAAAAGCGAAACCTTGAATGTGGGTTCTGCTTTATTTCAGCACGCTTTTCTGTGGTGGGACTCGGTGATATCTGAGCCACTGATTTAAATACATGCCTAACTCAGGCCAATACCGTTTTCCTCAAGGATTTTACACTGGATCCAACTCAGCTTATTCTTGAATCTATTGAATAATTATCCCTCTGTCTAATGGCATTAAGGCTAAAATATAAGCTGACGTTTAACTGAAACACTATATTTAAAACATAGAAGCGTATTATAAACATTTTAGAATGATTCGGCCATTGTGCCAAGTTTCAGGTTTCTCTCCCTGATTTAAAAAAGGTGTGAAGTTAAGGATAACCCACAGGGCACTGAAAGGCAGCTTGCTCTTTCCTACATTCATCTAGAAACTGACACATGTTTTGGCACAAAGAGACTCGCAAAAGTCCTCTGTGTGGACCAATAAAAAGACCTTACCTGCAAAAAGGACATTTAGAGAGACCTAAGAAATTCTCAGTTAAAACAAAAGTGTTTGAATGTTTGCATAATAGACTCTTGATTTCCCTTGAATTAGCAAGCTGCACATAAAACATCCCCAAGACTCAGGGAACATCCCCAAAATAAAGGACACAAAGAATGTGGGAGCTGGGAGATGGGGAGGTATAGGGAAGTGCTGTCTTCTGGGGACAGCAGGGCTGTGGATCTCATGAATTTCTCCACAATGAAGAGGCCATCTCTGCAATTCGCTCTCCAGAGGAAGACATGGAATTGCAGGTCCCTCCTCAGAGCTCAGAGCTCTGGCTGTTTTGAGCTCCCTTAATGCCCAGCCCTTTGTGGCCAGCCCTTTCGTTTCCAGCTGATCTTACTTCCAGGCTCTCTGCAGACTAGATTCCTGCTTGGTGGCTAATTTATAAACAATGTTCATGCATAGGTTGAGAATGAATGCTCACATGAAGAGAAGATTCAGGTACCAAGGGACAGGCACCCATCATTGGAAGCAGATTCCTTCCTTCCCATTTGGAGGTGGAATTGCAAAAGAATTAAGTGATTGTTAATTAACATAGATTAGCTGGCATATGTGGTTAGTGTGTGTTAATTAATATATCTATTGGCCAGAGACTCTTTGCCTCTCGCGCTATTAGTCACCAGGGCAGTCCCAATAATTATAGGTTAATGCAGGAAGAAACCACAAGTCCCATGGAGCTAGGAAAGGTCTTAGTACTTCTCTCATCCTCTCTCTCTCTCTCTCTCTCTCTCTCTCTCTCTTTCTTTCCCTCCATCCCTCCCTCCCTCCCCCCTCTCTGTCTCTTGTTTTCCTTTGTAAATGAAAATTCTAATACCCAAAAGACAAACCAGCTTTCCTAATACAACATGGTGGCTCTCACAAAAGCCCACATAAACAAGAGGTCCACATAGCTAGGAATGAGGAGGGCTGGCAATGCTTCTTGATCTATCTCATGCAGGAACTCTTGAATTCAGGCATTATCCTGGCCTACTCTGTCATCTGGCAGACTGCACCCAGGCTGTACCCTGGCCAACCCAGGGTCCTAGTCTGTATACAGGTGCAAAGGTCTCTTCTGACAGTTCTAAAGAGGCAGATGGGTCTCTACCTCCCTCTCCCTCCTTCCCTTCTTCTATCTCCCTCCCTCTCCCTCCTTCTCTCTTCTTTCCTCCCCCTGTCTCTTTCTCCCACTCTCTCTTCCCTTTCCATTCCCTTTAATGGAAATAAACTCCACGCTCAAACTCTGTCTGTATGGCATATTCTCTCACCTGCTGCTAAGGGCCTGTTCTCGCCGTATCATAACAGGAAGCTGTTGCAATCCTGGCTGATTCAGTAGCTGGGACATGTCCTTAAGAATCTGTATATCTACCAAGTTCTCTCTTGCTGTGCACCCAACAGGGGCTTGCACATTGAATCCTGAGGATTCCTAGGCAAGCCTCACCTGTGTGTCCCAAGTCTTCAACAGAAAGAGACGTGGTACTGTCTACTGTAAATTAATTACCTCCTGAAACATACAGAATCCCAATCAGAGAATTCTTCTGTGCAGAGTAAATAGAATTCCTAGTGGGTGCCCCTTTCAGAAGCAGTCCAAGATGAGGCATCTACATCTCTGTCTCATGTACAGAGGGGCTGTGCTCTTGAGCCTTCCTCAGTGAGGGAGCCCCCAAGGGTTTACATCTGCGTCTTCCATCCAGCAGGAGCACACTTTTCTTCCTCTTTGGTAACAACATTGCAAAATTGCAGCTAGGGAGCCAGCAGAACGTTTTGTAGGAACAAGAGCCCTTGCTTTCTCGATACCAAGTCTCGTATCCTGATTCTCATGCCCTCATCCAGTGTTGTCTAGCAACCTGAGTGCTATCACCATTCTGAATGTGTCCTTCCTTGCTGTTCCTGGCTGTCCTGAGCACAGCAGGGTACTTCACAGCGTCATTGCTCTGATACTGGCAACGTTCTATAATGGTTCCCAACACTGTGAAAAGACCCCAGGATGCAAGAGCATCCGCAGTGGGAATACTGCTTTACAACATAACTCCTACTGGGTTCAGGACAGCTAGCTGCAAGCAGAGCAAGCGACATTTAAATGCCACCGCACTGGGGGGAGGGGACACCCACCGAGTTAGGTTAGAAAGCCTTATTGATGGCAAAACTTTCAATTTAGTCAGTTTTAGGTACTACCAATGCTTCACTTCTGAGTGGTATGGATTTCAGTTAAACAAAACGTCCCAAATTATGTGTCTAGATGTTGTCTCTGCAGATGTGATTGGCAGTGGTAGCAAACGGGTCCTTCTCTCTGCTGTCCTCAGTGCAGGCCTGGAAGTGTGAGAAAGCACCGACTCTGCCCCCCCCCCCATCAGTGTCCACATGCCCTGCCATGCGCTTGTGGGCACTAGCTAGCTAAACTCTGGAACAGCTTGTCTTGACAACCATTTACAGTAGGCAGTAACTGGCTATACATTCTGTGTGGTTTTGAGAAAGGCTTTCTCCTTGCAATATTAATAGAAAATATTTTCCTGATATCCAATTGGCAAAAATGAAGAGCTAGGAAAACCATGAAGCATTTTGCTTAAATGTACATTAAAATGACCTACCAGAATAATCACTTGTTTTTATGCTATCTCATTTTAAAGAGAACTCTGAAGTAAAAGACTTATGAATGGAATTCATGTTTCTTGCTCATAGATTCTCTAAAATCAGTAAGAAGGGATGACCTTGGAGGCTGTCTTAAAGATACACACTATTTATGGAGACCCAGGCTGTGGCCGGAGGGAAGGGGCCATTTCCTTGCTGTCCCACTGAGAGAGGAAAGGCTGCAATCTGTCAGCATAAACTGTGGGCAGCACCCTTCACTGTTCAGCGAACCCCGCTGCCCTGCAGCAGCTGCTGGTGTCTTCCTTCGCTCTCGGCTAAGATGTCTTACATCACTGTCAGGTGTGCCCCTCCAGCCAGCGTCGTGTACTTTCCGTTATCATCCCAGTTTAGAAGCCTGAGAACCAATACAGAGTCCACAGTGAGGCAGATGATCCACAATAAACCCATTTCAGAGAGTTTAGGCTCAAAACCATGACCAGCTGAACACACTTGAGGTTTTCAGGTTGAACCCATGATGTGGAAGATCCTTCTGTATATATGTTGCTCCTATTGGTCAATGAATAAAGCTGCTTTGGCTTATGGCAGGGCAGAATATAGCCAGGCTGGAAGACATACACAGAGAGAGAGAGAGAGAGTAGGCAGAGTCAAAGAGATGCCAAGTAGCTGCCAAAGGAGACAGACGCCCGATGGAACCTTACCAGTAGGCCACAGCCTCTGGCAATATATAGATTAAAAGAAATGGGTTAATTCAAGGTGTAAGAGCTAGCAAGGAATACAACTAATCTATTGGCTAAACAGTGTTGTAATTAATTTAGTTCTGGGTGATTATTTGGGTCTGGGTGGCCGAGGAACGACTAGCAGCCTCCTCCTATAAACCTGTAAGTCTGAAGAGAGGATACTTGCGTGAACCGTCAGATTCATTTCTTACTTCTCTGCTTGCTCCAGCCTGAAATAGAAGCACTCTGGGAACTGGGAAGTAATTTGAAATTTCAATAGTTGTCTTGGTTTTGAAATGTTTTGTGTGGTTTCAGAATTTTTAAAACTCATACAATCATGTTGTTCTTAAACAAAGCTTCCTTTGATAAACAATCAGCCAGCCACCCACTATCTGATTTTTTTTTAATTCCAAATTTTAATTTCATCGTGTTCTCTAAAGTGCCCACAGGTAATCTCTTCTCAGGTCACCTTAGGCAGTCTGACAATGGCAGGTTGTAATTTAACAGCAGTGTGCTCCATTTGCAGTGGGTGTATGGAAATCAAATATTAACACCAGTACCCAGACAGATGAAGTGGCTCATCCAGTTGTGTGTTTTGAACATGTCTGTTTATGTTAGCTTTCTATTGCCTTTGTAACAAAATTCCATACACGGAGTAGCTTAAAATAACACGAATTCCCTATTTTCAGTTCTGGAAGTTAGAGACACAAAACAACTCTGTGTGGTTAGAGCCTCTTCCTCCTGGGGAAATGCAATTCTGTTTCCTTAGCTTTGCCAGCTTCTCAATGCTGCCTTTATTTCTCGGCTTGTGGCTCCTTCCCAGTATCATCCCCGCCAGTACGTCTGTCTCCTATAACTCTCCCATTTCCCTTTTCTAAAAGCGGCCATACTTCTATCAGGCCATTTCGATATTTTCCCATTTCAAGATCCTGGGCTGCGTGTATGAAGTCTGCTTTGCCTGCACAGCTATGAACACAGGAGTCACATATCTTGAAGTCCCTTTTAGCATGCACAGACCCGTGACGATAAGACTCAGATACCTTGCGGGCGGGGGAGGGGGGGTTATTTATTTTATTATAGTGTTTAAAGAAATCACACAATAAACTTAGTGCAAGAATAGTTCCTTTGTTTGTAAGGAACAAGCAGGCATATCTGCCTTATACACGGCCACTGCTTTAAACCATAAACTTAAAATAGCATCAGAAGCATCCAATGTTTTTAAACAATCAGTTCATCTAAAAGAACAATAGACTAAAACGTTTAAGGAATCGTTGCGCAAGCTTTCAGTTTTAACTGGTATCTTCACGCAGAAAATTCCTTTTGATGCAGAACCTATTCTACTTTTCATTAAAAGGTAGTGTCTGATACAGTTTCAGGGATAGACACATGCAAAAAGTACCCTAGGCAGAGCCAAACTAAAGTCAGATTATGAGGAAAATTATTTCTCCCTCCCTGGTCTTCCTTCAAAGCAGTGATCCTTCTTTTTCTATATCCCCAAAGGTATGATTTATCAAAACCTCACACATATTTAATTTCGATTTTATGGAGCTCTGGCTCATAAATTTACCACAGCTGAGGTCAAAGCCTCTCCCTTATCTCCTCACAGTATCTGCAGAGAAACGGGCCTCCTGTGTCTCCCGTGAGCTACACGAGAGAAACGGGCCTCCTGTGTCTCCCATGAGCTATGCGAGAGAAATGGGCCTCTTGTGTCTCCCTGGAGCTACGCGGGAGAAATGGGCCTCCTGTGTTTCCTGTGAGCTATGCATCGTTCTGGTCACACTGCTTTCTGATGGATGCCGTGAGGAACAACCGGTGCTGGAGATCGAGTCAAAGTGATCTAAGTGGAAAGAATCAAGAAGCTTTGGTGTGTGGTTTCATACAAGAACTTCCCTGTGATCATTTCTTAATCTCGTGTCAGAAAATAGATCGAAGCCCATGGATTTGTTTCATGGGGACGATATTTGGTGACTCAGTGTGTTGCTCTCTCAGAACCAATAGAAAGCAGGTGTCCTGTTAGCTCCCCGACCCCTAACCACTGCCTAGAATATTGTGCTGGTGCTGGAATGTTGCATTTGTAAGATCAAGTCTAGCAGGTCCTTGTCAATGTGTGGATTTGTGTTACTGGAACCCATGTGCAAGGGATGTATTTAAATTGAAACATAAAGGCCACATTGCATAGACTGTTGTGGTGTTCACATCCTCATTGTAGGAGTAATGCTCCAGACAGGGTAAGCATCAGAAAGCGCGATGTAAAGGGATGAGGAGCTCAGCTGCTGCAGACAGGCTTGGGAAAGCAGGACAGAGAGCAGTGGGCGGGAGGTGCTAAGTTGCCAGCAGTACTGGTGTGCTACTACAGCCCAGCAGGGAGGCTATTGACATCGCTTACCCAACAGTTCAAAAGGCTAAAAAAATATTCTGTTTTCGCCATAAAGAAACAAAACAAGGACTGGAGCGACGGTTGAGTGTGTACTGTTCTCCTGAGGACTTGAATTCCGTCTCAGGTAACCTTGTTGGGAGCCCCTGGGCAGCCTGCAATTCGAGCTCTGAGAGATCTAACACTCTCTGACCTCAACAAGCCACGAGCAGTCACACGTAGCCACACACACGCACATACACATACAAACACATATACATGCGCGTGCGCACAAACACACACACATGCACATACACACGCATACACACACTCACTTAAAAAATATAATGAAAAGAATTTAAAATTGAAGATGACAGGTGCACTGGTTTAACGGTGGGAGTCGGAGTCGACACGGTACTGTCTCCTAACTTTGTTTTCTCACCTCTCTGTCTGGGCCATCATGCTATCGTGAGACAGTTTCGTTAGTGACTGTGCAGCTCTAGACTGACCTCAACTCTTCAACTGCATTTCTTACTTAGGTCAAATCCATTACTTCCAGGTACAGCATCGGACCAACAAAAGAACCATGGGTGGCATAGACTGTTGGGACAGTGGAGGGCACCAGGAGTCCCACTGTCGGCCCTTATTTAGATCTTGCTTTTGCTACTGTAAGCAAGCACTTTAGGAAACTCTCCCCCTGGTGTCTATCAATGAAGGTGGAATTTCATACTTACATCACTTATTTTTTTTGAAACAAATCCATGTCAGTTATAGAAAATGCAATCATATATTATAAATACGGAAAATCGTGTCTGAGTCCCTACAGTAGGGATAGCATGACCCGTATTCCCACTAGCATAGACACACACAGGCTAACCCCTCCCTGCTCCAAGCCCTTTGCATCCTTCCCTTTGCTGGAAATACGATCTTCTGGGTGTGGTGCTACACACTTTTAATCCTAGCAGTTGGGAGGCAGAGGTGAGCCAAATAATCTCTCTGTGTAACTGAGACAAGCCTGGTCTATATAGTAAGTCCTAGGCCAGCCAGAGCTCCATAGTAAGGCCGTATTGAAAAACAAATTCTTCTTCCTCTGACCTACAGACGGCTATTATTTTAAAGTGTCACCACTAAGGACCAGTCTAAAAGAGGGAGCAGGGCCATGGCATTCTTCCAGTCTCTCTATCAGAGTTCCCTATTTTATCCTTACAGCCTTAGCAAAAGTTGAAACGAATCCCTGTGTGTTTGTAGCATAGTCCTTGGCACTTCCAGGTCACCTGTCATCTCAGAGGTCACCACAGAGCAAGGACCTATGTATTCGTGTGTCTCTGGAGCTGTGTGACGACCTGTTGACTGGCACTTATACCATGAACCTTTCCCCGTGTCAGTAATTATCTCCCAAGAGCAGCCAGTCACGGTTCCCTCCAGTGGCTGTGTGGAGAGGTAGGCACGCGTGTTGCAGACTATTTTAATCAATTCACCTGTGGCCGCAGGACATTCTCATGCATTTCAAGGGCAGCGGTGACTGTGTAGTGATAAGCATGCTAATTGCCACGTGGGGTGCACAATAAGGGAAATCACGCAGAGAAAAATTCCTAAAAGTGCGGTGGCTGCCTAAGGAATATACACTTTTAAGGGACTTTGGCGATATGGATTAAATTCTGCTACAAAAAAATATGGGACCAGTCAACATTCCCACTAGCAACAAAGGGGAGTGTTCCTAAGCCACATCCTTGCCAATCCCGGAGGACTGTTGTTTACAAACGCTTGCGAGTGTAACTTCTTCCTGTGAAAACTGAGTTGAAAGGACAAATGCTTCATGGAGTTGCTGCATCAAGCTGGCGCTGAGAGAGCATGATTAACACCGCTCACCAGTGTTGGCCATGGCATGCTCTTAACTCAGGCCAGAGGCTGCGCCTCATTTTCAGGCACCTTTCCTTATTAGTTGCAAATCTGAAAATGGATGTAACTGTCTCCAAATGGGCCGCTCGAAGCCGTAAATAATCCCCAGGACATTTAAGTCCCGTGCGCTCTAAATTTAGATCTTGTCATTTCTGGTTACATCTAGAAATCTTCAAAGAGAAACAAGTCTTGGTCCAGAAGCCAATTTGGTTTGGCTCCAGCACTAGGAAATTACTGCTAAATACCTAAAACTCTCCATAACAAGTTTTGAAATGCTAACAGCATCTTAAAGTTAGAGAAATTTAGTCTACATCTGACGACTCTGGCAGAAACAGCATGAGTTAGATGGAGAGACTTTCTGTGCGTCCAGGTTATCCTCATGCTCAGTGGATGATTGACATCCTTGTAAATGATTGACGCTGTAAAAC
The DNA here is from genome assembly GCF_000317375.1 of Microtus ochrogaster. NCBI lineage: Eukaryota > Metazoa > Chordata > Mammalia > Rodentia > Cricetidae > Microtus > Microtus ochrogaster. The sequence continues at coordinate 79,508,314 of NC_022009.1, forward strand.
AGGTGGCCCGAGTCTTGGCTGTTGTTGGTACGGAGGACCCAAGCTCATACCCAGCCCCTCCGGGACACAAGATCTCTTCAAGTCCAAGCAGGAAAAACAAAAACAAAACAAAGACAAATCCATTTCAAGACAAGAGTCCTGAGCAACCTCAAACAACCTGCAGAAGGCAGGGCTTAGTTTCCTTAGTGGAAAGCAAACACAAAGGGGGCACAGAGAGTTGGAAATTAAAACTGAGCTGTGTATGGAACTCAGGGCAGTGTCAGAGGCAGGTAGGAGGGTAAAGGAAGGTCTACCCAAAGCTGTGAAAAGCAGAGGAAATTAAGAGGTGGACAGGAGATGTCTGGGTGTGGGTTATTTCTGAAGGAGAGTTTGGGCCATGGGATGCAGATAGAGCCCTGGTGGCCTCACCTACCAGTGTGAGCAAGCTCATTGACTTTTCATTCAGAAAAATCAAATGGTCGCAGCAATTTTGCTTGTGTTGCAGTTGAGGGTAGAAGACTTGCTCAATAATAGTGGGAAACCTCATTCGATCTCAATAAATTGATAGACTCGGTTGCCATCAGACACAGCCCAAATCCTTAGTTTGATTTCAGACCTTCCATTAAGGATCATGTCAGCCTAAAGTGTCAAATGTTTCAACTAATGCCAATAACGTACTGGTTTAGCAAACATCCCTTCCCAACCATATCTTTTCGTTCACTGTCTTCTCGGTCTGAAAGTGTAGACTTTCTCATTGCTGAACATCACCTGTCAAGATATTCCAATCTTGGGCAAATGCTACCTGTGGCTATCTCTGCAACTTCCTGCCCTGTTTGGTATCCCTTGCCCGTGGCACTGGCCTTCCTGTCTGTGCTAATGATCCCCATCCTCTGCCTGTACGCCTTGTTTCTCCTACTCTTGATGCCCCGGTGGAATTCCAGACTGGGGATTGTTAGTCTGCCCTTCATCAGAAATCACAGCAGACCAGTTCATTAGAAAATGGTAGAAGTCTAAAGTTAAAGACTACCATGCAAATGCATCTCTTAGGAAATATTCCTGTGTGTCAGTGACCTGGCCAAATAGGAGCATAATAATAATAGCTAATATTTGTTAAGTTCTGAGTAAGCTGGGCAGTTCTTTAAGTTTTTCCCTACCATAGTTGAGTGTCTTCCTGGGAATGTTTTCTCTTCTATTACAAATGAAGAAGATGGCCTAGAGAAACCCGTCACTTGCCCAAGGACACAGCTGATACATAAGGATCTGAGAAGAGATGAGTGGCCCAATGACACCAATGCCTTATAAAATACTCAGTTATCATTAAACAGGAACAAAATACTCCATCAGGATGATATACCTTTATTTTCTTAATCATTTCCCTGATGCCAATATTTAAAATGTGTTTTCTTTTGTAATTTAAAAATGACACCATAATTATAATTTTGATAGTGAAAATGTTTTAAATTTAAATTTATTTTTAAGGCACATGAAAATAAGAATAATCCCACACGTGAACAAGATGCCATGAGATATTTTGATATTTGTGTACAGGGTATAAGTCATGTATACAGTGTGTAGGGCACTCTCTATGGCTGAACAGTATTTGTTTCTTTTCTGTATGTACCGTTTTACTCCATCCATCCAGCAGCTGATGGGTGCTTAGATTGTTTCCTTTTCTTGGTTTTTATGAATATTACTACAGTAAATAGGCATGCAGATGTCTCTTTTATATGACAAGTTCATTTCTTTCTGATACATATCTGGTGAGAATATTGCTGACAGTGTATTTTCAATTCTTTGAGGAACCTCCATTGTATTTTCCCAAATGGCTGCGCTTACTGTCATTCCTACCAACAGTGTGAAAGCAGTCACTTTTCTCCACGTTTTTGTAGGCATACATCTCTTGTGTTTTCTTATAATGAGCATCCTTACTGGAGGAGGACACTCTCTCATTGCGGTTTGCCGGGTTTTGCAGTGTATGTTGAAGCAAGTGTTTCCAGATTTATTCTGCTTGCTAATAGTTCATCTATTTTTTGGTAGCTCCATACAAATTTTAAGATTCATGTATAACATCATTGTTCTTTTTGATAGGAATTATACTGAATCTTTTATGTAGTAGAGACATTTTAATCAAACTGACTTTTCCAGTCTACAAACATGGGTGTCTTTATTCTTTGTGTCACTTCAATTTTTATTAATAGAAGTTTCACTACATAGATTTTTTTTGCCTCTTTCATTAGCTGTGTTTCTGGGCACTTATGTGGCTATTGCAAATGGAATAGCTCCCCTGATTGCTAGTTTAGATAATTCACTCTTTATACATAACAATCCTTGCCAGTTTTTGTGGTGCTTTCTGAATTCTGCAGCTCTGTAGAACACATTGACCCCACTAGGGCTTTAGGTGGGGAGTTGACACTGTATACAAAGGGTTATGTCATCTACAAACATTGATAATTTGCACACTTTATTCAGCACGGAGCTGCAGACTGTAGCTAAAGCAACCAAGAGAAGAGAAACAAACCAGGGGAACAAAAGCTGGAAAAGAGGGAGGCAAATTATCAATGTGGTTTCTCCCACTGGGAGGTGGAGGACTGCATTTTTTTTTTCTTGCATCCTCTTCCAACTCACATGGTGGTTTGAGTGACTGTATCCAGTGTTCTGAAGCAGCATCCTCTTGGGGCCTTTTGGAGGTAGGGGGCCCTTCCCACAAGGAAATGTTCGTGACATGAGGGTAATTGTGTTTCTTTCCCTTTTGCCCATTCCATTTTGAATTAACTTCAAGTTTGTGATGTTTTATTTTCAAAACCTTTCTAAAGGTTTTCAAAAGCCTAGGTTCTGAGCTCTTTGATAAAGAACAGAGAGATTCAACTTTTTGTGTGTCTTTAGTCCACTCCATTTTATCTGAGGGTAACTGATATTTCATTCAAAATGGTAGGTGATGGGGACTCTCTTGCTGTTGGCATGTGTG
>NC_022009.1:79511362-79512241 GCF_000317375.1 Microtus ochrogaster
CAGCAATACCACTCTTGGGAATATATCCAAGAGAGGCCTTATCATACAACAAAAGTATATGCTCTACGATGTTCATAGCAACATTGTTTGTAATACAGTGAAATGTTTTTTAAAAAGAAAAATAAAAAATAAAAAACCTGCCGGTTCCTTATTTTGATCTTACATGGGATTCAAGAAAAGCCAAGTAGAAGGTTATGAGATTCGGCCTGTCTTTGAAAAGGGAAAAGCATCAGCAGTCCTGAGGCGCACGGCCACTTCCTCTCCAAGGGCGCCGATAGTGGAGCCCCACACACCCTTCCTGTTCACCCAGGTGGTAAAGAGATTGATGCCGAAAATATCAAAACACTTGGAAATCCTAAAGACATCCTCCCGGCTGGCTATAAAAAGACTGCTCTAGAGGTCTGCTAAGGTACTTCCATTCAAACACAACACAACCTTAGTCACTATGGCAAATCTCATGCCACAGTACATTGCTTGGTCTTCTTTCCTTCCCTCCTCTCCTCCCCTTGCTCCCTTTCTTCCCTTAATATACACAGACACACACTCTCCAACAACAAAAATCCTGAGAGACAAATAAGAATTTCTAAGTCAACCCCATCTCAGAAGGTACATGAGACATTTTGATGGCCAGGTTTTCTGCCTACAATAAAAGCGCTATTTAGTTTATGGGTCATTTGCTCTTAAAGTAGCACTTAAACTAGAACCTTAACTGAAACGCTAATCCTTCCATTGCGGTTATTTCGGTTTTTGAAATTATAGGATAAATACAAATCTGTGAGAAACAAAAGGATTGTAGCACCTGGAGGCAACCCTCTCATACTTCTCACTTAGAGGAAAAGAGAGAAATGGTTTTTTTTCTTTTATTTCTTGCTTTAGTTG
>NC_022009.1:79514726-79515339 GCF_000317375.1 Microtus ochrogaster
AGATTGATGCCGAAAATATCAAAACACTTGGAAATCCTAAAGACATCCTCCCGGCTGGCTATAAAAAGACTGCTCTAGAGGTCTGCTAAGGTATAGCGGACATTTCCCTTTAATTCTTTTCTACAGCAAGAGGAAGTTCGTCGAGTTGGCTTCTTACCTCCCCTGCCCCCATACCCTCAGCGTTTTCCCTCCTTGCCTGCTACCTGTAGCAGTTCCTACTTCTGTCTCTCATGGATACACTGGATTGTTTCTGTTGCTTTTACCTGCATGTAAGCTACCTCAATAATAACGGAAACGTCCCCTCTCTTTTCTCAAAGGGTGTGAGAACTATTGTCTAGATCTGTGAGCAGGGTTGTTGTACGAAGTTGCCAGAGGAGTGGCAGAGAGTTATTTCTCTGTTGTTTGAAAATTAGCAACTGCTGTGTGTTTTGACCGTGGCAGTAGAGGGCCAGAGGTGTGGCAATTTGGCTTCACCTCTGAAGGGGGCTCAGTTTTACTCCTATTCATGTCTGTGTACCTCAAAGACATGCTACAGGTTTCCATGGTCACCACCGCTTCCAGTGTTGCTAATGCAATTCCAGTCTGGCAACTTTGGTGATGATGAATGTAAGTA
>NC_022009.1:79515501-79522204 GCF_000317375.1 Microtus ochrogaster
GTTTCCATGGTCACCACCGCTTCCAGTGTTGCTAATGCAATTCCAGTCTGGCAACTTTGGTGATGATGAATGTAAGTAATTATGTGAGTAATCTTGTGAGAGAAGGGATGCTCACACAGTGGGGACTCATAACTGATGTATGGGAGAAGAGCTTTAATAATGTCGATTTTAAGGTCTTTTTAAGATGATGAAACCATTTCAGCTCATGCCTCAAACTCAGAGGGACATCAGGGATAATCACGCATGTGTGAGGGCATCAGCTCTGTTAGCTTATTGAGGTCAAAAATGTCAGGCAGAGCAGGTGGCAGGAGAAGCATGAAAGGATGATGGGGGACAACACCCAAGGAATGAGGAGCAGAGAGGAAGGAGAGAGTGGATCCACTTCATCCGGCACCCACATCATTCAAGTCCCAGGATGACTACCAACTCCACCTGGGCCTGATAAAGCTTTGTTAATTGACATTGCTCCCTTAAGCTGAGGTGGGGAGGCATTCCACTCAAGTATCTGCTGAACACCTTCATTCATGTTCTTTAGATATGTTGGTTCACAAGGATTTAACAGCAAAGCAGAGAGAGGCAGTTCTCACAGGATATTCAGGGTGGCTGCACCTGCCTATTTTCATTTGTCAAGTCAGTAGAGACATTTGTACATTTGTGAAATATCCATCGTTGGATTGCATGCCTATGTGTGTATATGTGAAAGTGTTCTCCACCGACAATTTTCAGACTTCCAGTACAACACTGACTATAGTCACTGTTCTGTACATAACCTCTCTACAACTCACTCATCCTGAGTATCTGAAACTTCCCAGCCTCTCATTCATGTTTTCCCACCCTCCTACTCCTGGGAACAGCCATTGTACCTTCCAGTTCTATGCATTTGACCTTCTGGATTCCATACACACGCTGCCTTCTGTAGCAGGAGTCTCCCACCGTTTACCACCATGACATGGCATTAGGCCTATAGTGGTTGTCATGACGATCCTGGGACCCATGCTGCCCACAGGCCACAGGTTGGAGATGCCAGCCAGTGTGTTTGCCTCACTCATTTTCTAGGGCTACCTTTTATGTCAGTGACAGAAGCAGAAGGACGCCATGGAAATGGCGGCTAGCTATTTATTCACGAGTATTTTTTTTTTTTTTTGGTTTTTTCAGGACAGGGTTTCTCTGTGGCTTTGGAGCCTGTCCTGGAACTAGCTCTGTAGACCAGGCTGGTCTCGAACTCACAAGAAAATGATTTAATATGAGTCAGGGGAGCGATAATGGTAAGAACCCTAAGCAATAGGCACTATCTAAGGCTGGGATGGTGCGTTTTATATTAGATCAGCGTCAGAGAAGATTTGAAAGGACAAATGGTTCTTACAATAAATCAGGTTACTAAAATTGTATTTGATACCCTATTGGTAGAAAGGGAACGTAGAATATTTCCTTAGTTTTATGATATTTCTTGGTAGACACATTTAGACTCAAAAGCACTAAAAATTAACAATTTAAGAGTTTATAATGGCAAGCAAGCTTTTCATTAGGGCTGGTGAGCTCTCAAATTCGTGTCTGTAGGTCATGAATATCTGTATAATATGACAAGGAAGAAGTGACTCATGATGTACATGAACAAATAATTTCAAAATTTCAATGGTAAAATAAAGTTGATGAGTATTTACTTTACTTAGAAACAGTGATGTCAGTGGTGACCTTAACAAGAGTAGATTCCGTAAAATGCTCAGGGCAAAACTTGGTGACAGGAAGGTGAAGAGGAGACAGGGGTTTCCTTTTCCGACAATATTGGCAGAGGAAATATCCTGAAAATCTATCATGCTGCAGAGTACCTAAAGGAGTAGATACAAAATAAAAGGCCTGTGTTTGTGTATGTCTGAGATGGAAGAAGAAGCCGTTATAGTCATAGAAGGTATTTGTATTTTAAAAACAGGCAGAGAGGGATGAGAAAGAGAGAGAGAGAGAGATGGAGAGAGAGAGAGGGGGGAGAGAGAGAGGGAGAGAGAGAGAGAGAGAGAGAGAGAGAGAGAGAGAGAGAGAGAGAGAGAGAGAGGAGAGAGAGAGAAGGGCATGGAGTTGAGTGGTTGAAAACTTGGAGAGGATTTTAGAGGAGTTGTGGAGGGAAAGGCTTGATCAGAATATATTGTGTGCTATTTTTTCCCCATTTATAAAAATAATTCTGGCAGGAACCAAGTGAGAGAACGCTGAGCTTTGAGATCCTCTGTCAGTTCCTGTGACTTGCAGTTTTAATCTGGGCACAGAAAAACTTAGTTCTGCAATGGTACAAGCATTGGATTCTAGGATCTACAAAGAATTATGTCTTCAGTGACAGCGTGAACTAGAAAAATAACAATATAATATGCTTGGAGTGAAGAAACAAACAAATCTCCAAAATGCTTCTTTTCTCCCAAGAATTCATCTACCAAAGCCAGTTCTCAAACAGCCCTGAGAAACAAAGAACAGGCTGGCTCATTTGAGTGTTAACTTGACTGCAATGGGCTGCGACCTCATTGCTAGTAAAACACCAGTTCTGGGTGTGTCTTTGTGATATTTCTAGAGAAGACACAATAAGGATGCTTTGTTTTCCAGGTGTGGGTCGCTACCCCAATGGGCTGAGGTCTGAGAGAGAATAAAAAGGGACAGGAGAGGCCAGTGAGCAGTCCCTCTTCCTAATCCAGGCCCTCATCTCCCACCCCTGCATGTTAGAGTTCTGAACTTTCAGCCCGGGGACCAGGGGACTGCTTGTGGTTGTCAAGTTTGAAGCCTTGGATGGAGATGCACCAGCACTTCCCTAGGTTTCTAGCTTGTGTCTGCTTTATTGTCCAATATCTCAGCTTTCATAACAGCATGGACCATTTCCCTAAATGAAGTTCCTCTCATCTCACTGCCCAGACAGTCTAAAGAGGGTTCCAGCAACCCTGGGATTGACACTTTTGTAAGAACCATCCAGTAGTCACACCTTTGTCCCAACATCCTGTTATTTGTCCTTGAGGAACAAGAATAGGTTTGAACTCTCTGACCTTTAGTCAAAATGGAATGGATTCAAAATGTGGGCTCCCACACCTCCCCTTTATAAATGATTTTATCAATGCTTGCACTCTGCCAAAGGATAGATGACCGTGTCTCTATTAAGTTGTCTTTAAAACTTCCCAGAGGTACCCAATGTTGGTCCAAATATTCTACAATACGTGTTCTGTCTTAGGTTGACTGGAGGCAAGAAGATATTACCTATCTTTGACTACCAACCTCTGTTTATAAAGGTTTAAGGGAGAGTGTATAGCTTGGTGCTAACCATGCACATCTGAGCAAACTTTCCTTTGGGAATTTACGAGTAACTCGATAATCTTAGGCAAGCAAACAATGCCTAGCAATGCTCATTTTCCTATGGCTGTAATGCCTCCTAATAAAGGAGTTAAGGATGACCAAGATGGAATGGTCTTTCTACATTAGTCCAGGATGTCTTCAGCAGTTTTAGCTGCATCAAAATCCAAATTTGCCTTTGTTAAATTGCATTGAATCTAAGGACTCATTAGCATCATTGCATTATCCTCTCAGATAAGCTTGAACCTATTTCCATCCAGTAACACTTCCGGAGTGAACACAGGAGGTTACAAACATTAACAGGTCAATGCTATAATCCTAGCAAGAATATTAACAATGGACACACAGTCAGTTAATTAACAGTTCTCACATCATCGATCCAGTCAAAGGAAATGTTTCTGTGGTGGGTGAAGTGTGAGGCTTTCCCTCTCTTAAAATCCAATGTGTTGCTGTTACCAACATCCAAAGGTGTCTGAGCTGCTCCAGTCCCCAAGCACCGAATGCCAGCAGCAAATCCCACTTCTCCTCATGCACTGAAAGGGGCTTTAACCACACATCACCCCTATAATAGTGTTCAACTGCTCCAACATTTCCCTTTCCCACAGAGGGGAAATTTATGAGGCACCTGTTCTCCAGGCCTTCTGTTTCAACAGCAGATGAACACTGTACAGGCAAAAGTGACCTCTGCATTTTGAGAAATAGTGTAGGTACATAGCCAAACACCCAGCATTCCTCGACTGGATACAGAGTAATTAGAACTCACAGAGGTCTGAGAAGTTCATGTGGCAGGTCTATGAAGAAGCTGGGAATCACCAACCATCACTATAATCGTTTCTTCCCAGACTGCGGGATTCTATGTCAGATGATCAGGAACATAGGTTCAGGAATCTCACTCCAATCCTCTGAGAAGACAACATTGGCCACGATATCATCAGGGCTGACACTGCTCTGTTCCACACACTGCACTAAATGCTCAGGAAGCCAGAGAGCTTCATAAACACAAACATGCCCTCAACCCAATATTAAAACAGGCTTGGGACCCTTCTATAATCCAGATCTCCTTTTGTTTTCCACCTGAAATGGAAGTTTAAATGCCCAGCGGCAAGCACTTTTAGTGGGAGCCGAGCCCCCAAAGTTTTGGTGGGAAGAAGTGAACCCAGGAGTCAATAGCATTGCGCAGGCCAGGCAAGCAGGAATATTATCCACTATTTTTTTTTAAAGAAAATGGATTTCTGCTTCACATTTCTCATACAATGCTAAATATAAGTAATTGAATATAAAAGTCAAATTTTCAAAAGTTTTACATAACGAAGTCAGAAAATATTTAGATGACCATGAAGGAGGAAAATCTTTTTTTAAAAAAAGAGAAGAAAGAGAAAATGAATTGATAAAATCGAGAGCTGGTTAGCAAAAGCCTTTCCACGGTTTGTTTGGTGGTACACACCCTATTATCTCATCATTTAGGAGGCACAGACAGACAGACACAAGCTCAAGGCCAGTTTGGGCCATATAATGAATCCCTGTCAAAGTAAATAAATTTATAAAAGTTAGGGAAGAAATACATACTACAAAGGAAAAGATAGATTTGCCATCTTTATCATTAAGACCCAGTACTTACAAGTAACTTATTAAATAATTTTAAAATTAAAAGACGAGCACAAACATAATGAGTAGACGAGGGAACATAAATGATACAACACATAAAAGCATGAGATAATGTTCGATGTCATCACTAATAAAACAAAATTTAAAAACATGGTAAGATATAATAATTCTGATTCTCATGTACAGGTTTCTCACAGGAAAAATACATGATAATATTGTTGAGGACATGAAACTGTCATACAGGAGATCTTCTGAGCCAAACCACAGCCATCATCAGGAGTTGGGCTGGGCCTGCTGGCCTAAGATCATCACAGCTGAGCCTATCCATTGTTAACCTTGCCTGTTGGAGAGGCTGGGAAGGTCATGGCACTCTCACCTAACCAGTTGTATCCAGTTCTTCCATGATTGCTCATGGTCTCTTGGTCTTTGTAAGGCTAAATGATATGGGTTTGGAGGATTGGGGGGGGGGGAACCCCATCTGCCCAGCCATGAGGAGTCATCAGCTATGCAGGGTGCAGTCCTTGTAGTGTAGCTATTTAGAGCCGCCCTTGCTCCTGACCATAGCCCCTCACCCATTGCTCTGTGAGTATGTCTAATCAACGCATTGGTTTCCCAGAGTGAACTATGGAGAACCACACCTTGTGCTATTATTGGGATCATTGGAGAAGGGCAGACATTGTTTATGTCTCTCAAAGAGAAGAATTTTAACAACCGTAAAAAGTAAATGTTTGCAATTTAACAGTGAAGACATAGATCAGAATGATCATTCTGAAAACTAATTTAAAATGCTGTAGTAAATAGGAAGCTGTTCCTGGGCTCCCAAGTTTAAAGAAACCCAGGGAGGACATAAAGGGTCATGGACAAGGTCGTGGGCAGCAGCATTTAATTATTGACGCTAAGTATTTTTAGTCTTATAATCCATGGTTTCAAGAAGCAATAGCAACAACCTGAAAAAAATCTGATGTACAATGATGTACAATGACTTTATGAATCAAAATTGTTCTGTGTCAACATAGGTATATCTCACACAGCTGATCAGGAGCAAAACTAACAAGCCATAGAATTCTGACACTATGATTGAGTTTATAAACTACATCATATGAATTAAGCCGTGTGTTGTCTAGGCATGTATAGATTAATAAGAAAAAGAAATGACAGTGATTAAAAACACTTGCTTCCCTTCCAGGGGACTGAGTTCCGTTCACAGCACTAACGTTGATCAGTTCACAGTCACCTGTGACTCCACCTTCAACGGATCCAGTGCACTCATGTGACATACAAACACACATGGACACATTAAATATTTTTAAATAAATAAAAAAGAAGCAACAATTTACAATTACCTTTATCTGCCGTAAGGATATTTTAAAGTCATGGCCTATTGGTCTTTGTTCCTTAAACTTATCTGTGGACACATTTCAATTATTTATGCTTGTGTGTATATAATTTCTTTTACATAGATGAGATATTATATTGTCAGTAATTGGTAAAGCGAGGGGTGGGGGCTGACAGTGCATGGTGCTTTGTTGGCAGATAGTTGGAATTAAAAATATGGGAAGAGAAAAAACTAGAAAAGGAGGCTGGGTGGTGGTGGTGCACGCCTTTAATCCCAGCACTCTGGAGGCAGAGGCAGGCAGATCTCTGTGAGTTTTAGGCCAGCCTGGTCTACAAGAGCTAGTTCCAAAGCTATAAAGAAACCTGTCTCAGAAAAGAAGAAGAAGAAGAAGAAGAAGAAGAAGAAGAAGAAGAAGAAGAAGAAGAAGAAGAAGAAGAAGAAGAAGAA
>NC_022009.1:79522304-79526708 GCF_000317375.1 Microtus ochrogaster
CAACAACAACAACAGCAACAACAACAACAAGAACCTAGCAAAGGAAACAGTCAGGGATTTCTTTTTTAGAAGTGAAGTTAACGTGTATTAATTTGCTGGAATACAAGGGCGACTTCAGAACAGATGGGGTAGCTACTGCATCTGCATCTGGTGGAAAAGGATATCCGAGTGTGGTGGCACTTTTGCATAGGTTTGAGCAAGTTAAGGAAACGGAGCAGCGCCACCCTCAGTCCTTGTGGACAACTGCATCCACTGCAGTAAAGAGGGTCCTGGTAGATGAAGACAGTTTGAAGAAAATTTGCTCACTCCTAAAAGGGCATCTGACTTCTCTCCAGCAGTCACTGATCCAGTTCACCTGCTGCAGACCCCAGGACTTACTCCAGTCCCCCCAAAACTACTCAGTCCCCACAGTTCTTAGTTCTCTAAACTCCAGCTGGGAGGACCATCTTCGGCTCCCTCCAGTCAGTACCCAGTACCCACAGTTCTCAGTCCTTTGAGCTCTAACTAGGAGGTAGATCCGCAGCTCCTCTGCTTCTCAGACCTTTGGACCTGCACCAGCAGTCTTCGATGCTCTCCAGCTGGCAGAGGGTAGATCTTGAGACTCCACAGTCCATAATTCAGAAAGTAAATTCTCTCTCTCTCTCTCTCTCTCTCTCTCTCTCTCTCTCTCTCTCTCTCTCTCTCCCTTCTCCTCCTTCCCCTCTATCCCCTAATTCCCTTTCATTCCTCCTCCTCCCTTCCTCCCCTCATCCACAAGCACCCACTAATTCTGTTTCTTTAGAAACCGCTGGCTAGCATAAGGAAAAAAAAAACAGAATGAAGATAGACCATCACTGGAGTTGGATATTGCTTGTTCTGTTACAACTACATGGGACAGGCAAAGATCCATGCAGTTATATCCAGGCTGGAGAAGGTGAAGAATACCAAACAGTACTGGTCTGATGTTCGTTGTTTTCTTATACATTGGTTCCATCGTCTGTTGAAGCTGATAATTAAAACAGCTAGTAATGACACCTGAGGACACTGGCGGGCCTGTGAAACAATTACGGTTGAGTCTGTGAAAATGGAATGATGAAGTTGCCTTGGGGAGTTGGTGGAGCTAAATCCATGACTATCTGTCATATCTATTTCTTCCTTCTCTGCAGGCGTGTCGGTCTCCTTGGGAGTAAGAGCAGCAGAGAGATAGTTTAGATGGAGATTAACTCCGTGTTTCTTGCAGGGCTTACAGGAGGCACACCTGGGTTCATGTAGGTGAACTGATGAGCCTTGCAGGTTAGGCATCCACAGGCTCAGGAGTGAAGACGAGAATGGCTAGAAAGTAGAAAATAAACATTTAAAAAGTTCTGGCATAGAACCTGACATGATGGAAGCTGGATTAAGAGCAATGTGTTAGCAGCAGTGTATTACAAAGAGTTTGTGACTCCAGGAGAGAAAATACAACGCAATGACAGGCCCAAGAAGAAATCTGGGGTGTGTGTGTGTGTGTGTGTGTGTGTGTGTGTGTGTGTGTGTGTGTGTGTATTGAAAACAATGGAAAGATGTGGAAGTATGTTAGCAAATGGAAAGGAATGTAAAAATGGTAGGTTGTACCTTCATGTTTATTTCTAAGGAAATGCATGTTTCATGTATGAGTTGGAACAAAAGAAAGAAATAAACTCTGGAGAACCTAGGAAAGTTCGAGGCAAGGAAGTCTTTCAGTCTGAAAATCAGACACTAGATAGTAAGCATGTTCAAAAGGAGGGAAAATGGCAATTTCTGTTGATCACACTGTAGGGGAAGTGTTGCTCTGTGTCCTTCCTAGACATTATGAAGTTGGTAGCCATTGAAACAACTACCAAGTTGTTCATTAAAGACACAGTCCACACTCTCAAGTGCCATTCCTTATACAACCAGGAAAGCAAGACTTGCTTACAATGTTGAAGTTTAGTATTCTGTTGTTTCACCTGTATCTTTAGATGTGGGTGTAAGAAACCTAAAGGGCTCCAGAGTATGAAGGGAGATAAGTAACAGGCATGATGTGGAATTCCACTCTGAATGCTGTGAATATGTTTTATTACCATGGGTTAATAAAGAAGCTGCTTTGGTCTATGGCAGGGCAGAATATAAAAAGACTGGAGAGGATAAAGAGAGAGAATAGGAAGAGTCAGGGAAGTGCAAACAGAGCTGCCAAAGTAGAAAGACACCAGCCAGAATCTTACCCAGTAAGCCACAGCCTTGTGGTGATACACAGATTAATAGAAATAAGTTAATTTAATATGTAAGAGTTAGTTAATAAGAAATCGAGCTAATATGTCAAACCGTACTATAATTAATATAATTTCTGTGTGATTATTTGGGTCTGGGCAGCCAGGAAATAAACGAGCAATCTCTGCCTAAAATGGTGTACTAACATGGAGGAACCATATCCACATAAAATCTGAGAAAGCTTGGGGAGGAATTCTAGAAACAAAAGAACAGAGTTAATCACAGCTTCTTGGTAGCCACAGATTTTTAGATAGACTCTGTTTGCTGGCAGCAAGCAGAGGCACGTTTACTTTAAGAGAAGTCATCCTGACTCACTGTTAGTGGCAAAATTTGTACAGCTTCTTTAAGATCCAGCTTCCTGCTTCATGCCAGCAGAACAAACTCTGGCCCTTTCAAGAGGTCCTGTACTTAAATGGGGTCTGTGAGCAGCATGTTACAAATTGCTTAATGATGACACAGACCTGCTGCATCCCTGGAGCTGGGGCAGTGAGCATGGCTTTCAGAGGCAGTGACTATGTCTCTGCCATCTTGGACTGGGCAGAGCAAACAGACAAGGACACAGAGTTAGTCCTAGTCATGCCCATTTAGTAATTAAAAAAAGTGCTCCTCATCAGAAAATGATTACAGATGGACAATAAAAGACAGATTCAGATAAAAAACAACCTCTGAATGAGTCACAGTGTTGGATAAATGTACACAGGCTTTGAGAGAGAAAAAAAAAGAGTATAGGCAGTTATAAAAAAGTAGGTTTAAAAAATAAAACAAAGACTTTAAAGAGACAGTAAAAGTAATATAAAAGAGTACAGACAATCCTAGATTAAAGCAGTAAAGAAAAATAAGCCGTGTAAAGATGGAATATACACAGAGAGTCTGGAATACATATATTATTGTGTTTTCTTTGAATTTTTTGACTGCAGAGAGACATTTGATTCTGGGGCTGCTAAGCTAAACCTTTAATATTAAAGGCATCTTGACTTCAAACTTTAAGTCTAAAAATATGTTACCTTGGAAAAGACATTCTGCTTTTGTTTTCACAGGAGCTGAGAAACCATGGATTCTTTCCAGGCTAATGTGGTTTGATGGAACAAGACCCCCCCCAAAAACAGGTCTCCATGAACCCTAAAAATACTTTGCCAAACAAAAAGCAAGAAGAAGTTTAGAGAAAACAATACCCAAATTTCCAAAATGATTATTTGTTTTTGTTTTAAGCTGGTTGGTTATAAATGGTTAGTTGAAATATGGGGGATATGATAGAGAAATGAATGCTTTACATTGGTATGGACTTTAGTTGATACAAATTTAAGGTTAATTTTGTATATTTCTACTCTTGTTTAAGAAATTATGTTTACACAGCTCATTTAAAAATGTAATATATAATTAAAAATTATAGATTAATAGGTAGTCATTTATAATAACCAAACTTTTAATTATATTAGGTTTTCAAGATATATAGAGATATATTTCAGTTAGATAGATAATCTTCAACATTTCAAAGACCTATGGAACATGGCATTTAAAATGTTTTAAAAACTTATGCTTTTCCACAGAGAGACATTTCTGCTTCTGTCAGCACCAATCTACTTCAAAAGAATGATGGGCATTGAAGAAACTCATTATGGAATTTGCCTTCAGTGTGACAGTGCTAAGCACTTGGGCAAGAAACTGATCTTGCCTGGACTGCTTGGTGGTATTCTGTATAAACTGGACATGAAGGACTCACAGAAAAGGGACCAGTTAACTTTGTTTCACCGAAAAAGGCAGGGTGATCCTTCAGGGTTCCTGCTTCACAGAAGAAACTGTCAGACATTCTGCAGGACACAAAGGACAGTGACTGACAAACTACTAGTATAAGCAAAACAGTTCTCGAATTTTCTGCTTCATGGAAAAGTCTGCCAGATACCATGGGCCTATAGCTAAAGATGGATGCTCCATCATTATAGAAGATAGATGATAGTGTGTTTTCGTTAATTTGCCAAATGTAAATGAACTAAATATTGTAACTATAATTCTTACTTGATATCTGTTTTGTATATGTAAATTTACTATGTTAAAGTTAAAACTTTCCTTTTTATTTGGACAGAAAAGGGATTCCACTTTGTAGGCTGTGAATATATTTTATTACTATTGGTTAATAAAGAAGCTGTTTCAGCCTATGGCAGG
>NC_022009.1:79526808-79527839 GCF_000317375.1 Microtus ochrogaster
GTAAGCCACAGAGTTGTGGCAATACACAGATTAATATGAATGGGTTAATTTAAGTATAAGAGTTGGTAATAAGAAACCTGGGTTAATAGGCCAAACAGTCCCGTAACTAATAGAGTTTCTGTTTGATTATTCAGATCTGGATGGCTGGGAAACATAAGAGAAATATCTGCCTACATAGGCATCTCAGGTAGGGCCATGGAGAAAGTTGTAATTTGATATCATGCTAATGAAGAAGGGTGATATAATTTCTGAGATTATTTTTTATTTTTATTTCATATGTATTACTGTTTTTACCTGCAGGTATGTCTATGTACCTCAAATGTGCCTAGTGTTCACAGAAGCAAGAAGAGGGCATCAGATTTCCCAGAATTTGAGTTATAAATGGTTATGAGCCACCATGTGGGCTCTGGGAACCCCTTGTCATCTGGAAGGCAAGCTAGTGCTCTTGGCAGCTGAGCCGTCTTTTCAGCCCTTATGGGATGTTTTATAAAATGCATTTATGTTGTAATATTGTAATATTTTGTTGTAGTGTCTATTTTGATTCTCAAAATCTGCTTTTTGGTTCATCTAAAAGTGTTTTGAATTCAGATTTACAAGGTTTTATCATCAACACTAGAGGAGCATTTGAAAGTATAAATCTTGTTCCTTGTTCACTAGAACATTTCTGCTGAAACGGTCTGTTCCTTGTGAAAGAAGCTGCAGGAATGCATGCCCAGAGAGATGATAAATAATCCAATGATATATTTGATGTATAATTTGTAAACTGCCAAGTGTTCCATGGTGTCACAATTTTTTATTTATTTTTTTTTAATTTATTTCTCTTATATATTACATCCTGACTTCAGATTCCCCTTCCTCCCCACACCATACACATACACTTTTTCTCTAGGGATACCAACAAAACACAACGTATCAAGACATTTAACAAGACTAGGCATATCCCCTTATATTACGACTAGACAAAGCAACCACATAGAACAGGAAGTGGAGCTCACACTACCATGCAGTGTAGAAACAGGAAGTGGAGCTCA
>NC_022009.1:79528074-79536422 GCF_000317375.1 Microtus ochrogaster
GTGGAGCTCACACCACCATGCAGTGGAAGAACAGGAAGTGGAGCTCACATTATGATGCAGTGGAAGAACAGGAGGTGGAGCCGGGCTAAGTTAGGTCTGTTCTAGCAGTGATGCATTTGTAAACATGGCGCCATCCTTCTCTCCCCTTCCTTTCACGCTGTGAACCACATGAGTGATACTCAGAAGCTGTGAAGTCTGCTGATAGGTATTTAGGTTATTGATCTGAAAAACATGTTGTCCACAGAGAATATCAGAGGCGAGCCTTTTCTTTACAAATACCAGTTTTCCACTGCTGTTTATTTCTCAACCAGGCTGTGTTTCTGTGGCTGGTATCACCTCTGACCACCCAGTCAAATCTATTATTAATCATTTCACTCAGGAGGAAGTATAGTCCTGATGCAATTGTTCCTGGCGCTGGTCGTTGTCTATTGATTTCCCTTCCAGGGAGGAGAGCCACCATCAGTGAGATGTAGGCCTACTGAGGTGCAGACACTTGGACTAGCTGATGGAACATTAATTTCACATGCTTTTCTCCCTTGTCTGCCAGCACCATGGGGGTACCGCATGATAGATTAAACAACTGTCCTTAAGATATAAACGGTCATGTGATAGAGTACTGATGCATACAATGAAAAGCTGAGGAGTGACAGCTGTCTCCTTCCTCCTGGAAGCATGAATACATGAATATTAAAACTGTTTGCAAAGGACGGCAGTCTACAAAGAATAATAAGCCTAAACCAAGACCCTTGTGTGTAAATACTGTGAAGGTCTCTATGAACTGCTGGGTTTATAAATAACAGGTGGGTTATTTTTCTTCATTTTTTAAAAAATTTATTTTTAAATACATATAACAAACTTTATCATCTTATCCATGTTTAAGTGCATACTTTACTCATATTAAATACATTTATATTATTGTGTAGTCAGCATAGCCATCTGTCGTTATACTGTTTTGATTATTAATTCTTTATCATCCCATATGTATGAGACATACAGAATTATGCTACTCAGAAAAGGGCATTAGACCCCCTGGAACTGAAGTTATAGATAGTTGTGAACCACGATGTAGGTGCTAGGAAATTAAACCCAGTTCCTTTGAAGAACAAAATGTGTTCTAAACCATTGAGGCATCTCTCCAGCTTGGTGGATATTTGTTTGTTTGTTTGTTTTAAAATATTCTATGTATTATAGAAGCAGCTTCTTTCTGGGTCTTTGAAGCCTGTCTGCATAGAGGTTGGGAGGTCAGTTGAACTTGGACGCTCTTTTTCCTCTGGTTTTTACTGCGACTGAGATTGTACTGAGCAAGCATCTGCTGTCTACCAGAGCTATCTTTATCTCGATAGCTTTCTTCTTTTGCACACAGGGGCTTCTGATCACTGTACTTAGCTCTGTGCAGATTTTCTCACCTCTCAAGACTCTCCTGGTATGGATAATGTTCTATCTGGGGAGCGGGTGCTGTCTCCCAAGTGGGAAGGAACTGCATCACTAAGATATGTATAAGCAGAAGACCCGCCTTGTATTTTCAGAACCTTTTTAGTATTACCCCACTAGATGGATGTAGCTCTGGATATCAGAAACAAACTGAAACTTCAGAGTCCTCGGGCTGAACTGCATTCGGCAGGTGGCTGCCCCAGAAGTGGGTCCACCTGATAGCCCGTCTCGGAGGTGTTAAACTCCTGGGTTGTTCTTCGTTGTCAAGATTTGGTACCAGTCACTGAAGGGGGGGCTCGCTTTCTTTCCCTCTGTGCTCCCTTGCTGAAGCCAAATTTCGACCACCACACCATGTGGCGTGTTAAAGGAGATTCCTCCTTCTCTCCTCCACAATTGCTTCACTGGTCTTTGCCTTAACTTGGTGCTCTGGCCTGTCAAATTGAGGGTCCCCAACTTGATGCTGGTCCCTATTCGCGGGCCCTTCATTGGGTTACCTCAGTGTTTAACACCAGGTTTTCTCTTAAGGAGACTCTTGGATGTTGTGGTCTGAGTCACCCAGCCCAACAAAACGTACTTTCTTTCTTCTGTTGACCCATTTGATGGAGGAATCACTGTCTCACCAACCCCTGAAGCCTATGAGGCCTTATGTCTGCCCCGACACTAAGACTGCCTCTTGCTCACCTGTTGGAGGTAGTGTTTGCTTCCGCTCCGAAGCCGCAAAGCCGCGTGGGTGCAGTTCTTTTCTACTGATGTCTGGAGATGCGCTACCCAGCTTCTTCTTTCCTACTGATGTCTGGAGATGTGCCACCCAGCTTCTTCTCGGCACTTTTCAATATCCTCTCGCTTCCTTCGTGGGTCTCTAAAGTTCTTCCTCTCTACTGAGCTTTAGACTAGTCTTTTTTTTTTTTTTTTAAATGCCAGCCCTCTCTACTTTGCCAGGTTACCCCAAGGCAGCTTCCAGCCCCCTATTTTAGTTTGGAACAAGACACGAAGTTCTGTTTGCTTTTATTTTATTTTGACTTTAAATAGAATAAAACGGCCTAAAAATATAGCTCATGGGAAGTAGAGAAATATATGAAGAAACATGAAATGACCTCATAATTTGACCACTAATCAGTCACGATTGCCCACCCTGTAGTTTATTTTTCCAGTCTTTGCTCCATACGGTTTTCTGTAATAAAGTCAATATTGTATATTCAATTTACTAGTCTATATTTTTGGTGTTCCAACAGGATAGCATGAACAATTTTTTATATTATTAAATATTCTCTCCCACCAAACATTTTCTTCTTCTTGTGCCAGTCACAGGAAAATGAAATTTATATAGGGAAAATATGAAAGAAGTTATAATATAGTTCTAAAATGTTTAAGGATGATATTAGAAAACATGACAGAATATGCATGGGTGTGGTGGGAAGGCGGTTAGATGTGACATTGTTCTGAATGGGAAAGTCACAATCTCACTGCACAGCGGCATTGGCAGAAGTTGCAGCTAGGAAGCGGGAGGGTGGACAGACAGCAGCCAGAGGAGCCAGCTCTCAGGACTTCCTTTAGAAGTTTCCAAATGAGCATAGTGTAGATCTACAATATGCTTAGAAATACATAGAAGCCAGTGGCCTGTGGGAGAAAAGCTGACTTAACCATAAAACCATTATTTCTAATGGTTGAGAAATAAAATTCCATGTATACAGTGCCATTCCTGGGAAAGACTGGGAATGCTTTGTTGTTGTTATCAGATTTTAGCCCACTCCTAAGGTCAGACAATAA
Organism: Microtus ochrogaster; assembly: GCF_000317375.1. Lineage (NCBI taxonomy): Eukaryota > Metazoa > Chordata > Mammalia > Rodentia > Cricetidae > Microtus > Microtus ochrogaster. Next base: position 79,531,273 of record NC_022009.1, read on the forward strand.
CCCAACTTCTCAAGAAAGCTCTTGGTGCATAGCCTCGGCATCACTGGGAGGTGACGTAAGATATTTCCCAAATGCACTGACTAAACTCAGATTACCCAATTTACAGAAAGCCTTGTGAAACTTCCCAAGCTCCTTACTGGTGGTGATTTCTGGGACTTTCTCTTTTGCCCTGACCTTTGCGAAGGGAATTCACCATCCCCTGGCTGTGGAATTGTGGTGGCAGTTGCGGGAATTCTTGTTTCTCTTTCTATGATGTTATCTCCTGACAGTCTTAAGTTTCTAAACCTTCTAAGAGTCTAGGCTTTCTCTCAGCTTGCAGTGTTCCCCCATGGCCACCAGCTTCCAGGTGCAGGCATGGCCCTACCTCTCATTTTGGTTCTTTTTGGGGAGCAGGAGGCGAATGCTAGGTGTCTTATTAAGTTGACTCTCCATAACCTCTTCCTGACCATATGATCATTAGAGCCAGGTGAGGTCCTCTTCTCGATGAAGCATATTTTTAAAAGTTTGCATTGGTGGTGTTTCTTTAATCTTCAGAGAGAGCTGCTTTCATGTCTTTACATGCTAAAGGTACTCCTTTAAGCATTTACTTCTTTAGGGAAGCATTGAGTATTTAAGTGCTTGTAGGCATTTTAGGTTCGCCACTGTTTCCTGGCATTAAACATTGAAAGGGACAAATCTTGGTTAGTCATTTGTTTTCTTTTTATTAATATGGATTGTTTAATCTGGGAAGCTGAAGGGTTCTTTAGAGCTATGATATTTCCACTGTAGATTTTATAATGTATTTTGAGAATCTTATATTTAAACTCTGACAATGTTAGACACTGTTGATCACTTTAGTAAAGAGGTTAAAGCCACTGCTGTATTTTAATTCCTGAATATTTGTGTTCCCTAACTCATGAATTCACCTTATGACTTCCGGCTCTTAGTCATTGGAGTTCCTGTTCTTTGGTTGCCACAGTGGCTCTTCCTATTTGTCCACCTAACACACTTGGCAAAGAGAACGTGGAGACATTGGTTTCCCTGGATTAGCCTGTGGAAGGCCTATGGGACACTTTCTTGTTTGCTAACTGATGGAGGAGGAATCAAACCAATGTGGGTGATGCCACCCCAGGGGTACGGGATTCGGGTTGCATAAGAAAGCAGGCTGAGCAGAGGCAAAAAGCAGGCAGTAGGCAGGGTTTCTCCCTGGCCTCCGCTTCAACTCCTGCCTACAAGTTCCTGCTTTGAGCTCCTGCTCTGGCTTCCCCCAGTGAGGGACTGTGGTGGGAAGTGTCAGGCAAGTGAATCTCGCCGGAGTTGCTCTGGGTTGGTAGTTTTTATCACAGCAACAGAAATCAAACAAGGACTCTGCCATTAAATATGTTAGAGTACAAGAAAGAGTTTATGTGCCTGGGATGGTCGCTGCTTTCCACCATTCAAAGCTACACTACTCCTTGTATTTTTTTTTCTCTTTTATTGTTTTTCGCAGAAGATGAATTTCAACCCAAGACATTCCATATGCTAGGCAGCCACTCTACTGCTGAGCTCATGCCTAGCCCTTCTGGTCTTTATACTTAATGACTTGTTCACTAATCGGTGTGGTTTTCTATTATAACATTCAACATGTACTGGAATTACACTATAAATCAGCTAACAAACAAGTCATGAGTACATTTCAACCCAGTTCTTACATTGTCAGATCTTTGTAGTGACCCTGTCTGTATTATAATTGTGCTATTATGGTTATATTTTTATGTCCACTCTCAAGAGTGATCCTCAGAACAGATTTAATAAAAATAAGCATTAATATATAGCATGCACTTATCATTGACAAAGCTTCTCTATTTTTGCCTCAAGTTTTACACTTCTATTCTGGGGGTCTGTATCACTACACCCCAAAGTGTTAATGCTATTTTATTCTCCCTTTCTGAATGTATTAAATGAAATGTAGGACGCAATCAGATTTGTAAAACAGAATAATGTTTTCATGTTTGAGGCATAAATAATTGGAATATACACTAAAAGTAGTTGACATTTAATGTCTGGTACATATACTATCAGTTACTTACAGTTTATATGAAATACAAAGTTAACTGACATTCTGTATTTTTATTTGATAAATGTGACAACTTTATAATTTCCTCCATACCCTACTGAAGTTATTTTTGAAAAGGTTAATTTATACAGAAAGTGCTGTACTGATTTGTGAATGTGCTTGAGAAAAGTTTGGTGGGCACAGAAGGATCCCCAGCCTTCCAAAGCAAGACACCTGTGCAGGAGAGACAAGTGTTCTCTTTTCCTGGCAGCTCAAACAAGGGAAAGCAGATTGAAAGTGTCTCTATGTCTTCTATTGGACAATGTTCTCTGTTTTCGCATCTGTTGGTCTTAGCTGCATTTTAAAATGCTTTTCTGTCCATTTTTTGATTCAGTGAGGTTCTCTGATTCTGAAAGTTCTATTCTATTTCAGATATTTCCTCCTTAATTTTAATTTTCTGAATGATAAGTGGGGAGATGCCAACTCTAGGCCCTTTATGCAGATGTTGACATTGGTGGGTCTATGTACTTTATAACTCGCCAAGCATTCTCAGTGGCTGCGGATGAAAAGGCCAATTATAGTTGTGGGGTATAATGAACCCTCCAGCGCGTAATTCTCTGGCATCACTGAAATCTACCTCCACAACATGAAAGGACACCCTTTGCAAAAGACAGTGGCTTTGATGGATGAAGATGTATTATAGGTGGTGCTGTGGTTCTGTGTTTAAGTATTAGAGTAATAGCAGACACATGGTGTAGTGATTCAGGGATGTTGAGCCCAGTATTTTTGTCCCAGTGGTACAGGTGTTGTTGAAGGTCTAACCAACACTGCTTTTCCATTCACTGCAGTCAACAGAGGTACTATTTTTCTTTTTACAAGGATTCTGCCTTTTTAACTTCTCTGGGGATATGGTCAATCACACATCCCTCAGATCGCTTAGACTCCCACGTGGAAGCAGGACCCATCTGCCACTGACTTTTAATCCTCACGGTACAAAGTCTCTGCTGTAAGAAAACATCTTCAGGATTGATCTTGACATTCCTAGTTCAGCACGTTCCCAGCTGCTAGCTCTTCTTAAATAAGTCATGGATGCAGTTCAGTTCAAAGCCTGCAAAGGTTATATCACTTCGTGTAAACGTGCAATATCTCCTGCCGTGTTTCAGCTTTCTAAACTCAAGCTGACTGGCCTGCTTTGCCTGTTTGATTTCTTCCAGCTGGTTTCTTGTCTGTCTTAATTTACCTCCCCTCCCTTTGCCTTAAATGATTTCCCAGAGAGTCCTAGTCATTTATTTCATAGAGATTATCATTACAGAATACAAGTGTGGTGTTAATTATATTTGCTTTGACTTTACAAAACAAGAATGGACTCTTATTATGAATACAAACACTCCCTAAGAGACGGAGATGTGGGCTCCACCTCCTGGGTGATGGGATGATATGTGGGCCAACCTTTCCACCCATCTGTCCACCTGTCCTTTATATGGGTGCTAGGGTTCCAAACCCAACCCCTTCCATTGGCAGGATGAAGCTTTAGCCACTGAGCCATTTACCTCCCCACTGGTTTTGTCCCTTAAAGAGAATTCAGCAGCAAACCCGTCTGGTCCTGGTGTTTTCTTTGTTGGACTATTACCTCTTCAATTTCATTTCTCATTTATAGACATGTTCACATTTTTATTTAATCTTTATTTAATGATGCTCATTTATATGCTGTCTATGAATGCTTCCTTCTAGAATTTTAATAATTTTTCAAAATTTTTGAGGCTACTATAATGCACTATTTCTCTCTTCTTTTTTCTTCTCTCCAAATGTTAATCCCAAGTATGGAAAGAGAAAGACCGCCAACCCAAATCATTGTGGTTAGTTAAAGCAAGCTCTTTAATTCATGTGCATGGACTGCCCCCTGTGTGGAGGGGCTGGAGAGGTCAGCACTGGATATGAGGGAGGCGGACAGCTCCGGGGGAGGGGCTTCCAAATGGGGGATTTGGCAGGCAAAATAGGCGGGGTTACAGGAACAGCATGTAAGTGTAACAAGGCAGTCCTTCCTAAAACCAAGACATGGCTGCAAGGTGGACATAACAAGGTGGTCATTAGTGGTCATGGAAGCTTTAGAAACAAAGGTTCCCTTCCTGGAACAGGGAATACAGAACCCCTTGTAGTTACGGTTACAGGTGGGGCACAGCAAATCCTTGAGGAACAGAGGAGTGATCAGGAACAGGGATCTTTACTCTAAGTTGGCTTTCAGGCCTAAGACGGAGGCAGGCTGGTTCTTCACAAACTCTCTCATGTGCCCATAGCTTGATCTCTTTGAAATTCATGGCGTTTGTGTGTGTTTCTAAATATATAAATAAAACCTCAGTCTTGTATGGATGTTTTCAGTGCTGACCCTTTGGGTTTGGATAACCAGTTTGCCTGCTCTTGCCTGGGGAAGTCCATTTCTCCTGTTCTCTGAATTCCTCAATTACCTCTAGTTCTTTGTGTAAGACTGAGGCCTCTTGAACTTTCGGCTTCCACAGTGATATGTCTATTGCTGTTCTCCTCATATTTGGGGAGTCATGAGTTTCAAGATTTTCTCTAATAATCCTCTGAATTCCATTGGTACCTATTGTAACTTCCTTTTTTCCCTCTGATTTTATTAACCCGGGTCTTTTTCTCTCTTTTCTTCTCTTTTGGTTTTTATTGGCTAAACTTGTATCAATTTATCATTTCAAATGCTCAACCGTCTGTTTCATTGATCCTTTCTAATAACAGAAAGTCTCTATTTCATTTATTTCTACCCCAATCTTTATTATTTCTCTCTACTGACTTTTGGTTACACTTTTCTTAATTATGCTCTGAAATGTCTTTATAAATTAAGTTATTTGAATTCTTGCTGATCTTTTCGTTTTAATTTTAAGATTATAATTTAATTATAACATTTATTTTTTTCTTTCTCCCTGCAAATTATTCCATATAGCCCTCCCTACACTCCTTCAAATTTATGGCCTCTTTTTCCCACTATTTGTTTATACATGTGTGTATGTATGTTTGCATATTCTTATATATTCCTAAGTATAACCTGTTCAGAAAATGTAATGTTTCCTGTATGTGTGCTTTCCAGGGCTTACCATTTGGCCCTGGAAACTAATTGGTGTGCTCT
>NC_022009.1:79536522-79543016 GCF_000317375.1 Microtus ochrogaster
AGGGCAACTTCTCTAACGCCCAGCCTTCTTTAATTACCTGCAGTTGTATATGTGTGTGTGTGTGTGTGTGTGTGTGTGTGTGTGTATTTGAGGCCTTGCTGGCTTTTTTCTGTCTAGTTTATCATGTTCACTGGTATCATCTGGTTCAGCTTGTATTTAAGCAGTGATGCTTATGAGATTTCCTGGGTACAGCTTCTGATATTACTAGGAGACACAAACTCACAATGAACTTCCTGATCCTTTGACTCTTAAAGTGTTTCCACCCCCTCTTCCACATTGTTTCCTGGAGCCTTATGTGCAAGAGTGTTTTGTAGCTATGTTCATTGGAGTAGCCTCCACAGTTCTGCATTTTATTGGCTGTGGTCTTCTGCAGTAGTCTCTTGGAAATATAGTCACCTATAACCATAATCTTCCTTCTTAGTATTGCCATTGCTCTCTTTAAAGATTTCTAGGTTGCACATTGGTTTCTGAAATTTACAAAAAAAAAAAATACCCATTTTCAATGACTGACCATTTAAAAGCTTAGTGTTCAGTTTTCGTGTATTTGTATAGTTTGTTGCTCTTGCGACTGAATCGTTTTATTCCATTATGATATGATGATATGGAGAAAATAAACCTGTTTCTCTTACATCTGTTTAGATTTGGTTTATGGTGTAGTGTGTGCTCTATTGTAGAAGGAGGTCGTGGGCCTCTGAGATGTGTACTCTGCAGCTGGCTGGTGTCTGCGGAAGCCATTTGATGCCTGGCACTATTCTACCCATGAGAGTGGGACCCCGAAGTCCCCAATCTTACATGTGGACTCGTCTGTCTCTTTAGGTCCAGTTGCACAAATGTTTACTCGTCTTCTGTCTTTTTGGCACAGCCCTTGCTAAAATGCAGGACCTCTCTTTGTGTCTTCCGATTAGTTCTGGCCTGAACCTGGCTGTCAGGCAGACCATCCGAGCCTGCTTCTCCCGCTCTCCCTCGCAGCTCCATCCAGCTTTGTGGTCCTTTATTTCCAGGCTGCCTTTTAGCTAGTGAGGTGTGAATCTTGCAGATAGCAGAGATTTAGATCTTGCACATACTCAGTTAATCTGTATCCTTTCCTTGGGTGGTTTTGATTGTTTAAATATAGAGTTATTATGAGAGAATTTGCTCGTTTCTGTAATTTTGTTGGTTTGTTTCCAAGTTGCTTCAAATATTGTTGAGTTTTTGTCTTGTTTCTGTTGTTTGTTGGTTGGTTGGTATTTCTGTAATCATCTTCAGAGCTTGCTGACTTACTAAATTGAAAGCATTTTTTTCTTAGTTACTAATGTGTCTCTTCATGAACTTTATTCATTTTTTGAGATCTTCTGTTTGTGACCACCATTCTTTCTCTATGTATAGAATTTACTTCTGTGTTTTCTGCAATGATGTCTTATTGATCATGGTTGTTTGAGTTGATGCTTGTTGTGAAAGGATTTTTATTACCCCATCAGTTTAAAATATAACTATGATAACCATTAGATGTATTGATTGGCAGTTATTAACACGGCATGGATTATGTATACTTCTTTTTGATCACACTTAGAATTTCTGCTAAAAGGTATGATATAATTCTGGTGAGTTTGTCTTTTTAAGTTAGTGTCTTCTCCCATTTTTAATATTGTTTGGTTTGTATTATTATCATCTTAAATATAATATGATAGGAGAAGGGTTCTTTTCTGGTCATTTCTTTTGTAGATATATCCTAAATGGCTCAAGTATTTGTCTGTCTCCAAAGTTTCCTTTTTTGGAAGAATATTCTGCTATTATTTTTACTGAATGGTCTTTCTATATCATCACATCACTCTTAATTGTATTTATTAACTAATGGTTGACAATTCATTTTATGCAGATGTCTGGTGGGTAGTGTTCTGTTGGACTTATACTTTCTACCAATATTTCATGAATGTGAACATCAGTAACAAAATCAATAATTTGACCATAAAGAAGTTATTAAAATGTGACTAAAGCAATGGGATATTTTATCTACAGTCCTAGAAAAGTCACAAGAAAAGGAGCTAACATACTAATAATATTAACTAGGTGTTTAAAAACTAATGAATTATTAAATATTCAATGGTATAAGCAAGAAGGAGAAATACGGGAAGGAAATAACATAAACTATAAGAGAGACCACAGTAAAAGAAACACAAAATAAATCCATCATAAATCCAAAACAAGTAGAACAAACCCAGAAAGGTAGAAGGGTAACATCATATAATGAAGAAAAAATAATTATACACCAGCCAATATTTCTCCCCTACTCTGAGCATGGGTTTTTACATACATTCACACAGACATGGACACACAGACCCACACGAAGACAGACAGAAGCACACACACTAGCACCGGGGCTATGCTTCATAGCTTATTCTGTAAGTGCAATAGCAATTCTTTATTTCTCTCTAGGGTCCAACAATGTGAGACCAGAACACTTTTACTATGTGAGCTCCCTCCAGTAGTCTCTGCTGTGTTGACATATTTTGCAGAAGCTGTTTTCTAACTGATCTCATCCAACCCCTCCCTGACGACCCTTCAGTGCTGGGTCTGGCTCAGTCTTTCTCTGGGTCATAGTGCCTCTGGAATCTCACTTTTCCACCTATCCATATTTTACTAGTGGATAAGTGGGATCCCCATTTGTGCTTAAATTCATGACTACATCTACTCCTCTTGCTGGAATTAATTCTAAAATAGTTTATCTTCTGCTGTAACTCTTCTGAATCAACTTCAGTTTTCAGAATTCAATCTGAAATACAGTATTACTATGTGTTTGTTTCTGCGGTAATGGTGAGAAACAGGATCGGAACCTGTAACACATCCACTTTAGAGCCCCAGCTCACAAAACTCATTGTTCGCAGAAACAAAATGAGTGCAGAGGCCAGCCATTTCCTTTGCCATTGTTTCTCTCTTTACTGCTCCCTGGTGCCCACACTCTTCCAGGAAACAGCTCCCCACTCCTTCCTCTCCATGAACATCAAAAGGCTTAGACGCTATTTGTACACCACCTATGTGTTCATTGTGGAGACTGAAATCAAATTTTATTTCAAGACCCCAAGTGGGAATCACTAGCGACAGGGCGGGCCGCTCCAGGATACCAAGGGCGAATCTAGGCATAGTCATTTTCCAAAGACAGCAAAACCCAGTGTAGACTCTTCATCAGATAGATTTGTCATTTTGATTTAACTCTATATTTCCAGAAAGTAATTCATCCTCTCTATGGTTTCTTCAAATGCCTTTAAGATACACGCTGAGAAGTCTAACAATGAATTCTGAGTACCTGGGTAGAAAGAAGCTATAAGAATATTACTTGAGGGTCTTATTTCAGATGGTGTCGCTAATATACCCTTGATAGAGCATTGATTTTTCTATTAATTTATATGCAACGGCCCATTCCCAGTCTTGTTTCCTCATTTTTTGTACCTTGATAAAAGAATAAATTGTCTCCGTGAAAATACTGGTTCATAGCAGGGGATATAAATCAATTTTCAACATATACACAACCATGACCGAATTTAACTCGTGTGGGGGTAGATACTGACAAACTTTCACCTCTATTTATTCCACATTGTTTGAGAAATTTTTATTTTATTTTGATAACAAATGAAACATTCTTAATTTCCAATTTCTTAATTATAGTTTGGCTTCATATTAGGCAAGGAGATGAAATACAGATGGAAAGTCATATGTTGAGACAAGGTAAATATATATTCTTGATATTCTTAGTATAAGGTTCACTTAAACTGATAGATGTAGTAACTTGTCACCTACAATTTGATCTAGATAGTAAAACCTGGGTTAAAAAATGTTCATCTTTTCTTTTCTTGAGCAGTCTTGCTACATAGCTCCAGCTAACCTCAAACTTATTTCTGCTTCTGTCTTTTGAGAGTTGGCGTTAGAGACGCATGCTGCCATGCCCTGATAAGAAATTTCAGTGCTGTAATGAGCAGAAATTTATATCATTGTTTTCAACAATATGTTCATTCAAAAACCTTCATAAAGCATTCTCACGAGTCCAACACAAAATCTAACTGATCTCCATTTTTCAAACTTCCAAAAGAATGCTACTGTGGACAAAATCTAGTGAATGAAAGTTAATAAAAAAGAAATATGGAAACAACATATAATGTTGAACAAAGAACTTGTTAAATTTGCACTTTTCTAAATAGTTTTTTTAAAATGAGGCCATGTAGCCTAATTCCCAAGTTAAGAAGTAGTTGCTCAAAAAGGGTACCTGGGAACTCAGTATACATTGTAATTAATGACCTCTGTGTTGAAAGGAAAATGTTAGCAAAGAAAACCTGTGGGGAATCATAGGGTTGCCCTGGCCTAACCTATAAAGGCATTCAGCATAGGTTTCTCAGGTTAGAATTCCTGGGACACAATGTGACATTCAGTTCCTGAGAAATAGAGGCACACTTTCAGGCAGTGGAGTACCACTCTGCATTCCCTAGAAGTCAGCAAAGCAAATAGCAGCTTCTCTAGACAATCAGCTGTAGATGTTAATCTGGGTACCCTGTGTAGTCTGCAAATGGCATTGTATCCTACCAACTACAATTGAGTTGGTCCTGGCAACCACCAGGTTCTGTTCCTAATACAGGTATGAAACGTCTAATTGTTTGCAATAAACTTGTCTCAGCCTCCGTCTGGTCCTGGGTTTCATTCCCATCAACCATGTCAGGAGACCCTGATTCAGTAAGTAAGCACTGGTGTTCACAAAATTCACAGATTTCCTTAAATTTAAGTGAGTAATATGTAAATAAGGATCTTACCTAGAAAACTAGGAGCAGAAACTTCTGTGGATATGCAAAAGTTATGAACAATATAATGTAGGTTGTTGTTCATTAGGCTTAATTTTCAAGCAATGGATTATGCTGTTTTATGTGATGCAGAAGTTTCTTTTCTCACGTGGGGAAGTGCAGACAGGATTGCAGAGTCATTGCTGTGGAGCCTGCTTCTCTTAGCAGCACTGAGTCCCAGGGAACAAGAACAGGTGGTGTATTGATCTTGGCAACTGAGAGTCCCGTGAGGCTTACCATCCTCCTCCTTTCCCGGAGACCCACACACAGCCATCTAGCAAATACATGTTTATTGTCTTTGGAGGGTGACATTGCCCCCCTTTGCCATGTGCCCCTGTAGAGAAGGGTAAACATGGTTCTTTGTTTTCTACTTTTAGAAAAGTAGAAAGGCTTTCTTCTCATTTTTTATATAAATTATGAAATACATGTGTCTTTTTAAAATGTAATTTTCTAACCATTACAAAGGAAAGAGTTTGATTCACATACTAGCCATCTTTAAAATGTAAACTGACATGATTTAATAATTTCCGAGTTATAGCTTTGACGGAAGAGGCCTCTACATTATTCAGATGTGTTAAGATACCCTAAGAATCGTGGCATTGAACTGCAGCTCTGCACTTGGTCTCTATCTGTGGCTCTAAAGTTAAATGCTTGACTCAAATGACTTATCTACAGCTCTGCTATGTAGTGGGAACTCTCTGCTTAAAAACAACTGAAAGAATTCTGAATGTTTAAGAGTTTCCCTTTTTCTTTTTCCTTTAGAACCATTCAAGGGTCTCCAGAATACTTTGTAATCTTGTGTCATGAGAGAAAAGGGAAACTTACTGTTAAGATGATGCTCCAAATTCAAACCGAGTGTTGACTCACCTACTATGGTGAACTTCATGCTTGAGACGATGTAAATATATATATATGTAGCCATGTCTCCCTCAACCAGTCCCAGTATGCACCGCCTCAATAGATACAACTTCCAAGCAGGAAAATAAAGGACAAACAGACAATTGTAAGGGCTGTAGATATCACAATCCTCTGAAGTTCCTAGACTTTAAACACCTTCATCTATCTTGTATAATGAGTCAAAGGGGGACACAAAGATCTATACTATTTGAGGTGTTTTAGTGACCATGTCTCCTCCACACCTCATGTGTTCCTGGGATTTGCCTAGTCCATCTTGCGGATCTCAGTTAGGGGTGCTTCCTCGCAATACTTAAAAATTTAAGAACCCACACAGTTCTAAGGGAAAAAAATGACTCTATTTAGCCAATTATTATTCATCCTAAGATACATCCTTTGTTTCTCGTCAGAATGACCATGCACTAAACACCTTGCTCAGCCTTATGAAGGTTGAGTGGCTCTTGATGTGGGGGTCACAATGCCTCAGGGAAAGTGCATCTCAGATATCCTGCATATCAGGTGTTTACATTATGATTCATGACAATAGCAAAACTACAGTTAGGAAGTAGCAACAAAATAATGTTATGGTTGGGGTCACCACCACCTGAGGAAGTGTACTGAAGGGTCACAGCATTAGGAAGGTTGAGAACCATGGCGTCATCCTAAAACCTCTTATTCGGCCTCCACTTCACAGGTCTTCCAAAGATCTCCTCTTCCTGACCAAACTACAGATGCCATCTAAGGAAGATGGTGACATAGCTATCAGAGAAAATGTGTGCTAATATTTTAACACCTCTCTCT
>NC_022009.1:79543791-79552230 GCF_000317375.1 Microtus ochrogaster
CCCGGCTGTCTTGGTATTTCTATATCAGGAAATGGTCAGTAGACTTTTTACTGTTCTCTCCTATAGGCATAGATTGTGTAAAGAGCCCGTTAAATACTTATTGTAATAATGTATGAAGTACAGTCTGAATGATGTTCCTCTATCTGTGGGACGTTTAAAACAGCCTTGTTTTTCCTCCTCTTTTGATATAAAAATTAATGGCAGTTTTATCACAACCCCCATCCTCTTGCTTCCTGTCTCCTACATTTTCTTAAAGAGAAATGCTGGTAAATACAGATTAGCCATCATTAACCATGGCCTGTGCTTCATTTCGCCAATTCCTTCCCTTCTGCCATCTTAGAGATTAAAGTTTCCACATTGAAGAGAGAAACATGAGTTCCCAATTTTTCCACAGCTTCACTGGGGGATTGAAATGTTTTAATGGACTGCTAGAACCGATAAATTTTAGTGGATTCCCAACCTGATCCTGAAGATGCTCATCTTTAAGGTCCTCTCTCCCTCCCAGTTTTTCAGTGGTTTCTCTCCCATCCCAGCAGTATCTCTAGGTCCTCTTCCTCCCCCTTCCTCAGCAGCACGTGAGCTGTGATGGCACAAGACTAAAACCACACTCAGAAGTCTGATCCCAGTCCCAAGAGTAGCAATATTTTTCTGCTGATAAATCAAATATACAAATTCTTCCTCATTTTCAGTTATGAAATTACAAGTCAAAATATTTCTGTCTTGAATAATCCCCGGTAATCAGCAGGTATGACAGAATCTCCACATCTCCTTAGCTTGCCTGAAAAGTCCTAAATCTTACTTTAAAATTTTCTAGAAAAGTCGTTTTATGGGTGTGTTCTGTTATCCTGTCCGACATATGAGCAGCAAGTTCTCCACCATTTGTGAGAGGTAGTTGTCCTTTTGCATTAGCTTCCCTTCCTGTTGAGTCACTCTTCCCTGGCCCCCTCACTAGTACTAGTAATTCCCCTTCCTGTTGTTCTAGCCCCGTCTGGGTTCTTCACACGCATAAGGACAACCCCATCCTTGGCCCAGTGACTGTATGACCAGTGAATACATTTTTCAAAGCTTCATTTCTACATATAAAAAATGTTAAAATAAAATAATACATAGTATATTATGTAAAACATGCGAGTGAGGGTTCCTAGAACTAATAATTTCCATGAAGAAGGAGGTAATGGTGAAATAATGAGAATTTTGTTTATTTATTTATTTTGCTTTTTTCATTAATCCCTAACAATTTTATTTTAAACATTTTTAAGACCTATGGAGAGGTTGAGGCAGTATAACAATGAGCATCTGGATATCCTTCACTTATATCTTGTCAACAGTATCTGTCACACTGGTGGCTCTTGATAAAAAGAGGCAGACAGTATCTGTCTGTAGACAGACAACAGGCAAGCGCAATACTTTTGCTAAACTATGATGTTACATTTTCTCAACAGTGAAAGCATTAAGTAAAATGTCGAAAAACAACCCAAACAGCAGAAGCTGTGGCATATGCACATCAGCAATTAGCAGCTCAGTTGGTTCTCACGGGACAGGACGGGACACCCCTGAGAGGGCAGGAAAGTTCCCACAAAAGCTCATGGGAAGATCTGCACAGTAACAGGAGAGCAGTCTGGGAAGCCTAAGTTGGGGGAGAGGGGGTTGCACTCTTCAGGAAAAGAAAACAATGCTCTTGCATCTGTGTAGGTAGTACAGCGTGTGTTTCGTGGTTGTTTGGGGGAATCTTATACAACCTCCAGAAGTTACATTTGCAATGCACATGGAAAGTTAAATTCACTGATATGTATCAGCAACGGAAGAGCCCTGAGTGTTAACTTAACCAGAGCATTTGGGTATAATTTTAATGCAGGTTTGGCATCATTAAGATGATACAAATGGAGAAGTCTACAAAATTGTCCTAGTCACAAATTCCTTAAAGTTTCTTTGTAACATTAGCCTTAGGCTATGAAAATGAGATGTTAATGAAACATGAAACATAAATTAATTTTGTGTTTAGTCTTGGGTTCTGTCTTAATCATCATTCTATTCCCATAATGAGACACCATGACCAAGGCAGCTCTTATAAAGGAAACATGTAATTGGGGCTGCTTTATAGTTTCAGAGGTGGGTCCATTATCATCATGGCAGGGCACATGGCCGCATGCAGGCAGGCACTAACACAGTCACTGAGAGCTACATCCTGATCTATAGGCAGAGAGGGAGACAGACTCTGGGCTTGGCATGGGTCCTGAAACCTTAAGCCCCTCCCCAGTGAGACACTTCTTCCAGCAAGGCCACCCGTCCAATCCTTTTAATCCTTACATTGTGCCACTTCCTGATGACTAACGTTTCAAAGCTATGAGCCTATGGGAGCCATTCTTTCCAAACCACCACAGTTGCCGGCCCAAGACTTCTAATTCTGATTATGAAAGCAGCATCCACACCATGTGCGTGCGCGTGCACACAATTTTTTGTTTGTTTGTTTGTTTGTTTTTGTTTTCCGAGACAGGGTTTCTCTGTAGCTTTGGGCTACACTTTTGATCCCAAGCATTTTAGATAAAGGAAATTCAACCTTCACTGGGAAAAAAAAATCAAATCAAAAGATTTCCCACTTGTTCATAAAGCAAAATGTTCGGCACAAAGGTCAGACAAAGATGCAGCAAGTTTCTATGAGAACACAGTCAACATGGATGGTCCTGGGGTTTGAATCCCAGATCCGACGTGCATTTGCTGAGTGTCTCTTAAGCTAAGTCTTTAGTTTCTGTTGATTGTTTTCTTCATCTGAAAATTATCAATATGGATGGAACTTCATTCACTGGGTTGTTATAGAGAAGTTAGCACACATGTAAAATACTTCCTCTGACACATAATAAGTGTTGCTTATTATTGCTATTTGTAAATTCTTCATGGTTGCATATGAAGAGCATGGGAAAGATTCGACTAAAGATAACAAAAAATGTTTTTAACTTGAAAATGCACCCTAAGAGGAGCAATTGCAATGCCCAGAAATTGCCATGCGCATGAACAGTGACAACTAACAAAGCAGACTGGGCCCTACGCATAATGCAGCCCATTTACAATAGTGCATAAAAGCTTCCATTTGTCCTGCACAAACCTTCCGCTTTGGAACCCATTTCCATTCGGGAATTGTTTATGTGCATAAATAATTAGGCAGGCTGGAAGGGAAGTAATTGAATTGATTTAAAAAAAAAAACAAATTTTACAGCTTTTCTTGAGAATCTCTTAATGAAAAAGCAGGAAAAAAGATAATGAGAAAGGACCAAACAGATGGTTCCTTCTGAGATTTGCCAAACTTTTACGGCATCATTATGATAGATTTCCATTCGGGTCTCCACAGTTTAAAAGAAGTGGGACATTTGGATGTAGAAGAGAGCGGAGATGATTAAAGAGTTGGAAACCCAGGCTTAAGAGGAAAGGATCATGGAAACGATGCTGCTTGGCCCAAAGAGGAGAAGGCTGTGGGTGACTTAATTATACTCTCAGTGTATATAATCTCCCATATAAATGGGTTGGGGAACAGATGTTCCCAGTGAAAACAGAACAGGATGGAGGGAAGCACTTTGGCTCTAACTTGAGAAGCATCCTTCTATCTCTGAAGTTTAGTTATTCAGTTCTTCTTCTGTCTTGGTTGCTATATTAAGAACTATGGAATCCCTGATAGATAATTCCCATATTCACGCAGATACACAGGTAGAAAATTTTTTCTCAGATTTGTGTTTGCAGCAGACGTGGGGTCAGTGTTGGGCGAAGTGCTGGAAAAGAGAGAAGGCAGGACGTTCTTGTTGATGTCACCATTGACGCCACACAAAGATACAAGAGTTTGACAACATCCCAAAAGAAATCCCTGGAATTATGTTTGACAAGGATCAACAAAATAACTGCCAACGGCAAGTGGGGTGTGTATTAAAAGTGGAAGCAGGGATACCAGGTGCTGAGAGGGGGGTCTGTGGGTAGCAGGGAAAAAAGCAGAGTGGACCTTCCAGCTCAGGAAAGTATGTAGTGAGCAGGCTTCTCTTGTGGGACCCTAACTCTCAGGAATTCATCCTCGGTGACTTCCCGTTGCAGAGCACCAGTAAAAACACTCACCATTTGAAGTCTTCTGGAAAGTTTTTCCTGTGGATCATCACACACAAGCTGTGTTCTAGACATGGCCCAGGTTGGGCCTTGTGCTAACTGCTGAACTTGGTAGTTTAGAGTCACCAAGTCCTGCTGGTTTTCAAGGTGGGAAAGTGTCTTGGAGCTTGGCTGAGACTTGGCACTTTGCGGCAGGGCTGGAGTCCCAGGAAAGAGTCCGAAAGAGGCTATTACTGAAACCTCAGCCCATTTGCAGCAAGAAACTCTATCAGTTTTGGAGATACCAGTGCCATGGAATGATCACCAAGAACAGCAGCAGCAGTGGAGTGGAGGCAGCCAGAGCCTAAGGGACAAGCTGTGTGCGCTGCAGAGGACAGGACCGGAGAAGTGACCCAAATCTCTTGAAGAGCACAGAAGATCACAGTGAATCCCAGACAACTGGACAGGGAGTTGCTTACACTGTTGGTGTTTGGTTTGGCTTTGTTCAGACTGTAACTGTGCCCTGGTTCTTAGAAAGCATTTAACCTAATTTTGATTTTTACAGGAGCCCACAGTTGCGAGACTTGGAATTTTTAAGAGATATTTTTGATTTTTAAAGAGATTGAGTATTTTAAAGAGACTGATCTTTTAATGTCTTTGAATTTGTAAGGACTGTTGAACATTTAAAGTTATTTATGCTTTATACTGTGATATTAATATTAACAGACCATCTTGGGAATAAATGAGAAAAGAAAGATTCTAATCGAAAAGTGGTGTGCTTGTATGTCAAGTTGATAAGGGGCTGGTTGCATTGGTTAATTTTATAACAACTTGATACAAACTTGAGTCATCAGAGAAAGGGGAGCCTCAACTGAGAAAACGCCTCCATAAGATCAATCTGTAAGTGAAGCTGTAGGGCATTTTCTTAATTAGTGATCAATGGGAAACAGTAGTGCCATGGCTGGGCTGGTGGTCCTGGGTTCACAAGAAAGCAGGCTGAACAAGCCACGAGGAGCAAGTCAGTAAGCAGCAAGGGTTTTTGTCCTTGTCTCTCTAATTGTGGGACTGGTTCTCTGGCTGTTATACATCCCTTTACCCTCAATATTTCTCTGTGTTTCCTATGTCAAGACCTATGGAAAGGGAAGTTAAGGAGTTGTATACGGCTTACACAGCACCTGGGAAAGGTTTTGCCTCTTATGTAACAAGATGTAGCCATCCTCGTAATAGTTACTTTTATTATTTCTTCTGAAAAGGCTTTGAGTCTTTTACTTTGCTGTAATGCCGACTGTTGTCTGTTACAAATGTGGTCCTGATGGTGTTCTGGCTTATGTGCACAGTTTCCTGAAGTGGCATCCAGGCATCCCATGGAAATGTCACTGATGAAAGATCATTCTAGTGCATAATTTGAAACTTGTTGAAAATATTTTTAGAAAATTTGAAAAATATTTTGCATTTATTTTTCCTCCCCCCCACCCCCCAAAAGCATATGCTGAGACAGTTATTTAAGAACACATATTTGGCAAGTGATATTTGGATGGCTTGTTAGAGAACAGAGGAAGAGCCTGTTAGAATACATTTAGGAACCAGACACGGCAACGCCGAGGTTGTCAGCAGAGACATGAGGATTTTCTCCTAGCGCCCTTCCTTCAGCATCAAAGGCTGGGTGCCGAAGAAATAAGACTGGAGCTCCCAGGGGATCTGCTATGGCAATTCAGCAATAACTTGCCTTAAAAGAGATGTAAGCCTTTGAATAGACTTTCCAATCCTTTTAGGAAATAAAAGAAAATATAGTGTTCTGATTTCATTTCTGCCACGGTGACAAAAATACCTGGCAGAAACAAACTTAGAGGAGAAAGGATTTACCTGTAGCTCAGCGTTCCAACATACAGTTCATCATTCCAGGGAACTCGAGGCAGAGACTTGAAGCAGCTGGTCATGCCAACGGTCAAAAGCAAGAGAAAATGAATACTTTCCACTCAGTTCACTTCCTATTGTGTCTCACAGTCTGGGATCCAAACCCAGGGAACTTTTAGGTTTGTCACAGATCAGCCAGTGAAGTCAAGACAATTCCCAAGAGGCCTAGCTGACTAGACAATCTCATTTAACATTGTGTTTTGTCAGCAATCAAAACAACCCATCACAGGTGAACAAATTTATTACAGTTTGAAGGATCCAAACCTCTTGAAAAAAATGTAGTGCTCCTGAGAGATAAAAGTAAGCATTATTCCGTTACAAGAGAAGATGTTCTGCAAAAGATACTGTGCATTTGAGTATTAATGAAGTGTATTATTAAGCACTACGTAACTATTTGTAATTAACTGAAGAGGACTCGTGGTTTAAGAAATTTGCTGTTGGATGATGACATCAAGTAAGCTCTCAAGTATGTAGCTACACAAACTAAGCTGGCTGGGGCATCATTGGGTCATATTTCTATGAATCCTCTATCTTATTTGTAGTCCATCATTGAATAAAATTGCTAAGCATCTTGAAACTGTGTTTGCAATGACCCGGACTCAAAATTTAACACAGACACTGTTCACTTTTAATAGCTGGAGTCTATTCCATGGACAATTTACTGTATTTGTTTTTAAGCATTATATAGATACCTTTCCTTCACTACAAAAACAGGATATTCCAGTTTTGTAAAGAATATTAATAGGCTCACACGTTGGAGAGGTATAAACTGGACTCTATGGCTCTCCTCTAGAACACAAACTGAATATGTAGGATCAGAGACCAAAAAGGACAGAATGAACAAGAAGAGCCCCCAAAAGAAAAAGCCCCAGAAACAATCACTGCACTGGGCTGTCCCCAGCTGCTGATGGCAGTAGAGCCTGTTGAGCAAAACCGTCACAGCTTGCAAAGCTGTTTCAATGGTGACTTACAGCTTGTAAATGTTTTGTTGAGCATATTGACTCATTTTACCCTCAAGTCATGCAGGGTATAAATCATTACATTTCTTCACTGGTGTCAAGAAAGCGTGATTTAATGCAAAGGAAATTCTCTGCCAGTGAGCAAACACTGAGAGAGCACAAACTCATTGCTTAGAAGAAAAGTCAGAGACCTCTTGTACCACCGTTATTTGGGGGGGAGGGGACTCATTTTAAATGTAAGTGATCTAATATGTGACCTAGATTCAGGCTTATCATTGAGCTAAAGCAAAATTCCAAAATACCCATTTTTTACTAGAAATATGATTGGGATTTCCTGTTTTTTAAGAGTACACAACTGTTTTTTTCTACAGCCTTCCCAATTCAATAGAGCTAGATCATTATTGGCTAGGTTATTTACCCCCAAACTGAGGCCCTAAAGCAATGCCCATTGTCTCACTACCTGCTTTAAGGATCTAGAAGCAATTTGGCTATGTAGTTATGATGCAGTTTCTCCCTTGAGGTGACTATTGCTGTCTTTTGTTATATACCTTTCTCCATGACCTCAGTAATATTCTTCCAGCATGGCAGCTTTTCTTCTCCAGAGAAAGTGAGCCCAGAAAAAGCCCCAGACACTTGCCATATTCCCTTACAACCTAACCTCAGCAATGTTATACCACTGCTTTCAATACATTCTCTGATCACTTAGACAAAGCCCTGGTATTATATAGGAAGAGACTGGGAACGGTGGCAAGATGGATGGGTACTGATATTGGAAGTTCCCTGCTACATTAAGCACATATATAGGAGGGGGCCACAGTATTTAATATACAGTATGGTAACTGTTTATCTCTAGTATATCACATTAATCGTTTTTGTACTAGACTGAGCTCATGGCAGATTCTAAAATAGAATTAATAAAATTAATAGGTGAAGATTCCATCCCTATGCTCAGTGCAATCTAGTAGTATAAATATACAAAATAATATAACAAAACCCAAAAGGTCAGCTAAAGGAGCCCTCAATGCTGTAATGAAGCTGGAACACTGATATGGCATTGCTGTACATGAGGAGACCCACAAGACTTAGGGCCCCTGAGTGCTGGCCCATGTAGATCCTGCTGAAGTGGGGGTTTCAAAATAAATATCATGGCAAAGAGAACAGAAAATAACTTGGCAGTGGGAGTTTTAGCAAGATTCTACATTTTTTGGAAGTCAATTGTGGGAAACAAGTTGCATGTAGCCTGGGGTGGCTGGGTGTGAGCAGAGCTAGCTTGAAGCCCCCAGTTTGGAGGGAAAATGTAGAGTAGACCAAAGTCCTCTTGAGCTGTTCCAGTGCCTGTCTGTCAACTCACAGGGACACACAGGTACACAAAAATGCTTTATCATATCTGGACCTGCACCTTTAGATGACCTCACTGCCATTATGTCTCTTCCCCAGCCTCGAACCTCCTTTGCATCCCAGAAACAACAAAGAGACCCAATCCTAAGGCTAGACTCCCTTACCCGTT
>NC_022009.1:79552540-79570858 GCF_000317375.1 Microtus ochrogaster
GAACCTGTCCTGGAAATAGCTCTTGTAGATCAGACTAGCCTCGAACTCATAGAGATCCTCTTGCCTCAGCCTTTCGAGTGCTGGGATTAAAGGCATGCACCACCACCACACGACTACAGTGATATTTCATTTGTATTTTAATAAATAAAGCTTGCCTGAAGATCGGAAAGTAAAACAGCCCCACTGGTCAGTCTTACCGACCAGGCAGTGGTGACACACACCTTTAATCCCAGTAGCCACACTAGTTCACTATAGAAACATGGCAGTACTGGTGTACTTCTTTAATCCCAGCCCTGGAGAGGAATATAAAATGGGAGGAGACAGCTCTGAGACACAATTTCAGTCTGAGATTCCTGAAGGCAAAATCACTATTTCAGTCCGAGGTAGAGGTAAGAGCCAGTGGCTGCCTATTTTGCTTTTCTGACATTCAGATTGAGCCCCTATATCTGTCTCTGAGTTTTTATTAATCATGCTACATATATACCCATGTAGTAGGCCACTTACTAAGTGAACTAAATGAATCTGTTATGAGCATTCAAGTATCACAGCTACTTACATAGTTTACTTGACTTTGTTTTCCCTTTGAAAAGGAAAATAAGATAGGAAAATAAGCCAAATTACAATGCATCTTTGAGTATGGTTTGTGCCTTGATTTGGTGGGCTTCACTGGCTATTATTTTGTATTTTTAGTCTTTCCCTTGAAGTCTGAAACCATTTATAGCTCGTTATAATGTCCTGTACCCAGCCAATTCCTCAAAAAATATTTAGGTGAAAGAGATTTGATTATAAATAGGCAATGAAAAGTTCCATTGCTCGCCCCTGGAGGAAAAGTGACCCTGACTAGACATGTCACTTCAGTTAAGGTATGTGAGTTGAAAATCTGATGATTTCTTGGTTTTACAACATTTGACCTGAAAATTACAACTCTTTTTCTTTCATGTGGCATATTCTCAAACCTCCCTGGAATGATGTGGAAAACCAGGTATCTTGACCGGAAACCATGGTTTCCAACAACAGACTTAGAACTATAAATACTTAAATCAGCAAACTGCCTGATCAATGGAGTCAGATCAGTCTGAACTAAGTCCAAGCCTTACTTTTTATTAAGACTCTGAACCTTAGCTTGGCCCTCTATGAAATGAGGAGCTGGTCCAATCTCAATAGCCAATTCAGGTGAACCCTGCCCTACCTCAATGGCTCAGTCGTGTGCAGGGTTTTCTGCCTTTAGTTTAAGCACTCCCCCTATCCTTAGAGGTACATTATAACTCTATTAAGGAATATTTACTATAGAACTTTTTCTAAGGAAACAGACATCCAACTGAATTTAGAATCATGAGTATAGCCCCCAACACAAAAATAATAAACAGCAAAAGTAATGAATTTGATAATCAGCATGACTGGGTAAGGACTATGGATTTATAAATTCAAACATTGTGCTGAAACAACTTGTCCAAATTAAGAATATGGAAATATACAAGACACCAGTTCTACAGGATTTATTCTGCTTGAGCTATTCCTGCTTCTCTACCTGTAATAGGAGCTGCGGGTTGCATTCCTGCCGCCCTGCTCCCAGCCACCTGGCTAGCTTATGCCCCAAAATAACAACACACAAACTGTATTCATTTAAATACTGCCTGGCCCATTTCTATTAATGTGTGTAGCACCGAGGTGTGCTTACCAGGAAGATTCTAGCCTACGTCCATCCTGGGTCGGAGCTTCATAGTGTCTGCCCATAGAGAGGAGAGGAAATGGCGTCTGAGCTCACTTCCTCTTTCTCCCAGCACTCTGCTCTGTTTACTCCACCCACCCATGTTTAACCATGCAGTTTCTTTATTAATTAACCAATGACTTTCCTCCATCATGTATCCCAAGTTTGGATCTGTGTTTTTCTACTATTTACCTAAACATTTCCATGGACTTAGACCATGTCTTTCTCCCATAGCCCTGGGGAATTCATGTGTTGTTTTACTTCTAGTCACCATAGACTAATTTTTACCCCCAATGAGATCTGTATCTGTAGGGCTTTTTTCTCTAGACCTACCCCATAGGTCTTATGACTTATACAGTAACCCAAAGACTCCAGGTCACAGAACTGATTTATCCTTCTCTTTTGTGATGCATTTCTTTAAGAAATGTTAGAAAAAGCAAGGAGTATTTTGACAATATTTAGAGACCTTGAAAAAATTATTTACAACTACATGAGAGGGGAGAAAATAGACACCAAGAGATAAAAAGGAAAAAGAAAAAAAGAAAAGAATAAAATTGTGACTTGCTGCCAGACAGAGATAAATTCAGATCAGGAAGGAAAAGGTTGGAATGGTTTTTTATGTCAAATATCCCTCAATCTGATCACACCTAATACAGAGGTCATAGACATTAGTAAAGAAAAGCAGAGTTTTTTGATTCTTCAAAACTCAGAAGCAGGACAATAAAACAGATAACAAACCCTCTTTTATTTTCCATCCTTTGGCCATTGATCTCCCATTTTGTCTATTCTGAGAAACTCGGGCCCAGCAGTCCACATCAATGATGTTACTCATTCTCAATGACTCAACCATACCACAGATCTTTCAACCCTTCATTTAAGTAAAACCTACAGAAAATTTCTCCAAAAAACGTGTGCCATACTCAGTTGGTTCAATGTTGTCAGTTGCTGTCTAAATGCAAATTAACTCCTAGGCCCCGTTATAGATACTGGACAGTCACTTTGTTTTTAGCCCAAAGAGAAAGCTTTGAAGAAATCCAACTCTGAAATCTCAATAGCCTTGGGGCTCAGAGACTTAACACAAAGAAATGTCATTCACTAAAACATGGCCTTGGTGGAGAGACTACTGCCAAAATTCTGATTAATTACAGTTGTTGAAGAAGTTGCAGAAAAATGCACCATGAGGTCCCAGCTAATCACATACAGAGTAATCCGCATGACTCACCCTAGAGTCAATGGTGAATATAGGTCAAGTTCTCATAATTCAAAACAACATGAAGGACTACGAGAGATCACACTGCCATGAAGAATGCCAGATTGCCTCTCGATGGAGAGAGGATAATTCTTTCTGTTGTATAAAAGTGTCTCATAAAGTCTTAGTGTTAATTATGTTTTGATTTCCTTTCCCCCCCAAGAAAGTTAAGTTTATAGTAACCTATTAATGAAGGCTAAAAACTATGATTAGTATTTTTCCATAAAGTAAAAAAATATCATGATAAAATATCAGGGATGTGAACAAAGACCATTGTCATTAAGGACCTACATGACCAGGCAATAGTAACCCACATGGTCTCTTACAACAGGTAACCTTTGCTGGATCCCTAGCAGAGGGAAGGGCACCTTTAGAAATCACTTCAGAAAGATCTGCTACTCATCCTGTGGACAAGAATAATATTCCATGGATGTGGAAATACGGAACTCATGATAATGCTTAAAGAAGCAACAGACCCACAAGTAGTAGCTTGTTGTGTCTGTGGGTTCCTGTGTGAGGCAAAGGCTGTACATGAAATTAGTTGTCTTGGAGTTGTTACAAACTCAAAGTCTCACTTTCTAGAACTTGATCACCAACCTTAATCTCCTGCCATCTTCCAATCAGAAGCTTCACTTAAATGCTGAGTTTCGCATAGAGATAATCTGTATTCATAGTTTACAGACAATTTCCTTGAAATACAGCTTTCCTGTTTCTTGATGTAGATTTTACGGGAATTGTGTTAGCCTGAAGGATGCTGTCTCTTTGTGTGTTCTGAGTGAACTCACATTGTCTAACCTGCCTGTGTTACAGCTAAGACTGTATTCTAACCTTGCTTAAACCAACTATTGTTAGTGTGTCCAGATAAAACCTCTCATTAAAAATAAGTGGATAATGATTTTAAGTGAAAATTTCTAATCAAGTGCTGTGCAGTGAGCTTGGCGTTTTCCTGACACGTTGTTTCTAACCAACACATGAAATCCTGACAACCGTGTGTTTCACTCACAGTGGGAAGTTCCCATTCGCCCTCCTCTCTGAAGAACAGAGATGGGGGTTGAGAAGGTTGGGGAAAGTAAACATAAAACTAATGATGTATGAAAATGCCATAAAGACACATCTGAATTTGTATGCTAACTGAAAAAAATCAACTTTGAAATCAACATTTATTTTACTGTGGTGCTATCTGTGACTATTGCTTATTGCTGGAATGACATCTACTTAATATGAAGTTCATGTTGGGGATATTTCCCCAAGTCTCACTTCTGTCAACAACCAACAGCATGAAGAGTGACATATGGGGGGCGGTCCTAAAATGGGGGCAGAACAGAAGAGACGCGCAGTTCCAATAGCACAGCACAAAGCTCATAGCTAAAGAAAGCTGCCTTTCCATGAAGCTTTACACTAATTGGTAGAAAGCCGCGTACCTGTCTGGCTAATCGGCAGCCACTCTGAAGCCACTGTCATCGGCCTTCTGCACACCCTGCACACCCCATCTTCCTCTGCTGCTAGCAGCCATCTGTGATTTTTCAGCATTTATTCACAGATGTGGAGCTATGGCTTTGAACCATGGTAAAGTGCTTTAGGACTGGTGAAATCGCATATGCAAGCCAAATTTCATTGAGTCCCACTCTTCAGTATTGAAATACAGCCTCTGGGTTATAATATTGTTCTGATGCACACATCAAAAATAGAAAATGCGTTGACAGATTAACCTGTTGTGTATCCCTGTGAAACAGTGCTTGAGTATGTGTTTCTTAGCCCATAAGAACCTTGAGCTAGTGGGGAGCTACAGCTCGTTGCTTTTATCCAGCAGGATAGAGTGGGTTACAGTATATTCCTATCCTAGGGGCAGGGAAACTTTGCTGGACAGTTGCATAGTTTTCAATAAATTTAGTGAATGTTTATTGCTTTTCAGGGTAAGCCATTTTAAGTTAAGGACTGGTGGTTCCATGGCTTGATTAGAGGAGAAGGAAATAGTAGCTTCCAAACCCTACTGTATACCAAAAACCCCAACAAAAGAAGACATATCAATAAAAATATAGATCCTCAGTTTACTGTTTTGTAACTGTAAGGTTCAAAGCATTTTATGAGTGCCACCCACTTTTAAAAGTAATAATGGTTTGATTATGAAGCCTGGCTCTGCACAAGAGTTGAACATTTAGATCAAAGAAAGGGATGTGTTGGCTCTCCTTACTTTCCCATAACTCATGAATATTAAAATTTTCTAAAAATACACTGTCCTTGGAAATGTGAATTCTTTTGCAAATCTACTGTTACATATGCTGTTATTTCTTATTTTCTATTAATGAAAGGACTATGAAAATCAGGTAGCTTTTCTAATATTTTAGAAAAAAATCATTTGCAGGCTTTTCAGCCTGCTACACATGTACAGCATCAGGAGACAGAATTCCATTTACCTCCTGAATCAAGGACGAGACATTCTCTTTAATAGAATCCAGTCTGTACTCCTATTGTCTTTGGCTCTTTGTAAATGATGGTCTCATTTGAATCTTTTATATTCATTTGGAGTTTACAGGTTGCAAGCTTTGCTTCTGGTGCGAAGAGCCGTAGTCTCTCAAAAAGCAAAGTTAACTATCATCTGAAACTCGTGTCGCCTAAAAAAGGACCTGGAGCCTCCTCTGTAACTGCTGCACTGTTTTCCTGGCAGGCTGACAACTTCATCAGAGAAGCCAGCCAAGGAGTCTTTAAAAGGAAGCTGTGCACACAGGGAGCAAAACGCATTAAAAAGTTGCTGACGGGCATGAAATGCTTTGATGTGAAGATGGAAAACTCCAAAGCAGGAAGGATTTGGGGCATTTTGAGTCTGATTGACTCTGTGGTTTCTCAGCAGCTATTCCACGAGGCTAAAATAAATGCAGAAATGGTATTTTGAGGCCACAGCTGCAGAGGGGACTGTGATGAAGTTCAATGAAAAATCTAGCTGAATCGTAAAGAATTTGATCTTTAAAACCCAAGGAATAGGGAAACATTGTTGCTTGATTTTTCATTTTATCTAAGAAGTAAAAAAGAAACCTCACGTTTTACTCTCAAAATGCACACAGATCATGGCTCTTAGTCCAGTGGCGGGTTCTATGCCCTTCTCTAAAAACCATTCTATTACTTTAATTAGAATTTGCATGCTGGGAAAGAAGCAGTCTAGTGAGTCATGTGAAGTTCATGATGAGGCTGAGATAAGCAAGCGTAAGCACACGTGCTATTTTACAAATGGGTTTCTGACCGTGATCAGTCTGTCACAAATAAATGCCATACAAAACAAGCTTCAAGGAATAACAGTTTGATGCCACTGTAGTGATTACTTCAATCACATGTGCATAAGACGTAAGTTAAGTCTTCTACCAAGAGTAATGGATAAATAGACTGCGGCTCAAGGGAATTAGATCTATAGCAAGGGCTAAACATGTAGACAGGGTCTCACTATGCCTCCCTGGCTAGCCTGGAGCTCACAGGGTTCAACCTGCTTCTGCCTCCCCAGTTCTGTGATTAAAGGTGTCTGCCACCACACCTAGCAAGGTCATAGATATAGATAGCCCTCTGGACAAAGGGTAGGGATTAGAATGAAAGACCCTAATATATAGAAAAAGAATTATAGCCCTCTGGCTATGCAAACTGATTAGAACTATAATGCTGAACAAGACACCTTCCTCCATACATCATCCATATAGCACACACATAAAGCAAATATAAATGTAAATAAGATCTCAGTGACTTATACACATAAAACATAACTATGACTTTTTCAGAAAAAAAATTAAACAATGGGTCTGCATCTAGGTCTAAACAACAAGTGTTAGACTGGGCAGTAATACATGATTCAATGTAAAAAAGAATTGATAAATTATACTACATCAAAATAAAAAGATTCTGGCCGGATTCTGCTAAGATAATGGGAGAACAAACTAGAGCCTGGGAGGAAATATTTCCTAATCGCAAATCTGATAGATGTTTTAGCCTCTAAGTTCTGTTAAAAAAAAAAAGCTATTTAACCTCTAAGTTGTTTTAAAAACTCTAAAAACACCTGAAAATTAAAAGTTCAATTAGAATATGGGCAAAAGATGGGAAAAATTTCCCCGAAGAAGATATACAGGAGGCAAATAAATAAGATCTTCTGTCTCTCTACAAGATGCTCAGCATTGTCCTGAGAGAACACAAATATCAACAATGTGACATCATTGCACATCTACCTGAATGTCTAAAATAAAAGCCAGTTGACTATGCCAAATGCTGGAGAAGACAGAGAAACTGCATCACTCAGACGTTGCTAGTTGCGGTATGCAACAGCCCACCCACTGCAGAAAACATTTTGGTATTTTTTCTAAAAACCTGAACATGCCACTCCCATGAAACCAGAAATGCTAAGCCTTGCATTTACACAGATAAATGATGCACAGGCATTTATGCCAGCATCATTCATAACAGTTGCAGATTGGAAATGCCTGTGTTCCCACTAGGAGGGCATTCACACTTTGTGCAGGAGCCATACTAATCTCTGTATCATCCCAATTTTAATGTATGTGCTGCCAGAATGGGCATGACATTCATATTTTGCAATCTTACTCATCAATAAAATCAGCAAAGCATTGCCATATTCAACAGGCAATAAAACTACACTCTGCCATTCTATTTGTAGAATAGTCTTGATGTAATAATTTTCTACAATGGGAGAATGGTCCAGACGGTATTGTCAATGTGAGAGGAGGAAGAGAGGGGTGGGCATATAGGAACTGATAAAAGGCCACGAAAAGGAATCTCTTGGAAGACATGTCTGTATATAGACTGTGTGGATGCCTTGATTATGCCGATGGGTGGTAGATGCTGTCATTGAAGCAAGACAGATAAAACCCACAGCAGCTCTATCACCTCTTACAAGCGAGTCCACATTTACATTAAGCTAAAACTTTCATTTCCAAATTCTACGTTTTCAAAACTACTGCATCTCATCATCTATTGGGGAGGGGCAACAGCGAGGGCATGCCGTGTGTGTGTGTGTGTGTGTGTGTGTGTGTGTGTGTGTGTGTGTGTGTGTCAGGAGAGTGGTTTCAGTGGGAGTCAGTTCTCACTTTGCCTTATGTGAGGTCTGGATTTTGAACGATGTCTTGAGGCTTGAAGCAAGTGTCCTTATCTGCTAAGCCATAGCTCTGACCTTCAAAAAAAAAAAAAAAGATACAGTTCCCCTGATACAAATCGTAGTAGAGCCTGTTCAGATCAATTTTGTTAAACCTATGAATGTTCACTGTCTCATACAAGGTGGTAGAACCCACACAGACCACAAAGCTCCCTGTGTCATTTCTGTTTATTCTGTGATCTACACAGAATCCAGAGCATGGCCTCTGACTAGTGTCACAGAGCAACACAATAGGACAGTGGTAGTCTCATTTCCTATAATGGCATGCCGGGGCCTGGGGTAAGTAGGCATCTAGGCATGGAAGTACAGTAATAAAGGGTACACATATTCTCAAACAAACTTGAAGTTATTGTACCTCAGGACAGCCTATTAAACTGCACTCCACTGGGTTCACATAGTTCTTACTGGTTTTAATTAGCTATGCCCATCTAGAAAGCCTTACGCCCACTTTTTGCTCACTTAAATTAGCCTAATCTCAATTTTAGTGTGTCAGGGTAGATAAAAATCTATTGTTTGATCTTTGCTTTGTGACCACTAATAATAACTTTTTTTAAGAAATCAATGTTCAGTGAAGTAGAGAGAGGATTCTAGGAAAATAAAACTGAACTCAAGACAGATCAAATCAAGTATTATTCCCTACCCCCACCCCCACCCCACCTAGTGTGCTTTCTGTAAATCACAGCAATACAACCTTATATATTTGCTGCAGAATATTGCTTTAACTATGGAGAGGTGTGCTGCATTGTGTATGCTGCATGTGTCTAACTGTGTACAGGTTGGTTACATTTGCTTAAGTATGCAAAGATGTGTTGCTGTTTTACCTTGCCTGCCTAAGACACCTGATTGGTCTAATAAAAACTTGAATTGCCAATAGCCAGGCAGTAGATGGAGAGGAAGGGCTGATGGGAAGAAAGAATGAATAGGTAAAAGACTCTAGGATCCAGAAAAGAGAGAGGAAGGGAGAAAGAGAGGAGCTAGCCAACTAGGTAGCCACCAGCCAACCAGACACAGAATAGGACATACAGAATGAAAAAAAGGTGAAAACCCCGAGGCAGAACATAGATGAAGAGAAACATGTCAAAATAAGTTATAAGAGCTAGTAAGACAAGCATTCATAACTTGTGGTAATAAGCCTCAGTATCATGATTTTGGGATTGGCAATCCAAAACAGTCAGCTGCACTTGCACCCAATGTGGAACACCAAAATGCTATTTTACCTTTAACACAGTGGCTACACTTTAAACAACTGGCAGCCCGCTACCCAGGGAATTCTGGAGGGGGAACTCTGAGGGACGGGATTCTGTTCTGCAGACGATGGCTCTGTTGCTGCCAAGAAAAGGTAGCTTTAACCTTTATCTCTATCATCCTAGTAAATCTCTATCATCTTAGTCTCTATCATCCTAGTAATCTTAATCTCTATCTTAATCTCTATCATATCCTAGTAATCTTAATCTCTATCTTAATCTCTATCATCCTAGTAAAACTTGAAATTAAAGCTAGGATGAAAATCTGCCAGCTCAGAGAGTTAGAGTAGCAACTGGCTAATATTCTCTCTTTGCTGGAATTCCTGGAAACCTCTCTCCTTCCACACAGCTCCAATTAAAGAACCCATGCTAGGTTCCTCCCTACTTCCTGCCAGCTAGTTGCTAACCTCGCCTCTCTGAGCCCAGGTTAATTTTATTTAATTAACACAAACACAACACATCTTTATGTAGTAAAACAAATGCAGTAAACAAATGTAGCAATCTCTGCCTAGTTAAAGAAATAATATTCCACAGCACATGTGTGTGTGCGTGTGTGTGTGTGTGTGTGTGTGAAAGTGGATCAAGGATTTCAACAAAAGGACTGATACCATGACTCTGATAGAAAAGAAAGTAAGAACATGCCTTAACTTACAGGCACAGAAAAGACTTTTTGATCAGGACCCAATAGCACAAGCATTAAGAACAACAATTGACAAATGAAACCAGGAAAAAATGCTCTTGTACAGGAAAGAACACCATAATTTGAATGAAGATGAAGCCTAAAAGATGGAGTAAAAGCCCTTACTAACTATATATTTGCAGAGGTTTTGTATCTGGGATATATAAATAACTCAAAAAATTAAACACTAAGAAAACAAATAACTAAATGTTTGGGCCATGGAACTAAACAGTTATCGAATAAAGAAATACAATGTGTTTAGCAGCTGTTGGAGTTTTCTGGTGGAGTCTTTGGGGTCTTATATGTGTAGAATCATATCGTCTGCAAATAATACTTTGAATTCTTCCTTTCCTGTTTGTGTCTGCCTTGTCTCCTTTGCATGTCTAATTGCTCCAGTCAGAATGTTAAGCATGGAAGAGTTAACTGGAGTGGAGATAGAAGGGCAGGGTACAGGAAGGAGTTTAGGGACACATAATTAAATCTTAGAAAATGCCCTATGGAAACCTACTATGATAGAAGCTTCGAAACACACACACACACACACACACACACACACACACACACACACACACACATTGGTGTTACCCTACAATGGGGGAAACAGTGCCTCCCCAGACACCATAAGGTATCAAAAAGCCCATTGCTGAATATGGGTTAACTATTTTTTATTTGTCGGTCCATAATATCCCAAACACCCCCTCAAAATTAGAGGCTACTGACATTGCTCTCAGTTACCTCCTAGAACTTGGTGTTATGACACCATTGCTGAGCTTACCAAAGACTTGAGTCATTGAACATGGAGAAATCAAGCTAATAACAACCTGGAAGCTTCATCCTGACCAACTTTCATATGCTGAAGGGTTCAATACATACTACGAGGGGAGAAGTCATCATCAGTATCCCCTTGAAGTAAAACCTACATATTGCAATTATAACTAGTCTACAAATATACATCTACTGGTACAAGAGTGTCATCAATTTTATGAGAATAACCAACCACTTCCAGCTTAAATGTAAAGCCAAGATCCATCGGATGGAACCTAATACCCATAGGCCAAACATAGATCCATTATTCTGATAAAGGGGCATAGTAATAAACTACTCCTGAAGTTTTTATCTGATACTCTGAGATGAGTGTACCCTCAGTCTTCATCACAGAAGTAGATGGTGAATAATATAGGGACCTCTAACTGGACAGCCTGCAAAGACAGTTGAGAGTGTGTAATGCCCAGCTCTAAACTGAATATCTATAACATTACAGCCACATCCCTAAGACTCGACAATAATTCCAGAAGAGAGTGGAAAGATTTTGAGAAGCGGAGGGAATGGAAGTCTACAGTGAAACATTATCTCCTAGATGTGGCAGCAATAACGTTGTACACATGAACTCCCAGAAACTAGGGCTGCATGCACAGGACTTTCACACTGTCAAGCCAGTCCAGATCCCAGCATGGATGGTGGAGGGACTCATGAAGTCCCTCTATTTAGCTAAGGATGAGAGAGCGTCAGCTTTCTTCAGAAATGTGATTCCCTAGAGGATACTGAAGCTAGCCGATCTCCATAGTTGGCCCCACACTTATGTATATATACAGCCAGTACTAAATGGACTCATTCTGTAAAAGAGAAGGGGCCTACACGAAGTTGGGAGGGAGAGGAAGTCGAAGGGGTAGTAGGGGAGAAATTGCAGGAGAGGGGATATGGAGTAGATCCATGAATTTCCTGCTTTTTCTCTTTTGTTGTTTTTTACTTCAGGAGACTGTGTTCCATAGAAATAAAAATTCTTACAGAAGTATATTGCAAACCTTTCACTGGGTGCATGTGTGTTAACCATTCAGGAAGTTTGTAGACTTAGCAATTTGAATTGAGATGAGAAAACTTTTTATTCAACTTAGAGGATATTTATAAACTAAATTTACCATGTAGAGCAGCTGGTACATTTTTCTTCATGTATGCTTTCATGCAGAAAGTAGTCCAGGTGAGTTCTTCCGAAAACCAGAACACTTCCTGGAAGATGTAAAGCAGAGTTGACTCTGTGGAAATACGTACATGGATGGGTTGAAATCCCTGACTAACTCTTTGACAGAAATCCCTACTCCTTAAGCACCGGAATACATTTGTATCCCTTTAGCAATTAACATTTACATTAAATGAAGCTCATAGGCCCATTTTTTTCTGTCTTATTTTTATTCTATGGACTTCCAGAAAGACAACATGGCATGACAGTTACACATTAACCTCAGTAGTCTATGCTGGAAGTTTCAGTGTGTCTTTGGCCATAGTAACACTTTCTCCCATGGTTAAACGTCCCTCAGCTACTTTCAATAGAGGGTTTTCTGTTCTTTCACACCAGGCATTTGACATATGGAGTTCTCATTTATCCCTCTGATGTGGTCCCAGAAACTTAGTCGTGAAGGTTGTGGACTTAAGTGCTGTGGTCTTTAGGCACCATTATTTCACCCTGGCCTGTCACCATCTGGAGCTGCTTGTTTCTTCAGATGAGCTTTGAACTTAGTTGGTCCAGCTTCCTGAACTAGGAATGCATAGTTCTGAATTAAGGATTGAACTAGAAGTTGCTGCCAAATGTCTCAAACCCCTGTACAGTTGACAACTGTCCTTTAAAGAGCTTGAAACAAGTTTATTAAAGGAAATGATATTTTAGGAAGTGGTTTATAGACTAGGTAATTGGTTCAAGCTGGAAGACCAATGAAGGCTACGAAGGGAAGAGTTTATCTTCTGAGTATGTGGGGTTGGGGGTGTGTATGTACAGAGGTCAATGTCACTGTCTTCCTTGATCACTCTCCACCTTATTTTTTAAGATAATATCCCACACTGAACCTAGGAACCATCAACACAGCTAGGCTAATTATTGACTGAGCCACCTCTCCAGATCCTATACATACTGAAATAATTTAAATATACGTGTAGCTAAAAAAAAGCTCTGGAGTCAGGTAGAATCATGGAGCATCAAAAACATTTATCAAAGTGAACATTGATTAAGATGAAAACATGATACATTTGTTTAAAAGGATATGACATCAATTGAAATACCTTCTGCCAAAGCTTCTAATACTCTGTATAAGCTATGTTCATAGCTTTAGCCTTGACATACATAACATCGAAAAGGAAGGACTAAAAAGAGATTTTTTTTAGTCTAAGTATTATACGCTAATACTTGCAGAACTTTTAACAAAGAGAGAGATTGGGGCTATGTAAATAGCAGAAAATAAACTCTCCATATAAAGCATGAAATCCATTTGGAACAGCTAAGTCAACTAAACTGTGTCAGTAACCTCAACTGTCCTCAATCATTTTGTCAGCCTCTTAGCTTTGATTTTTAACTTGGATATTTAAAGAATGAAGCAATTCATATGTTTTTCATTCTTTTATATCTGAAGTATTAAAATAAAGATCAAACTAAGTATTCATGTGTCCAGAGCCAGTTATTTCTGTTGCAAGAATCTCTTTTCTTATTTTTTTTGGAAAAAAAATAGACATACATATTGTAATAGTAAGGACGCCACCTTATATCATCCATTCCTGGTCTTCATGAGCACAACTATTCTCATACCAGAATATGGTCTGAAGTTTATATTGGCACAATTAACAGACAACTTTCTGATTAACTAGTTACTAGTAATAACTGCCATAAATCTTGACAAAAATAATACCAACAATTTATATTTAGCTCTGCATATGAAAAAATAGTATGTTTCATTATGACTACTTTGGGAGACTTTGAACTCATAAATTATGTCTCTTACAATTTTTTTTTCTTTAGGAAGTGGTCTCCTGTGTCCATGCATTGAAGGCTACTTCCTGCTTTCTCTTCTATCAGGTTCAGTGTGGTCAGATTTATATTGAGGTCTTTAATCTATTTGGACTTGAGTTTTGTTCATGGGGATAGATACGAATCTAGTTTCATTCTTCTACAGGTTGGCATCCAGTTATGCCAGTACCATTTGTTGAAGATGCTTTCTTTTTTCCATTGTATACTTTTAGTATCTTTGTCAAAAATCAGGTGTTCACAGGTGTATGGATTAGTATCTGGGTTTTTTATTTGATTCCATTAGCCAACCTGTCTGTTTTTATGTTTACAAGGCTTTTTCAATAGTTCTATAGTAGAGCTTGATGTCAGGGATAGTGATGCCTCTAGAAGATCCTTTATTATACAGGATTGTTTGGGCTACACTGGGTTTTTGTTTTTCCACATAAAGTTGAATATTGTTCTTTTGAGGTCTGTGAAGAATTGTGTTGTGATTTTGATGGTGAATACATTGAATCTTTAGATTGGTTTTGGTAGGATTGCCATTTTCATTATGTGATCTTACCTATCCAAGAGCATGGGAGCTCTTTCCATTTTCTGGTGTCTTCTCACCTGATTTTTTGACAAAGAAGCTAAAATTATACAAGGAAAAAAATTTTTCAACAAATGGTACTGGCATAACTGGATATCAATGTGTAGAAGAATGAAAATAGATCCATATCTATCCCCATGCACAAAACTCAAGTCCAAATGGATTAAAGACCTCAATATAAATCGGACCACACTGAACCTGAGAGAAGAGAAAGTACATGAGCACAGGAGATCTCTTCTTAAATATAACACCAGTGGCATAGATACTGAGAGCAACAATAAATAAATGGAACCTCATGAAATTAAGAAACTTCTGTAAAGCAAAGGACATAATCAATAAGACAAAAAGGCAGCCTACTAAATGAGGAAAGATCTTCACCGACCCCACATCAAACAGAAGACTGATATCCAAAATATATGAAGAACTCAAGAAATTAGACATGCATGAAAATACCAAATAATCCAATTTAAAAACTGGGGGTACAGAGATAGGCAGAAAATTCTCAACAGACAAATCTCAAAATGGCTGAAAGACACTTAAGGAAATATTCAACATCCTTAGCTATCAAGGAAATGTAAATCAAAATGCCTTTGAGATACCATCTTACACTTGTCAGAATGGCTAAAATAAAAAAACAAAACACTAATAACAAATGGTTATGCTAGAAAGGATGCGGAGAAAGGGGAACACTCCTCTATTGCTGGTGGGAATGCAAACTCTACAACCACTCTGGAAATTAGCATGGCAGTTTTTCAGAAAACTGGGAATCAACCTAACTCAGGACCCAATAATACCACTTTGGGCATATGCCCAAAGGATTCTCAATCATACTATAAGGACATTTGTTCATCTATATTTATATATTTATAGCAGCATTATTTGTAATACCCAGAGCCTGGAAACAACCTAGATGCCCCTCAACTGAAGAATAAATAAAGAAAAAGGGGTACATTTACACAATGGTGTCCTACTCAGTGGTAAAAAACAATGACATCCTAAATTTGCATGCAAATGGGTGGAACTAGAAAAAAACATCTTGATCGAGTTAACCCAGAAAGATGAGCATGGTGGATAAGTGGATACTAGCTGTAAGCAAAGGATAATGAGCCTATAGTCCACGACCCCAGAGAAGCTAAGTAACAAAGAAAATCCTAAGAGAAACATCTATAGATCCCCCTGGGAAGGCGAAAGAGACAAGATCTTCTGAGAAAACTGGAAGTAAGGCAGTGGAAGAAGAATGGAGGTTGGAAGGGGAAGAGGGGAGGAGAGGAGGACGGGAGGGAAATATGAAGGAAGTGAATAATCGAGATGGGGGAAGGACAGAGATGGAGGGCAAGGAAAGAGATATCTTGATCAAGGGAGCCATTATGGGACAAGCAAGAAACATGACACTAGAGAAATTCCCAGGAATCCACAAAGAGGACCCCAGCTAAGACCCAAGCAATAGTGGAAAGGGTGCCTGAACTGGCCTTGCCCTGTAGTCAGATTGATGAATATCTTAAGTGTCACGATAGAACCTTCATCCAGCAACTAATGGAGACGGCAGAGGCAGAGAACCACAGCAGAGCACTGGTCTGAGCTCCCAAAGTCCAGTTGAAGAATGGGAGGAGTGAGAATATGAGCAAAGAGGTCAAGACCATGATGGGGATTCCCACTGAAACAGCTTACCTGAGCTAATGGGAGTTCATCAACTCTGGCTGTACAGAGAATGAACCAGCATAGGACAAAACTAAGCCCTCGGAATGTGAGTGAAAGTTGTATAGCTGGGGATTTATCCCTACTGCTTGTTCTGGCTTTTTGGAACCCATTCTCTTTGCAGGGATACCCTGCTCAACCTAGATATAGTAGGGAGGACCCTGGTCCTTCTTCAAAGCAATGTGCCTTACCTTCTCTGAGGAGTTGATGGGAGGTGAGAGGCAGGAGGTGGAGGGAACAGGAGGAGGGGGAAGTGGGAACTGGGATCGGTGTGTAAAATAAAAAAGTATTTTTAAATAAAATTTTTAAAAAATCTTTTTAAAAAAGTATTTCCAATTGCATCAACTACATGAAGCACTACCATAGCTTCCACCAAACAAAAAAGAATATAAACACACAATGCTTTGTTTCTGTGAGTATACAATGTTTCTTCTAACACAAGCGCTTTTTTCCCCACGGTAATGGTAGCCCATGCCTTTAATCCCAGCACTCAAGAGGCAGAGGCAGGCGGATCTCTGTGAGTTTGAGGTTGGTTTTGGACTTCTAGTGTCTGGAACTGTGAGTTGATCAATTCTATTAAGCCACCCGACTTGAGACTCAAAGAAACTCAAGAGCCAGTCTTGGCACCTACAAGTAAATTCTGGGGGTGCTTCATTGTCTTCTAAGTGCATTATGTTTGTAACATAATAATAAACTTTAATAAGTTTAATAAGTTTACTTCCAAAAGGAGTGAGTGCTCGGTGGTGGTGGCCCACACCTTTAATCCCAGCATTCAGGAGGCAGAGAATGGCAGAGCTCTGTGAGATAGAGGGCAGCCTGGTCTACAAAGCTAATTCTAGGACAGCTAAAGCTATGCATCTATTTATTTAAAACACAGTTTTAAAATACAAAGGAAGAGGAAATGAGAGAGCGTGTCTTATGATAAGTCAAAATCCAAATATTATTACAGAGAAGATGCAGTCAGTGGCAAAACTGTGTTCACTCAAACCCAATGTAACTAAGAGCCCTCCTTCAGAAACAGCCTTCCAGGGAAATCCACCTTGTCAAAGCTCTGTTATCCTTTATTCCCCCCACAGTAAGCAGCATATAGCCTTGAATATGAAGATAGTGGCATTTCTAAATGTTTGGTTAGTGTTTTCTAGCTATGGCTTTATAAGATCAACATAAATGATAAGTCCTCACAAGCAAATAATAACTTTGTGTTTACCTACTTGAGAACAGAGATGATCTTTCATATTTCAGTACTCTACCATGGCATCTTCCTCCGAGTTGATGCCAAAAAGAAAACAGTGGGGAAATGATGGACAGACATGAGGATGTGGTTAGTTAAGACATAACCTGTAACTGGAAACTAAGCAGAAACAAAACCACCACAACTCACAGGGATATTCAAATGTGTTGTTTAACTAAAATTACAAAGCAACTCTGTCAAATTGATATTTGTTCCATGCTTAATGGGCAGGATATTGAGGTGAAGAAAATTTTAAGTGGGGGCCCCCAGTTTGTGACTATTGTTAAAAATGTAGGAACAATTTGCAGCCCGAGTGTCTCTGCAAATGCTGCCCTGTCTCCTAGACTCTATTTGCATCTTGGGGACATGATTGCAGAGCCTGAAGAAGACTCTAGACCTCATTGTAAACTGTTGGTGCCCAGGAATTATTCACTTTGTCTTTTGCTGTCAGTTTGTCCATTTCAAGTTGGGTAAAAATTATTCTGAAAACCCCTTTCTCATTTAAAAAATATGACAACACATGTGTTTATGTTTAAATAATGCCAGAAATGGTCAAAAATACTTTCTACTTAAATCCAAGGAATTAGTTTGTAATTATACAGCTAAAATTTTAACCAGATGCAGTCCAAAATGAATTATGTTAATTGACTCCCTTCCTCCTCTTAAAAATTACTGAACTTGTATGCTAATTTTATAAATACGTTTCTATATTTATATTATTCTAGACATTTTTAACACAATGCCAGTGTTTTGTCTATTACCATTAGCATCACCTTTTCCCATCTTCTCACATAAGATCCACATACCGAATGCTGGGTGCTGGAAGGGACCTCTGTGGCCACCAGTGAGCCACAGAATGAGGTGCAGGAGTGTCTTCTGACCCATGCTGGGTGAGTTTCAGCCCTCTCCAAGGAATTGGACCCCGAGAACAAAATATCCTTATGGTAATCTGAGCCTTATAATTTCAATATTAGAGAGAGAGAGAGAGAGAGAGAGAGAGAGAGAGAGAGAGAGAGA
>NC_022009.1:79571918-79579314 GCF_000317375.1 Microtus ochrogaster
CAGAGTCAGACTTGGTACTGGTGAGCTCTGGGCTTGACTGGGAGATCCTGCTGCAATGAACAGGGTTGACCATGATCACGGAAAAGGCCGAACATAACACGGACATGCATCTACACACACAGGTGCGTCCACACACATGGGAGAATGCATATATATACACACATCGTACACACACAAACTTTGAAAAAATGCTTATGATGTCAAGTCTCATGTGCTTCTTATTACAATAAAAACTTAGTTTTAGGTCACTGTCATGGTTTTGGGCAGAAGAATTATGTGCAGGAAAGGTGAATCCATGACCAGAATAAGATTTTACTCCAGCCAGGGCAAAGCATTGCTCATTCTGTGGAGGAAGTGGAGCAATGTAGTCAACCTGCCACCAGGTTGGTGACTGGTCACCCCAGGGAATGGTGCCGCATCTGGAGCTCAAGGTTGGTTCCTGCTGTTGTCAGATCTGGCACTCAGAAGCAGCTGTAGCCTTGGTCAGCCTTGGTGAGCAGAAGTCTATGTTGCTGAGAACATGCATAAACTCCATCTCTGTCACCAAGGCTACTTTGTTCATGGGCCCTCTGGGCAATGGCAGGAATGGCTGGGGAAAGAGGCTCATGGCCCACAGAGCAGGTCATTCTATCTGCTTGATTGCTGGGCTCCTTTCTAGCTGAAGTCACCTTTTTATGAATATTTCCATGGGATACAAGTATCTTCACATCCTTTGCCCATTTGGAGAGGACTGTCCACATACTTCTTCCCCATATGTCTTTCTCACCAATTTTCTAATCATACTCTTTCCAAGTCCCTGACCATCCAGACAATCCATTGGCTATAGCCCACAGTGAACAATTGCACATCTGGTCATTTCTCCTTCCAAACAGAATGTGATACCATGTGTACATTCTGAAATTCTGCCCACTCTGAAGATTTCCCTTCCCAGGTATTCTTCACAGCTGTCCTAGAAAGGGGCTGTAATGCTGCAGCCATCCACTTCTGTGTGGTGCTTGTGTGATATGCAGAACCATCAGTAAACCAGGCACTAGTCTCCTCTTCCTCAGTTAGCTGAGCATAGGGAACACCTGAAGAGGCTCTAAGTGCATGCTTGGTAGCAGACAGCATTGCAATAGGAATAGAAGCTGTAGGTATTTGCACAGCTTCTTCAAGTAACTGTCTTGTACCTTCAGGACTTGCTCTGGGCTGATCGTGTGTGTGTGTGGTGTGTGTGTGGTGTGTGTGTGTGTGTGTGTGTGTGTGTGTGTGTGTGTATGCTCTATTTGCTGATTGCTATTGTACATGTCCTTTCCACTAAGGTCCAACAGCAGGCCAAGAGCTGTCTTTCAAAGGGACAATAGTTGTCTGCTGATCATAGTAGCAGAGCCTTGCCCCCAAATCCCAAAGGTATTCTCTGTGATTCACCTATAGAGACCTGGAAAAGGCTGCAAAAATCATCCCTACTGACACCTCAAGTACCATCAGGGCTGCTGGATCATATATGGTCCAAGTGGCAGAGCAGCCAGCACAGCAGGCTGGACCTGTTGAAGAGCCTTCTTCTGGCCCAGGACTCACACAAAAGTAGTAGCTTTCCGAGTCACTTGGTATATGGGCGTGGAAACACACCAAGTGAAGGCTGTGCTGTCTCCAGAATCCAAACAGGCCCACTGAACACTGTGATTCTTTCTTGGTTGTACCCTACTTTAGGTATTTATATCAAGATCCTTCCTCAGGAGAATTGAGCATCCCTTCATAAATGGGTCTTGGAGTATGTGAACTGGATCAACCCTGGAAACTGATCTGTGGGCTGAGGTTCCCTCTTGTCACCATCCAATGTAGCTTTTCTAACATTATTTTGAGTATTTTTTTTCTGATTACACGAATCAAAAAAGAAAAAAAATAGTAAGTTTCTTTTCTATATGATGCCTGGAAATACCTTGATTGATTACCCAGCCATCATAAAATTCACTTTGCCTGTGCTGACCATTACAGGTTAAACCATTATGGACATTGCTTTTTCTATGTTAGCAATTATAATCATTGTGATCACCTTGGCCTAGGCGATACAGTGCTGCCACTTGGCCCCTGCTATCTCTGGACCTAATTAAACCTACTGCATTTAACTCATTCAGCTGAGCAGCAGCATCTCCAGCCCTAAGGTCTGGCACAAGGAAAAGGACAAGAACAAATCTCTTCAAATACACTGGTGCCCTCTCACCATTTTGCATCTTATAGGATTAGTGAAGGGCATGTCTTCTGGGCCTTCCCATTATGGAGAATAAGGTTTTACATGATATACCCATGCTAGTATTGCAACGTCCCTGTGTCTTAAAATCCCTTCATCAACACTAAGCCAATGAATATCAGACATCTTTTCAACTCCTTTTCAGTAGGCCATCTTTGGACAAATGCTTCAGCCAACCATTCTAACAAACTTTTGGCACCTTTTTAAACTCTGCAAGCTTCCATATTAAACAGAAAATCTCCACTCAGAGGGCCCATATTAATAAACTCAGCCTGATCCTTCTACAATAATCCCAAACTCCACTCCCAATCATACTGCCCAGACTTCTGCTTGAATGAATTAGCAAGCTTGTTATGCTGTTTAGTACCATAGCACACCTCCTCATGGACTTCACTTTCTACCTCCCCTTTAGTTTGGTCTCAAGTCTGGTGATATAGTTCTAGAGACAGTTATTGGTAGTCCCTGAGGGACGTCAGTATTGTCTTGTCTGGTCTCTCCTTCATGGAAGATCACTGATGACTTAGCAGACAACAGGGATTCATCTCCTCACTCTAAAGTGAAAAAGTCAAACTTCTTCAGATTTCAATAGCGTCCTCCCACACAACCCCATTCCAAGGTACAGAGCCCCAACCTTTACCAATTAAAGCCCTGACTAATTAACCACCAACACAAACTGGGGCTCTTTCAATTTTTGCTATAAGTCAGCTGACTTTATGTTGGAGGCTTGAACTTGATTTTCTGTAACCTGAGCTCAGTGGCTGCTAGAGACAAGATTCTCTTCCAGGGCAAACTTTGAAACTTTCTAGACTGCTTACATACATCTAGAACCAGGCAGTTTCATCACTAAGTTCATTGTTGTCCTTCACTGTATTCCGAGGTTTGATAAGTTGGTTAGTTTTTATCACGGAGCTCATTCCTAGCCTTTATCAGTTTATCCAGAAATGCTAAGAGCAATCAACCTCCATCATCATTTTCCTTATTTTTCCATAAACTGTCAAAAGTTTTATTTACAGAATCACCGAATATGTTTCTACCTACGACTAGTAAATTAGAACAATCAAACACATTTGTTCCCCTAAGTTAGTACAATAGTTTAAAGCACAGCACACTTCCAGTTCCAGGAGAGGCTTCATCACATGTACTACATTGGAAAGCCAACTCCAAATGTTTAAATGATTCAGCTTTCTGGTCTGTTGCTCTGCAACCAACTTTGGTCTTAGTCAAAATTCATTGCTGTGAAGAGACCCTGTGACTGAAGCAACTCTTTTAAAGGAAAACATTTAACTGGGACTGGCTTACAGTTTCAGAGGTTTGGTCTGTTATTTTCATGGTGGGTAGCCTGGCAGACATGGTGCTGAAGAGGTAACTGTGAGTGTTATAACCAGATCCACAGGCAGCAGGCAAAGAGAGAAACTAGGCCTGGCTTGAGCATTTGAAACCCCAAAGGCCACCCCCTTCCTGCCTTATAGAGTCATTCCCTAGTGAACAAACATTCAAATGATCTTACATTCCTACTCAAACCACTATGTAGTGATGAGCTGTGGGCAGGCCTGCTTTTTGTCCCACCCAGCTCCCACCCAGCTAGCTTTACACTTGAAATAATAACACACAAATTGTATTCACTTAAACACTGCCTGGCACATTAACTCTAGTCTCTTACTGGCTAACTCTCACATCTTGATTAACCCATTTCTATTAATGTGTGTAGCACCACGAGGTGGTGGCTTACCAGAAAGATTTTAACCTACATCTATCTTGGGCTGGAGCTTCATGGCGTCTACCTCACTTCCCTTCTTCTCAGCATTCTGTTGTGTCTACTCCACCCACCTAATTTTCTGCCCTATTAAAATGCCAAGGCAGTCTCTTTATTAACCAATGAAAGTAACACATAGACAGAAGGCCCACCTACATCATTTCCCCTTTTTCTGTTTAAACAAAAAAGAAAGGCTTTCACTTTAACATAATAAAATTACATATAACAAAACAGCTATCAAGCAAGAATTACAGTTACAATATTTATATCTACTTTATCTTTTGTCATAACTAAGGAAAACTATAGCTGTATATTTATTCTTCAACTCTATCAGAGACTCCAGAAGGATATAATATTGCCTAAGTAAACAAGAAATAAACAACTTCCAAACTCTAGGAATGACAGAGATGCCTCACTGCCTGGAGAGTCACCCAAAGTTCTTTTGTACCATTGGGGCATCCATCTTCAGCCTACAGGCTCATAGTTTCCAGCAGACATTTCCATGAAGCAAGAAATTTCAAAGACAGTTCAGTCACTTTCTTTTGTGTTCTGCAGAATGTCACACAGACTCTTTCATGAGTCAGGAATCCCAAAGGATCATCTCACCTTTAGGCAAGTTCAGCAGTCCTCTCTCTGCGGGTTCTCTGTGTCCAGTTTATGCAACAGCCCAGGCAAGAACAGTTTCTGGCCCAAATGGCTAACCAACTCCATAAGCAGTCTAATTATGGCAATGCCAGGAGAGGTAGTAATCATAGCAGTTAGAGTTTAGGGAGTCCAGCATGGATTGTCTCAAATCAATAATCCATTCTGATTTAAAAAGTAGAATTTATTACTCTTCTTTCTTTGAAGAAATAGGGATAAGCATTTAAATAATTTACCTAATATTACTGCCAATCACAGTAGCCAGACTCTGACACCGGAAGACCATTGTATTCCCCCAGGCTTAGGCCTCGCTCATCACAGAGGACTAATGGGCCCCTCCAAAACCTTATATAGTTATGGAAATGCTTACTTTTTCTTTCAAGCTACCTGGAGAGGTGTGAGGGAGAAAGCAGGAGAATGTCTGGCAGCCCTCTCCTTTCCTAGCGTCTTGAAGGAATGTGTACGTCTGTCTCTCATGCATAACTGGAGGAGAACTACTGGAAGACTGTGTCACACTCAGCATTGGATGTCCAGCTCCTGGCATGATGCCAGATATAAAAGGTACTTCATGTTTGCCAAGTGAATGAACCCGCCTCATTAGAATCATCAAACGAGACATTGAAAGAACAACCACAGCGTGACACAGAGCAGGGGGCCCAGTTAGTGGTAATTGAAATACACACACACACACACACACACAAATAATAAATAAAAATTTTAAAATCTTGAGGAGGACAAGAGTAGCAGGTGGGGAGAGAAGTCAATGAAAACAAAAAGCAACCGATGTACGAACTTGATCTGGATGGAGGATCCACAAGTGATATGACCCCATTCAAAATCCAAGTTGAAGTGCTTATTATCAGGATGGAAGGGATTTGCATAGTGCATAAACAGTTAACTGTAGCTTTAGAAATATTCAGCAACGAAGTCACCCTAATCCAAACTGCAATCAAATTATAAAGCCGAATGCCCTTCCAGATGCCGAGGATGAATAATTGAACTCAGTCTTTCCGGAGCACACGCCCAGCCCATTATCCCGATGAGGTTTTTCCCATTGTGCTGGCCTTCACTGTGTAGAATTATTGGACTTCAATTTCTGGAGGCTTCTTTGAACCACAGTCACAAACAAATTAGCTTAATTATTTACTGCTTCCCAGCTCATATGAAAATAATTCTATTTAAGATAGGGGAGGGGGTGATTCCCTGAAAGAGAAGGCGATGTCAAAGCTGAGTAGGAGTTCTTCCCTGTGCTTACCGCTTTCCTTTTTGTTTCCACAGAAGGGCAGACTTCAGGTGACTTTGCTGAGCTTTCGCTCACCTGTCATCCTTGACTCTTTAGGAAAAGGGTTACTCTGCTCTCTCGGGACTGAGTCAAACAGGCCTGTGCTCGCCAGTGAGGACACAGTGCTTCTCAAGGAATCTTTTTCTGGGAATAAGTAGAACTTTCTCTTCCTGAAGAGCCAACAGGACAGGAATTTTTTTAATCAAAATTTGTTCTGTACTGATGCTAATTTTGGTAATTTCCTCCCAGGAACCTGTTGACAGTATCTGAAGTCATTGCTGGTTGTTACGTTGCTGGTGTGAAATGAGGAACTATACTTTAGATTCTCCTATTGCATTCAGACACTCCATATA
Source organism: Microtus ochrogaster (assembly GCF_000317375.1). Lineage (NCBI taxonomy): Eukaryota > Metazoa > Chordata > Mammalia > Rodentia > Cricetidae > Microtus > Microtus ochrogaster. The sequence goes on from NC_022009.1 coordinate 79,578,176, forward strand.
AGTGGGTGTTTTGATGAGACAAACAATATGGAGTATCTCCCATCTCCTCATTAAGTTTGGTGCAAGAAGCAAGATGGCTAGAATTCAAGGAAGGAACCCTAGGTACATCCTTTAGAGACTGTCTTAGTTAGAGTTTCTATTGCTGTGGGGAAACACCATTACCAAGAAGAAAGATCGGGAAGAAAAAGCTTATTTGGTTTACACTTTCAGATTATAGTCGATCACTGGAGGAAGTCAGAATAGAACTCAAGCAGGGCTGGGACCTGGGAGGCAGGAATCGATGCAGAGGCTATGGAAGGGAGATGTTTGCTAGCTTGCTCCCCTTGCTTTGCTCAACCTGCTTTCTTATAGAACCCAGGACCACCAGACCAGGATGGCACTGCCCACCACAGACTTGGCCCTCCCCCATTGATCACTTATTAAAATGCCCCACAGTTGAATCTCATGGAGGCCTTTCCTTAACTGAGGCTCCTTACTCTCTGATGAGTCTAGCTTGTGTCAAGTTGACATATAAAACCAATCATTGCAGAATTCAAATACAAATTCGACATTTTACACAAACTCTCTGAACTGATCTCCCTCAGTGGTCAAATAGGAATAGGATGACGCTCTTCTGAGGAGAAGTGAAGTTACACAATAGGCATGTATAGCTATGGCAGTGTTTGCTGAATTCGGTGTACAATAAATGCAGCATTATCTCTTCATATGTAGTCATCAACTAAATGTAGCCATTAGCACTTCCTATCAATGGATCTCAAACTGTATTGTGCGCCTTAATTCAACCCTGGAGGATGACAGCCCACATGTCCAGGTCCTGTCTCCAGGTTCTGTGGTTTTCTTTGGCTGGACTCATCATCTTCTAGCAAAGGTATTTTGTAGAAGAAACTGAGTGATTCTGATCAACGTGTCCATGGACGATACACTGAGAATGTTTCTGCCGAAGGTTTGGGATTAGACTTCCTGAGATCCACTGAGCTCCAAAATCTCCAGAGAAAAGTCAGAACTACAGCATTCTTTCTTGCACTTTTGTGCCCTAGTGCCTTCTTATTTTCTCTAGTAATGCAGCCTCTTCTCTCTCTGTGACCACACCCTCTTCTCTGTGACCACACCCTCTTCTCTGTGACCACACCCTCTTCTCT
>NC_022009.1:79579414-79593553 GCF_000317375.1 Microtus ochrogaster
TCTCTGTGACCACACCCTCTTCTCTGTGACCACACCCTCTTCTCTCTGTGACCACACCCTCTTCTCTTTCTGTGACTACAACCTCCTCTTTCTCTGAAAGGCACAGAGAAAATTTGTCTCGCTAGCCCTGAATACAAAATTGGAAAGAGAAGAATCTGTATTGCTGGCTTCCTCTTGGAGAACATTGGGAAGTCAAGAAGAAAATCTGACTTTCAAGTGAGCAAGGCCTAGTCATTTGGTCTTATCCTTTCTCAGTTTGCTCTCTGAGCTTCTGTATCCTGAGAAATTAAGGACCTACTTCCTCCATCAGAAAGTGGTTTTTGTTTTGTTTTCCTTTTTGTTTGTTTTTGTTTTGTTTTTGAGACAGGGTTTTTCTGTGTAGCCCTGGCTGTCCCGGAACTTGCTCTGTAGACCATGCTGACCTCAATCTCATAAAATCTACCTACCTCTGCCTCCCAGATGCTGGGATAAAAGGCATGTGCCACCACCGCCTGGCTTACTTAGCAAATGTTCTTAATGACAGTACACATGACCTGGGCAGGTAGTTCTGGGATCATTCCCTCCTTTATGTTTGTGACAAAACATGCAATTTGCCTGTCTTTTCATTTGCCAACAGATTCACATCATTGGATGGAGGGGGAAAAAGGATTGCAGTGTAGTCTGATATAAAAACAATAATCCAAAGCTTTGTTTCATATTATTATTCCTGGACTGACTTACCTCCAAGGTTCTGAAGCTGTTCTACAATCAGGATGAAGTGGTTAAAGAAATCTGGTTTTCAGGGTTGGAATGAGAATGCAGCTTGAAATGCAATGGGTAAACTATAGGGAGGAGTCTGCAGACTGTAAGTTAAAGCTGGTATTGACTATCAGTGCCTTCCTAACTGGGTCACTAGCTCAGATTATTCACTGTGATTCTCCTGGGTTCTGTTCTCCACATTTTCTCCAGCCTTATAGCTGTATTGCCAGCTTCCAAGACTGATATGTCCTTCATGCCCAGTGCTTTTCAAATGGTCGTTCATGAAATGTCTATAATGGATATAGCATTTTAAAATGTCACACAATAGAAAATACTGGAACCATCTGAATAAGAAGAGTAAATGCCATTAAATTTATCTCTAACATACATATAAATATGTCAATACTGAGTGTCATTTTTGGTCTTCATATAAAATGTGATATGTTAGACTTTTCCAGTGGGCTTTAAAGGAAAATGTTCCCCTACTCCAGGGTATTTCGCCTCATTGACTCAAGTTTCTCACCATATACCCATCACTCTAGCTGTTAATTTCATTTGAAATTTAATTTAATTTAAACAAGATTCAGTGTATAATAGCTGCAAGGACCTTATACTTTGCCCACCCAAGTTTGAAGTTGTTAATTTCTTCTTCGTGTGCCCTGTATACTTAGAAGCTTAACATCATTTTTTACAGGATCAGAAACTGCCCACCTCCCTATTGATGTGACATCACTACATGTTGTTAGAGAAGTAAATGATTGCTTTTAGGGTTTTGCAATCCCAAACAAGTCAAATCTATAAGTATTCTTTGCAGGAGCTTTGGGGAACATCTGTCTACTTATAAGAAAAGCAAATGACACGAAGAACCACACGAGGGCTGGAGAGGTGGCCCGGAAGTTAGAGACACTTGGTGTTGTTGCAGAAGACCTGGGTTCAGTTCCTAGCACCCACATGGGGAGGCTCACAGCTGTGTGTTACTCTAGTTCCAGGGGATCCAATGCCCTCTTCTAGCCTCTATGAGCATCACATACACATGCAAACATTCACACATACACACAGAATGAAAATAAATACATCATTAAAGAAAAAGAATTAAGTGAGCATTTCCTATTATGATTACATTATCTTTCCTACTTTCTCCCCTTTTCTCTTTCAAATTCATGACCTCTTTTTTTCGTGTGTATGTGGGGGGTGTGTGTGTGTGTGTGTGTGTGTGTGTGTGTTCCTAAATAGAGCCTGCTCATTCTGTATAATATCACTTGTAGGTATGTTTTCAGGGTTGACCATTTTGTATCGGATAAACAATTGGCATTCACGTCACTAGGTGAGAAAACCAATTCTCCTACTCTCAACATTTCTTAGTTGCCTGTGCCGCTGGGTTTGCATCACTAGGGAGGACACTGCAGGACGCAGCACTCCCATGCAGCTGGGCTTGCATCACTAGGGAGGACACTGCAGGACGCAGCACTCCCATGCAGCTGGGCTTGCATCACTAGGGAGGACACTGCAGGATGCAGCACTCCTGATAGGAATTATGCATCTCATAAGAGATGCAAGAGGCGTGGCAGAGATTTTTTGGGGGGTCTGAACCAGGAAAGCCAAAGGAAACTGAGATCCACAGGCCCTGGCTCACTAGGGGAAAGAAAAGGGGAGGGAGAGGACCTCTAACTGTTTTGGACAAGGTGGTAGAAAAGGAATGAAAAGGATTTAAAGAACTTGAAAGACTGACCTAGCCAAAGAAAGAACACATTTGAAGCGTATCTGTCATCACCAAAGAAGAGACTTAGAACAACTTCTTGGCCCTTCGTAAGCTGTATTTCTGTATTTCTCTTGGTACAGGTCTCCAGTCTTCTTCTCAATGGGATTCTCAAGGTTGCTGAGTGAATTGTCCATCATCACCCTTTCCTAGGAAGTGAAATGAAGCATCACTGCCCATAGTTAAATGCACCTTCATCACCTAGTGAATAACAACGTGACATCCCCCCAAACAACAATTAACCACAATGGCTGGCCTAGAACACTGCAGCCGGAGGGCGTTAGGGCAGACGTCTGTTAATGAGATGTTCGATTCACAAAGGACTACTCTATGCTTTTAGAGAAAATGGCCAGAGATACTCAGAGATAATGTATTCTCTTTTATCTACCCTGTAAATCAGGTAGCTCTCTTACCTGTAAAATTATGCATTGCTCTTTCTCTGAAAGAGTTCAGTCTTTAATCTGGAGCACAGTATACCTACAGAGAAACTCTAGATTCCCGTTAAATTGGATAAGTAAGAAAATATACAGTGCACAAGTTTTGAATGACAGTGGAGTAGGAAAAGCAAGGTGCCTGTGGAGGGCATGTTTCCCAGCCCTCAGTCTCAGAGGCTGCAGAGACAAGAACACTGAATTCAAGTTCCTCTGTCAAGGCAAGCGTCAAGGGACACCAAACCATTGCGGGTGTTGTTAAAATCGCATACTACAATCTCATACTCTAGTTCAAAGTGTTTCCCCTTGGCCCAGTGGACAACAACACATCCATTGTCTAACAGGGTGGCAGAGGGAAAATGGACGCCTCTAGGTTCATTCTGTTGCCAAAGGTCACAATTCATGCTCTCTCAGTCACTGCTGCCAGTTCTACAATGTGATTCTCAAACTTGGCCTTGGATTCCTATGGAAGAATGGAAGAACTTAAGAAACTGATGGCTTGGCCCCGCCTCAGCGATTCTGCTTGTCTCACTCTGAGCATGGAAAATTGAATGCTCCATACTCGGTTCTGCCACAGTCAAACTGTGAGGCTTTGTTTGAGGTGCTCAAGGACCAGCCTGTGATTCCCCACGCTGTGGTCAGCAGGTGTGCAGTGGGTTGTTAGGGTTGTTTGTTAGTCTGTGAAAGTTTATAACTTTATAGCCTAATCTTGCCTCAGATGAGCAGAAATTCTCTAGACTCGGTCCCCCTGGTGCTAGAATTACAGGTGTGAGTCACCATACCCAGCCTGATTCTGCGTTTATCACGTCTGATGATGTCATAGTCGTGCAGTCTGGGAGCTGGCCTTGATGACAATAATAATAATTCGCTTGGTATGCCGAGTGAAACTCCTGGAACAGCAACTGTACCACTAGGCACCTCTTTCCAAATACTCAAAACCCACCCCAAATTTACTCAAAATTAGAAGCCAGAACAGGTACTTGACATACAAGCCAGAGTTTGAAACCAGCAGCAGCTAGAGCCTGCAGAGTCTTTCTCTGTTCCACCAGCCCCCCAGTAATGACACGGAGACTTCTTATTATCATTATTTTTATTATGAATGCTCAGCCTCAGTGTAGCAGCTTAGGCTTTTTCCTATCTAGTTCTTATAACTTAAATTAACCAATATCTTTTTTATCTACATTCTGGCATGTGGCTAGTAACCTCATCTCCATCCTGCCCGCCCTGCTTCCTCCATGTCTGGCTGGTGACTATTTTTATGCCTAGATTCATCCTCAGTTCCTCTCTTTGCCCGGAAGTCCTTCCTATTCTCTCCTGCCTAGATATCTGCCATGCATCTCTTTATTAAACCAATCACAGGGACACATGTCCACACAGTGTAAACAAATATCCCACAACAAGGACATCCTCGCTCCAGATGCGTTGATCAAACTAACAGTAGCCTTACCAAGGATTCAATCCCAGACAGATGAAAAGAAATAGCACAAAAATTACAAGTCTACACCTATTTAAGGATAAGAAACACCAAGGTCTTGGCAAATTCCATCCTCAAAAACCCTTACCTAGGGCTTGAGAGATGGCTCAGTGGGTAAAGCCTTTAAGGATGAGTGTCTGAATCTGACTTCCCACTCCCACATAAAGACAGCAATAATGGTGTATGACTTTAGGTGCAGCCCTGGGGATGGACACAGGCAGGAGGCTCACCAGTTTATAGCCAAAAGGACATAGGAAGCTCCAGAGACAGTGAGAGGCCATATCTCAAAATGTCAGCTGCAGAGCAACAGAGAAAGACACATGAAGTTACCACTGGCCTCCACGAGCCACGCATGGCACCCACACATGCGTGCATTCCCATAGGCCTACGCCAACAGCAACAACGAAAACCCTGTCTAGATAAACATGCTCTTTATAAAACAAACTCTATTGACAATTATAAACATATGTGGAAAGCTTCCCTTTTTATTGTAAAAATAATCATTCATGTAAAATTCAAAATATACAAAAGTCTAATCAAACATGTGGAAATCATGAGTGATCCTGACATGTGAGAAACCTCTGGTAACTTTTTGTACTTCTGTCCAGAGAACAGATCTCTGTTTTAAAGACTGATTATGAGAAGAGACTATGCTATTCTGCTCCGAATCCTGGCAGTGTTCCCCCTGAAGTTTCCACAGACAAGCCCTCACTGCCTGTGGTGTGAGCAGGAGTCTCTTGTTTACATGATCACCCAGGAAGGTAAGAGCATCACATAGAGCTCCTGCGCTCACCCTGTGGATTAGAAAGCCTCCTCAGCAGGATTCCAATAGTAGAAACCAAGCTATTTTATCCTGCATCCCAGCTAGAAGGTCAGAATACACAGACTCAAAAATATCAGTCTGTAATGAAAGCAGGGCGGGCGGCCTCGTGTTTTACCCGCAGTGAATGAATTCCCAGAAAGTTGGAACGCCCATGTGCACTGGTGACCTTTAAACACATAACAAGTAAAGAGTTTGGAGAGGGGAGTTCACATGAATGTCAAAACCTATTTTCTTTCCATCTGTGACTGTCCAACCTGTTTGCTGCCGGAGAGGTCAAGCTGTTAAAATGTTAACCAACTTGGCTCTTTAAATTTTCCGCTGTGAGAGCGAGAAGCCTAGCACACACATTGGGCTTGCAATGGGAACACACGTGGCCACTTTCTATGAAGCCAAACTGGTAAAAGCTAAGAGGCTAATGTTTTAAAATATGATCAGTATCCAGTCGATGGCCACTGAAGAGTCTATGAAGTCCCTTCCCTAATCGACAAGAACCGTGTTTGCATCCAAGGTATAATGCAACATCAGAGTGTTGGCTTTAGGATCAGCAGCTAGAGTAAGGAGTGACAAGGAGAAAGACATCCAGGGCTCATGGAGAAGAGTTTGGGAATGAAAATATGGAGAGACTGTTGGGGGAAGAGTTACAGAACTGGTGGTTACAATAATAATAATAATAATAATAATAATAATAATAATAATAATAAAATCTACCAATGGCGTCCTCTCTAAGAGACCTAGCAAATGGCGATTATAAGAAGCATGTGAGAAGGAAGAGTTAAGTCAGAAACTGTGAAACAACTTACCTTTATTAAAACATAATCAACCTAAAAAGACTAAAGAAAGTGGGACGTACACTTGAATGCATTGGCACAGGAGACCACTTCCTAAATATAACCCCAGTAGCAGACACTGAGAGAAACAATTAAAATGGGACCTCCTAAAACTGAAAAGCTTCTGTAAAGCAAAGGACACAGTCAACAAGAAATAACGACAGACTACAGAATGCAGAAAGATCTTCACTAGCCCCACATCAGACACAGGACTGATCTCTAAAATATACAAAGAACTCAAGAAATTGGGCATCAAAAGAACAAATAATCTAATAAAAAGATGGAGTACAGACCTAAACAGAGAACTCTCAACAGAGGAATCTAAAATGGCTGAAAAACACTTAAGGAAATGCTCAACATCCTTAGTCATCAGAGAAATGCAAATCAAATAATTCTGATATTCCATCTTATACCTGTCAGAATGGCCAAGATCAAAAACACTGATGACAACTTATGCTGGAGAGGTTGAGGGGTAAAGGGAACACAACTGCATTGCTGGTGGGAATGCAAGCTGGTACAACTCCTTTGGATATCAGTATGGCGATTTCTCAGAAAATTAAGAAACAACCTTCCTCAAGACCCAGTAATACCACTTTGGGGTATATATACAAATGATGCTCAATCATACCACAAGAACATGTGCTCAGCTATGTTCATAGCTGTTGTTTGTTATAGCCAGAACCTGGAAACAACCTAAATGCCCCTTGACCAAAGAATAAATAAGGAAAAGGTGGTACATTTACACATGGAGTACTACACAGCAGAAAAATATAACAACATACTGAAATTTGCAGGCAAAGGGATGGAGCTAGAAAACATCATATTGAGTGAGATAACCCAGACCAGAAAGATAATTATCATATGTACTCACTCATAAGTGGTTGTTAACCATAAAGCAAAGAAAATCAGCCTACAAATCTCGATTCCAAAGAACCTAGATAACAATGAGGACCCTAAGAGAGACATATATAGATCTAATCTACATAGGAAGTAGAAGAAGACAAGATCTCCCGAGTAAATTGGGAGCATGGAGACCATGAGAGAAAGTAGAAGGGGAGGGGAGAAGCAGGGAGAGGAGCAGAGAAAAAAGTATAGCTCAATAAAAATCAATAAAAATAAGACTACAGTGTCAGTGAGTTGGTGCAGGGATTGCTACAGAAGCTCACCGTAGGCATTGGATCCTGAAACCCAGAGTGGAAAGAGAGAATTGATTACTGAAAGTTGTTTTCTGCCCCACCCACATGCTGTTGTGCATGTATGTGCACACTCATACACAACAATAAAACACTAAGTAAATAAATGCAATTACATCGTATGGCTATTTAATTACCACAGTGTGCACACAATGCACACACACACACAGACACACACATGCAATTATGCTAAACAGTTTTTTTCCATATTCATAGGAATATTTATAATATTCTAATTGGAAATCTGCCCAAGTGACATGGCTGGGACTCAGTGTTGGATCTGGAAGCAGAAGCACAGTGACAACTCATTTGGACAGAAGTGACCTTAATGTGAGATATTATGAACTGCAGAACATGTGGTTTCAATATGATCCTGAAGGTGCCATATGTCTTAATGTATTGGTATGTTAAAAGAGTAATTAGGAGAGAATCCCTGCAACTCACACCTTCTCCACACTCCTAGGCACAGCTCTGGTTGCTTTTCTTCTGTTCTAGCTCAGCCTGAGAAGTGTAACCCTCACCCCTCAATAGAGAGAGACTAAACAGATTCACAACAGGTCAAAATGCAGAGAAAAGTCACTGGGGTGTGCAGCCCCAAATGATGCATCTATAATGTAAACCCCACACTTGAGGCTCAGGGCACATGGAGGAAGAGGGGCCAGAAAGATTGTAAGAGCTGCAGAACCAGGACACCTGCTTCAAGACGATGTCTTCTAGAAGACAGGGAAGCTGCACCAGTAAAATCTCAACAATACAGTTCCCTAAATACAATCATTAGAACAGGGCCAGTGACATATTACAATGAATATGGGGAATGCTACAGCCTGAGATGAAGATCTTACAGGCAATCAGTGACGAGTGAGAGAAAGACTGTTGTGGAATACTGTTTGAAGGTGTGTTACATTTCTTTATGTTGTGGAGCATTTGTTTCATGATGTAAAGATGTGTCGCTTTTGTTTATGTTGCATTTGTTTAACTCTGTGCAGCTGTGATTTTTTTTTTTGCCTGTCTAAAACATTTGATGGTCTAATAAAGAACAAGGCAGGAGAAAGGACAGACAGGGCTGGCAGGTAGAGTATAGCTACGAGGAGAAAACTGAGAAGAAGAGGAGGGACAACATAAGAAGGAGAGAAGGATGCTGGGGGACCAGACACCCAGACAGACACCCAGCCAGCCATGGAGTCAGAGTGAAAGTAAGATACACAGAAGTAAGAAAAGGAAAAAGTCCAGAGGCAGAGGTAGACAGAACGATTTAAGTTAAGGAAAGCTGGCTAGAAATAAGCCAAGCTAAGGCCAGGCATTTTTAAGCAGCAGTAAGCCTCCATATATATCCATTTGGGAGCTGGGTGGCGGGTCCCTAAAGGGTAAAGAGCCAAAGAGTAAAAACCCAACAACAGTATTTTGGCATTCCAACATGGGGCTAGAATAATAGAAAAACAACCCGCAACAAAAGATACTCAGCTGTCCCCAGGGACAAACTCCCTCAGAGTTGATTTCATTCAAGCCCTAAACATGTGTGCACACAAGTAATACTAAAGAGCCTTAGCAGGAAACATGTGTATACATGTATCTTAATTATTATCATATTATATATTTATTTCATGTATTATATATAATTATTCAGTATAATAATTAAGACAAAGTTATGAATTTGAGCAGGAATGGAGGGGAATAGAACAGGAGGAGATGGACAGGAGAAGGGGTTGAAATTATATAAACACAGAATTCATGTATAAAATTTTCAAAATAATTGTGGGCTACAGCAATGGTCCAAAAGTTGACCATGTCTGCTGTGAAATCAGGGTCTGGTTTCCAACCACCAGCACCATCACAAAATCTTGGCATGGTGACCCACATGCAAGGTCCCAGCACTGGTGGGCAAACGCAGGAGAACCCCAGAGTGCACTGCAGGCAGAGGTGAGCTTCTGATTCACTGAAACACTGTCTCAGAAGCAGACAGACAACCATAGAGGAAGACTCCTTACACACTTCTGCCCCAAATGCACAAGCATGGGCATGTGCACACTCCCACACCTGTGTATCCACCACACACACTGACACACACACACAGACACACACACCTATAACACACAGGTTTTTTTTAGATTGTCACTGAGATAACTTTATCAGAGAACCTTAAATTTTACTTAGCACAATTAATATGGTAGCTACTTTTATAACAATCTGGAAGGGTACAGTTTACAAATTAAATACGTATACTAAGGTATTTCTAGAATATAGAAAAAATGTATCAAGTCCTTTCTGCAACCTTGGCAACTGGGAATTACTTTCACATTAAATGAGTAACCAACAGCATGCAAAACAAGATCAAACTAAGTGCTGGTGGCTGACTGCGATCTACGCGGAATACCCGTGTGTGTGACCCGTAAAGGTCAGGAAGCATGGTGGGGGCTTCTGACCCAGCTTGGCAGTGTGCTCTGCCACACTCTTGCTTCCCCCCTCTGCCATGATAGCGCCTGCCCTGGAGAGACACGGAAGGCCACATGAGCTTTGAAACACAGACAAGGGACTGGGAAAGAATCTTGAATTTCCATGCAACCTTCACATGCTACAGCATTACCAATCTCCCCAGTGGCTCTCAGCCTAATGCCACTCTAGAACAACCTAGACAGAGTTTACAAATTTCATATCAGGTGATAGCACTAATTAAATAAAATCCTCCGTGGTTGGGACCCAGGCATTGATGTTCCTAACTTTCTCTCCCCAGGTGAGCCCAATGTTGAGCCATCTTGGGAAACTGATGCCCTAGACTTATCCAAGAAGTGACTTTTCATCCAATGAAGTGATCTTCCTGTTTCTTACTTTGAAAGTCATGAGCAATAATTATGGCTCTCTCCTGTCAATGCCCAAGAACATCCTCAGATTCAACATTGGCTAGCCAGGACAATGGTCAGATTGGGCGCATCAGCTAAGTAAGATAGAACCTTAGTTTTCTTTGCCAAATGTATGCCATGATATTTGCAGTTCAGCTCCAGTGGTACAGGAATGGTTTGTGGTTGCTGTTTTCCTAACTGAATCGCAGTGATTCCCATGTAGAGCATGAGGGAACATGCCTGTGGGAAAATGAAGAGCTTTGGATCCTTTCCTATGTGAAAGACCAGACCTTTATTTTGTCTGTTTCCCAAATTCTATTCTGGAAATGAAGCTTGATTCTTGCCCTTAACAACCTATAACTTAGAAACAATCCTAAACAATCTGCATCTTATGCTGTCTAAGTTTGGACTGGATAAATTTTAAAATGATTCCCATCTTTTTATGGCCTGACATAATAATATTTTCTCTCCCTTCCTTGATCACCCGCTCTATAGTCATTGAGATTCACACGGTGACACCGTAACTCATTGCTCTGTGTTGTAATCTAGTTGCTCTGTAGGGTACACAGTAAGAACCAAACATCTAAGCTTTTCACAAAAGACAACAAAGATCTTATGTATCATTTACCCAATGGCTTAAACAGACAACTTTGTTAGAGAGCAGCAGAATATCCTGTTTTCAATACAAGCCCTACTTTTATACAGGAAAAAAGCTATATTGTCTACAGAGGCGCTGACTGGGAGGAGATTGATAGCCCTGGAGGCAGAGATGTAAAAACATAAAGAGTTCTATTTTCCACCTCAGCCAAATGGTAAATAAGTCACAAATGAAAACCCTTTGGCACTATTAATTCTCCTAAGGAGACTTCAGTAAGCCTGAAATCAGCACTTCATTTTTCATTTTCTTGTTTCTGGGAGCCTTCAATGGAGGAGCTCCAACTCCAACTTAAGATATGTCGCCAGAAACTGATTGGAAGAACATGGCTCATGAGTAAGCTATTTAGGTGAACGTGGTTTAAAGTTGGCCATGAATACTTCTCCCAAGGGAAATGAGTCCTGCACCTATCTTTCACCCAGGAAGTAGGAGACCTTTCTTTGACTTTTTGACAACCCAATGCTCACAACTAATTTCTCAAGTTTACTAAATCTGAAAAGCATAAGACAGAGTTTGAAATTTTACAAACTACATTTCAACTGGAAATAATTTGCATGGCTTTAGCATTCTCCTTTATTTCTCCATTTCCCTTAATAATATTGGATTTAAAAGGTATGGTGCTTTCTGTCCTCACGTTCTCCCAAAGGGATGATTTTTACCATTCAGAACCAATGTTAAAAAGGGTCCTTTTTTTTTCTTATAAATTTCATGTATTTTTCTAAGAATCAGGCAACCTCTTACCACTCATATAATAAAATGATTTCTCTACATGAAATTATTTTGTTGGGCTCAGAGTGGACTGTTGATGCCAATACTTCTGAGAACCCTTCCTTTCACAGCCAGAATATCTATCTGATGACGCCAAACAAAGACTCCACTCCTAATGCTTTCCTCCCACACGCTAACCATCGCGAATGAAGAAGAGCCCTCTAAGGCCCAGAATTCAGCCTCCAGTTTCATGTCTGCTCACTGTTAGGAGTTTTAAGATTTGTTTTTATGAGGATGGGTGTTTTGCCTACATGGATGTCTGCACGCCACATGTATATAATGCCCTCAGAGGCCAGAAGAGGGTGTTAGTTCCCTAGAACTAGGCTTACAGGTTGTGAGCTGCCATGTAGATGCTGGAAACCACCCAGGTACTCTGAAAAAGCAGCCAGTAGTCTTAAGTGCTAAGCCCCTCCGGCTCCACAGTTACAGGTTTTAGCTACTCTAATCTAGCTTGAATCCTCCTGAACCAAGTTTACTAGGGTAATAACTAGCTTGAGCTAATTTACATGTACTCAACCATTTAAAACCATTTCTCTCAGGCTTGCCCGAGGCACATCTAAAGAACAATTGTGCCTGGGATGAATTGTCTTCAAGAATAGCACACTGGTATGAAAATGTGTACATAGCACAGGAAGAGGCCATGGTACTTATCCTTGTTTTGTGGAGAATGTCTACAAAATCCCAAGGATCTCAGAATTCTGAGATGAGAAGTCAATCCAAGAAAGCACATAGTAGGTAATTAGAGACACTGGGCCACAGGAAGACGTAAAAGATGTAAAAAATAAAATACACATGCAAGCTTGGCTGGTAACCGTAAGGCAAGCTTTGGACTACTGCTTTATGAGAAGGTCTGCCGGTGGTAGAAACTGGGTAGGCCAAAGTTTCAAGCGACGTTAAAGCATTACCCTTGAGTTCATGTTGGCTGCCGTATAAAGAAAGATGTGTGATTATTTGACTTCAAATGGCTTCCGTGGGCTCACAGGAAGTGGAACTACTAGGAGATGTGGTCTTTTCAGAGAGAGTGTCATGTCACTGGGGTGGGGTTGAGGTTTCAAATGCTCAAGCTAATCCCAGTGTCTCCCCCTCTCTCTCTTCCTGTGGATCCAGATGTAGAACTATGGTCCTTCTCCAGCTCCATGTCTGCCTGCATACCACCATGCTTCCTGCCGTGATGATAATGGACGAAACCTCTAAAACTGTAAGGCAGCCCCAATTAAATGTTGTCCTTTATAAGAGTTGTCATGACCATAGTGTCTCTTCATGGCATTTGAAACCCTAGCTGAGAAAAGGTAGGAAGCCATCACAAAGTTGCCTGGGGAAAATTAAACGTTTCAAACGGACTCCTTATCCCTATTAGATACTGTATCTCTATAGCCTGTGTGACCAAGTAGCCAGTCTTCAATATTCTTGTTCCTTCTGTAGTAAAGCCACACCCCCATCTGATCTGTAGAACAAAGTCTGTGGGATGGTGGTAAGATCAGCCAGCCTCCCACAGAGACTCACTCTTAGGAGTACAGCAGGGTTAAGTTGTGTAAAGGAGTCAAAAGGAATACACATATCTGGTCCTCCAAGCCAGCATTTTCTGCCCAGTATAAAGTACTGGTAATATTAGTACAGTGTAAAACAGAAAGAAATCATTTTTTTTAGATACAAAGAAAAATTTAAGTTTATTATACAAAGCAAAGATTTTTTGGGCAAAACTTATTACATCTACAATCCCAGAAGAAGCATTTCTTGTCCTTCAAGTCACGGTAGAATCTCAGTATGCAAACACCTCCACAAATTTTAGTAATTCCTCTAAAACAAAGACATGGTACAAAACAGTAATTGTGTGTATGTTATATAGCTAAATACTTCTTGTGTGAGCTATACTATTTAGCTAGGATAGACAATGTCCTATAAAAGACTGTAATTGTCCCTCTTTAGTCACTAAACTTGTAATGGAAGAAAAATAAACAAATATGCATTAATAGTATCATCCCTGAAGGTGCTGTTGTGTAATGTTACTTAAACTATGTAAAGCTGTGATTCATTGTTTATGTTGTGGAATATTACTTTACCTAGGCAAAGATGTGTTACATTTGTTTATGTTGCATTTGTTTAACTATGTAAAGATGTGTTGCTGCTTTATCTTGCCTGCCTAAGGCACCTGATTGGTCTAATAAAAAGCTGAACAGCCAATAACTGGTCACTAGAGAGATAGATGGGACTGGTGGGCAGAGAGAGTGAGTAGGAGGAAGAACCTAGGCTCGGAGAGAAGATAATGATGTAGAGGGAGAGCAAGGTGCCCAGGGCCAGTCAGCCAGGCAACCACCAGTCACTCAGACCCATTGTAGCTCAAACAGAATGAAAGAAAGGTAAAAAGCCCAGAAGTAAAATGCAGATGAAAAGAAACAGGTTACTTTAAGTTATAAGACCTAGTGAGACAAGCATAAGACAAGGTCGAGCATCCATAACTAATAATGTCTCCCTGTCTCTATTTGACAGCTGGCTGGCAGCCCAGAGACAGCCCTCTACACAGTGCCAGTGATCGAGGGTATATACACAGTGTCTCAGTAATCGAGGGTATATATACAGTGCCTCAGTGATCGAGGGTATATACACAGTGCCTCAGTGATCGAGGGTATATACACAGTGCCT
>NC_022009.1:79593653-79606885 GCF_000317375.1 Microtus ochrogaster
TATACACAGTGCCTCAGTGATCGAGGGTATATACACAGTGCCTCAGTGATCGAGGGTATATACACAGTGCCTCAGTGATCGAGGGTATATACACACTGCCTCAGTGATCGAGGGTATATACACACTGCCTCAGTGATCGAGGGTATATACACAGTGTCTCAGTGATCGAGGGTATATACACAGTGTCTCAGTGATCAAGAGTATATACAAAGGGCCTCACTGATCAAGGGTATATACAAAGGGCCTCAATGATCAAGGGTATATACAAAGGGCCTTGCTGATCAAGGGTATATACACAGTGCCTCTGTGATCAAGGGTATATTCAGTTTTGCCAGCAGTTCACATCTGGAAGCACCTGATGACACAGGAAGGTAGCAATGTCCCCAGAAGTGCAGTGATCTTTCCATGTTGAGTTCCACAGTTCACACAGGATCATTCTGACACTGTGGTCACGCCACAACATGACAACATGAGGGTCCTACTGCACTGTTCCTTAGCTTCTAGAATCCCTAGGCTCCCTTCAGGCTGTGACTTTAAAACCATCTAGAACTCTGCTGCTATAAACTCTTCCTAGCTGGAAATGTATAGCCAAAATGATTAAACATTTGCTAACCACGGAGGGACTCTTCTGTTTGCGAGTGTCCTATTTTTCTTTCCTGAATCCATAGTTTTAAAACTATATACTGCACTTATTTATTTCTAGATGTATTTTGTATGTGTCCATATGTGCGTGCACAAATGCTATAACATATGTGGAACATGAAGAACAGCTTGCAGGACCATGTTCTCTTCTACCTTATGAGTCTTGGGTATTGAACTCAGGTCACTGAAGGAGGCAGCAAGTGCCTTTATTTAACGAACCATTTCAACAGATCTTTATTTCCATTATATTGCTGAAATCTCTGGGGCGGGGGCTAGGTTGAAACAGGGTTTCTCTGTCCAACAGCCTTGACTGTCATGGAATTTGCTCTGTAGACTAGAAGACTGGCCTCAAACTTGCAGACATTTGCCTGCCTCTGCCTCCCTGGTACTGAGATTAAAGGTGTGCACCACTTTGCTTGGCTTTATTGCTGGAATCTCAACAAGATGAAGGACATCATTCATTCTGAAATGAATCAGAAAGAATCTTTAATGCACAATTGTATCATTGTTGGCTTATCCTGTTGGGAGCAGTGAGCCCCCAGATCCTGAATTTCTTGTAATCCCCTGATCTGAGTGCCTACAGCTGCTCTGAGCACGAGAACTTCAGGAGTTCCTGATGGCAGGAGAGTGGTTTCTGGTGGGTTTGGCTGGGGTGAGGCTATCTCTATATAATCTGCTCCTGAACACAATAAAGGGGCATTCTTGGGGAATTCAAGGATGACAGGTGTCCCTGTCTCTCTGTCTGTGTGTGTCTGTGTATTTTAACCTCCAGCCCCTTGCCTGAAGCTCGGGAACTGGGTGCCAGCGCACAGAGCACAGACACAGGGGGGAGCGGTGCGTGGTATTATCCCACTAATCCCTTCTGATAAGGTCTCCTTTTAATGAAATATTAAATCTACCCAGATTCTTTAAATTTTTATTTAAAATATACTTTTCCCATACAGTATATTCTGAATACAGCCCATTCCGCCCTTCCCATCTGGACCCACACTCTTGATAAACAAGTGGGCATCTAAAGAATAATAATAAAATAGGGTGAATAAAAGGCAAACACACCATAACATGGACAAAACAACCAAACGGGAAAAGAATCAAATCAAAAGCACAAGGAACTCACGTTGGCACTGATATACACATTTGCAGAAATCCCACAAAAAACAAAACCAGAAACCATAGTTTGTAGGCAAAGGACTTGTACGGGGAAAAGAAAAAAGTCCTAACATTGTGAGACAAAAGAAGCCTCCAAGGATAACACTGAGTTTGTGTGGTGCTGGCCATCTCCTGGTGGCTGTAGGCCTTGCCTACAGTGGTTTGTCTTCCCACTGAGACTCCCTTGGAGAAAACAAATTTTCATTCGCAAGTGGCTATCAATTGTAGATAGCTTCTGAGTCAGGAACAGGGACATATATCCATTTCTCAGCTCTAGGACCCCATCTAAATGAAACCACACAGGCCCTGGGCAAGGTGCCTCAGTCTCTATGGGTTCATGTACAGGTCAGTCCCGTTGTATCAGGAAAGCCTTGATTCCTTGGGCCCTCCATCCTCTCTGGTTCTCAAACTCTTTCTGCAGAAGATCTTTCTGAATCATAATTCTTCTAATATGTCGTCTGCTAGGATAATTACTACCGACCACCTCATAGCTTGTGTCTGGCACTATTCAAATACGCCATATAACTTGGTTTAACACAAGAGTCAAATGGGAATTAAGTCGAGGTGAAACGCTACTCAAAATATTTTTTTAAATCAAGTCATTCTATCCATAATTATTATCTCAAGTTGATGGAATAAAAGGAACAGAATGTACTATAAGATAAAGCATACTCATTATTCTTATCTATGACATCAATTTAAGGAAACTTGTCTGTATTCAAATAGAAGAAAAAATTGAAATCTTGTTGAAACTATGTGTTTCTAAACTATTTGTAAACTATCTGTGGACTGGTCAAACCAGTCAGGGCCACTTACAAAACACAGCAGAAAATGAAGGAAGGGGCTTATTTTTTTTGCATTTTCTCTATGCAAATTGATCTCATGGTTTTGGCATATAAATTGGTCTTCGGGCTGACATAAGACTAATTTAAATCAGATTTTCAAATGAAATGATTCTTATTTGGAAAACGCAAGCCAATAGCTACATGTAAAATTTAGGGGATTTTCATTTTAATATTTCTTTTTGCCCAAATAAACAAGTACAAAAATGGAAATATTTAAATACATTACAACAAAGATTGTAGGGAGATGAGAGTGTGGTAATCTCTGCCTGACTGGAATTCAAGGGTGAGATCATGTTAGGGAAATAACAAGAAAGGACCTTCATGGTTCAAATCTCCCAGCTTTGCTGATGAAACCACCTGTCTGGGAACCAAGAATGACTGTCAAGACTCAGAGCTGCAGTCAAGAATGAAGGCTGATGCATGGGGACCGCCCACAGCCTCAGCCCAGTTGGTCCTTTTAACAACAGGACTCTGCCCTCATTATTATTCTAACCACTGTTATCCCAAGTTCTTAATACACACACCCTGTCCTCCGGCTTATCACAGCTACTATTCGCTCTTTAATTCAAAGAGTTTCTTTAATCTTCCAGTTTTCATTATCTTTTTATTTTACTCATTCTTGGCTTGTAATCTACTGTTTTATAGTTCCTTTTGTACTTCTTTATCTTTCTATATTTTATTATGATATTTTGGTTACTTTTATTATCTACTTTAAGACATAATCTTTAAACATTACCTAATTCTATAAACAGCAAGCAGGAATATTGGCCAAAGGATGCAGCAGAGGTCAGACTGCCCCCCCCACCACCACCAAATAAATCATTCGATTATGAAATAAACCTGACAGAGAGAGTATGGCTGACCCTACACTAGGTACCCAAGATCAGTCTGCAGGACAAAAGTACATCTTTGGCCCATCCCCTGTGGGAGGCCCACAGGAGAAGTTGAATTACGGTGGCCTTCTTCCCTCTTGAACTAGCTACTTCATTCACAAAGACTAATGGAAATAATGTGATTCTGTTCTATAAAACAGTTGCTCTTTAGGGATCATCCTGAAATAGTCACTCTTAGTCAGAAGAAGAGTGGGCATAATCACTGGGATCAGAAGAAAGAGGCTGGTTGCAGCCTCCAGGCTTGGCATTGTCCCCTGCAGTGAAGGCATTTTTGTGCATTTATTATTTTTCTGTTACGATAACTGTCATGGTGTCTACAGAGACAGAATCAGCTCAAAGGAGAAAGGACCGATTCCATCTCACACTCTTTGGTCAGGCCGTTTCCTCACAGCAGCACAGAGAGGAACTAGTAACACACTCTCCGTCCTTTGTCAGCCTGTACTACAGTCCAGGCGAGGCCGTGGGTACCTGAATCCTGTGAGCCTTTCCTAAACAAGATCTGCTCAAGGATTTCCTCTGAGCTTGCGCATCTAAGGGCAGACAAAGCTCTAAACTCAAGAGATAGTCAAATGCTAACTATCTATAGGCCCCATAGATGTAACTTAAGCGGGGGGGTGGATGTTGAAAAAATGAGATCTAAGCCATTTATGCCCTAAGGCAGGTAGATGGAAGGGTCTAGTTTACTGCCCATCACAGGGGTAGTCAGCATATGCAGCGTGATGAGCCGTACATGTCCCAATAAATTAAATTATACATTTATATTTAATAGTTATTAATTGATTTTTCATTCTGTTCCATTGGGGTATTTTTTTCTATACTCATAATGAAGCCATATTAATTTCATAAAACCTACCCTCACTTTTTTAAATAATTACTAACCACCACATCTGAGACTTAATTTTCCCAATTTAAAAGCAGAAATGACAGTATACTTCAGTAAAGCAATTTTTTTTGGTGTTCTAACAGGAATTTCATTGTATTTCTAAGTTTGTAAAACTATATCCCATTCAAGAATACAGTATTCATCTCACTAATTAACATTAGCCATTCCTGACTCTTAATAAGATTCTACACAGGTGGTTCTGAACCTACCCAATTAAATATACTGATTAGTGCTTTAAATCTTATCTCTAGTTAATGAAATGGTTTTCCAGTTCTACATTTTCATTGCTATCATAATGTATCCATTTTATCAACTATATAATGCAAAGGTACAGATATATACATTTACAACAAATACATGTACTACAAATAGATATTAATACATAAATATATACTGTAACCCAAGTATATTGTCCAGTAATATTTTTATATAACTGATAAAAACAAAATTTTTTGTACTCTACACCAAAAACATTTTATTTTTAATACATTTTAATTAAAATGTATTTATCACTTTCCCCTTTCCCTTTCCTCCATTAAGGACCTCCATGTTTCCTGCCTCCGACCCCTCCCATAACCCCTACTCTCAAATCAATAGCCTCTTTTTATTGTCACATACATGTACGGATACGTGTGTGTGTGTGTACATACACAAATATATAAATACAACCTGATGAGTCCATTCTTGTTGTTTGTATGGATATGATTTGAGAGCTAACCGCTCTGTATTGAATCATCAGTAAGGGGCTCATCCATTGGAGAGGCTAATTCTCCCTCATGATCATGATCAGCAGTCCTGATCACCCTGTAATTCTTTATCTAACATTTGAATACTGTGAAAGTTTATGCCTTTCCACGTTAATATGCCCACTGATGCTGCCAGTGCTCCTTTCTTGTTTATGTAACCATTTCTGAGGGAGACTGTTTCCCAGCAGACTTCCCGGTGTTCTGGCTCTTACAATCTGTCCATTCCCTCTTCCTGCGATGGTCCCTAAGCCTCAGGTACAGGCTAGGTGATGTAGATGTGTCCACTGGGTCTGGGATCCCCAGGATCTGTTGATCTCCGCATTGAGTCTGACTGTGGTTTTCTGTGATGGTCTCCATTTCCTGTAAAGAGAGGCATCTTTGATGACGGTGATAGTTACACTTCTCTGTGGGAATGACGAGAAGACATAGAACGTAGTTAGGAATTATGCTGTTCTATCAGTGTGGTGGGAGTGGATTCTCTTCTAAAAACCACACACTCACTAGCCCCTGGTAGTTGGCCTGGTTTCTGGTTCAAGGTATAATTGCTGCCCTGTCGAGTGGTGTTAAGTCCAATTAGGAGTCTCGAATCAGAAAACATTCCATAGGTCATGGAACTTCAGTTAGGCCTGCCACAACTCCTGGGTGAGGGAAGACCCAAAGATGTTTATGAGGACAATAGGAAGGCTGCCTGATGATGGTTGAAGGATTCAGGAGTCAAGACTGACTCAGGATGAAAACTACAAAAAGAGAAATGACCCCACCTTCTGTACCAGGCGCAGATCTCATCAACTTGGAATAACTCAGAGAGGAAGCGAGTTGTTGCTCTTGGGTTCCTTTCCTCCTGTTGGGTTGCCTTCACCGCCTCAGCTTGGGGACTTGTGCCTTGTTATACTGTTTTGTTGGTGCTGGTTGGATTCATTTTGGATTTTTGATGTTGCGTTTGATTGTTATCTCCTGGGAGACTTCTCTTATCTGAAGGGAGAAAGAGGGGAGTAGATGGTGAAGAGGAGAGAGGGAGGACCTGGGAGGAGTGGGAAGAGGGGTAACTGTAGTCAGGGGTATTGTATGAGAGAAGACTCTATTTTCAAATAAATAACAAATAAAATGAACACAAAAACAAGTTTAGGAGAAATGAGATGCAAACAATAAATTGTTAAATGTCAGGGCCCGTGGATGTGAATCCGCTCCACCTTGACCAAAGTTCAGAAAGTCCAGGCCTGTTCTTGCTCGTTCAAGGTTATTGACTGGAGATTTAACTTGAGGTGTGTCACTAACAGGAGATCTTGACCTAGGGTGTGGTTACTTGGTGTTTTGGGTATTAAAATGATTATCACTTTGTTCCTTGTATCTTGATGGAAAAGGTCTTTTGCTTTCTTCCCCCTTTTTGGATTGGGGTATTTAAGGATCATAAGAAATAAACATGGGCAGATTCAGTACTCACTGGGTTGCCCTCCTGACTATATCCTATGTCTTCGTGTTTCTTTTTCATCTCTGTTTTTTCTGCCTAACATTTATAATCCACACGCCCCTACCCTGGGATGTATGAACCAGTCGAGGCTGTACCCCAACAATTAAAGATTATTTCAAGTCCAATATATGAGCTAGGACCTTTATGTAGGTTAGGAGATCATTTTACCAACTAAAGTATATCCCAGCCCTTCCTCAGATTTTCAAGTGGTCTCTGCACTGACATCCATAGTGTGTGCCCAAGTTTACAACTGCACCCTCTGTGTCCAAGGGTTCCTCTTTCTCTATTTCCTGGCCAGTGTTTTTGTCATTTGTCTCTTTGCTCACTATTCTGACTGGTGAGCTAGAATCTGACTATAGTTTCAATTTGCATGCTCCTGGTGGTTAAGGATGTTGATCAGTTTCTCAAATGTTAATTGGCAACTTGTATTTCTTCATTCGAGAACTGACTATTCATTTAAGTAGCCCATTTATTAACTGAATCATTTGTCACTGGAGTGATTGTTTGAATTCTTGATAGGTTCTAGACCAAATCTCTTGCTAAATGTTGAGTTAACAAAGACTGTTTCTGTATGTTGCCTAGACTCATTCTGCTGTTCCCTTGGCTGCCCATTTGTCAGTTCTCAAAATTACTTCCTAAGCTATGGAGTTTTTTTCTGAAAGCCATTGCCTATGCCTATATCTTAAAACATAACACCTATGTTTTCTTCTTGTAGATTAGGAGTTCAATACTTATATTTAGATCCTTAACCTATTTTGAACTGACTTTTATAAAGGATAAGAGAATCAGATCTATGTATAGATTTTAAAGACAATATTATCTTTCAAACTTCAAATGGCTTGTAGCTATGCCCAAAATGTAACAATATTTCCTTTTCTTGTTGATATGTGTGTTTGGGGATGTGTGCGTGAGGTGTGTATGCCAGGACTCATGAGAAGTCAGAGACTTGTGCAAGTTAATTCTCTCCTGTTGCTTCATATCCAGGGATAAAACTCAGGTTTCCAGTCTTGGTAGCAAGCATTTTTACATACTGAGCCACTCCAACAGCCTTTGTAATAATAATTCTTAGGTACAAACAAAATTACCATTTGATGATCTCTTAAACATAGATCTAGTGATTTCATCAAAAATATTGTAGAAGATAATATTGAAAGAGTCTGTACAGGCAACCTGGAGAAGCTTTGCTTCTTCATTTTTTTTCTTTAATTTCATGGAGAAATCAAGTAGTTAACTATAGTTATAGAATCAAGACAAGCTACATTGACATTAAATTGGCTTCCTCTTTAACTGTGAAGCTGAGAGTCTTCTGGGACCTACAGCCCACAGTGGCTGCTGCAGTTATTAGAAGCACATATAACACAGTAATGAATATAATCCCTCATCTTTTAAGATCATATGATAATCAAGGGGAATAGTGACTTGCCAGACAGTACAAACATACTACAAAAGGGGTACAAAGATAAATAAACTGAAGAAATAAGGAAATGTTCCTTCCACCACCTGCAAAGAGGTATATCCATGATGGTGAAAAGAAGCCTGATTTGTGTTCTAAATAAGAAAATGAGCTGGGTAATCACCAGGCGTTTAAATGCTGCTCTCTCTGGAGCGTTCCAGGTGCCCACTGACACTAGCCACAGCTTCTCCTCCGCAAAGCTTTTCTGTTTGTGTGGGGTAATTTCATGGTCAGATGCCCAATCAGTCTGCCACAGCTGAGATTGGAGAGGCTCACATGTCTCTTCCACTTAGCTGCCTCACCTCTAAATGGGCCAAAGCTCTTTAAAATTTAAAGAGCGAGTTCCGACATCAGGTACACAAAGACCACCAATTCTCTCACACAATGAATTTCAGATCAAAACAAACATGATTATTCACATTTTTCTTCTTCCCATTAGAGCTCTTTGCTGTCTGGCTTAAAATTATGGCTTTGCAACAAATTCCATTTATTTCTCCCCAAGATGCACATCAAAGCTTGCTTTTTCATGACATGAAGACCCTTCAAATATTTATAAACTGCTCCCCTGCTCTCAATTCTTTGCCCTTATGCCTGATTCATATTGTCATGGGCACATGGATACGATAACACATACAAGAAACAACAAGGAAACAACTTCCCTGCTTTTTGCCAGATTTTTATATGTGTGTGTGTGTTGAGTGTATATGTGTGTGTCTGTGTGTGTGTGTGTGTGTGTGTGTGTGTGTGTGTAACAAAATCATTAAGGAAAAAGAGCTCATTTGAGAGGAAGTGAGAAGGCGCTTTCAAGGGGGCATGGAAGGGATTGGAGTGAGGAAAAGGAAGAAATTAGAAATATTTTAATTAAAGAAATAAATTATTCTTAGCAAAGCGTCAGAGCCTCGGCAGCACTGATGGACTGTGATAGACTACGTCTTAGAAGTCTTCTCACTCCAGATATTTTCTTGTTCTGTTAGGAAATATTCATTGATTTTTAATTTCTTAATTAAATTAAATTCCTATTTGTAAACATTTCAGTTATATTTTGGTCATTTTTCCAATTGTTAAGGTTACATGATTTCTATCCTTTTACGTGTGTTAGAATTTTTTATAACTAATGATATGATCTTATTGTCAATGTTGTGTGGTTCTTATCAACAGAGAAAAAGCTTTTGGAAAGTCCCGATAGCTCACCGTAGTTTTTAAAAACTCTGATTATTGCTACAACACTGTCTTTCTTTGATGAAAATAATACACATATAAACCTTACAGGTAACAAACTTACTGCGAAGGAGCCAATCCCCCATCAGACCAGCAACGAAGCAATCATGCCTTCTCTCGCCATATCTTCAGTATATTTTAAATACTTTTATTAATTTAGCCTATGACAAGGCAGTCTAACTGGCTCCACTACGCTTAGCCTATGGTAAGGCAAGTGTGTCATGCCTGAATGTGTGCAGAGAGCAGAAAGACTTCTCACCTCATAGCAGCCAGGAAGCAACGAGAGACACAGAGGCTCCAGGGTCCCAGTTAAACCCCAGCAACCTTACTTCCTTCTAGATTCACTTCCTGAATGGGTCTACCAACTCCCAGTAGCATTGTAGGCTAAGCACCAAGTCATTCAAGACCCCAACTGTAACAACACTTAAAACGTAGTGAGAAGACAACAAACATTAAAATATGGGCCAAATACTGTAACAAGTGTCTCATTAGAAAAGATAAACAGCCAAATAAACATAAAGTTGCTCACATCGTGTGCATCAACAGGAGAAGCAAATTAGGTCAACGAGATTCTGCTCCGTGCCTGTCTGCTGAGTTGAACGGCGAGAAAATAGACAAGGGGCTTTTGTCCTTTGCTAATGGGAATGGGAAATGATGCAAATACTTTGGGAGAGAAACCTGTGATTTTTCTAGTACATAAGCAGGTCTTAGCATGTTTTAGTGTGTTTTAGCGTGTCTTATCATGTCTTACTGCACAATCCAGCAGGGGTGGTCTTTGGGATTTGTTCAAAGGAGTTGACAACCAAAATGAGACTTACAGGAGGGTTTTTCCTAATTATCCAAATGTGAAAGCAAATAAAAGCTCTTCTACTAGTTGAATGGATAAGTACACTGGGGTGCACAGAGAGGAATATTATTCAGCATTGAAAATCGAGCTATCAAACCATGAATTACTTCCAATGCATATCACTGAGTAGAGGGAACCATTTTAACTGTATGAAGGGTACATACTATGGTTCAAGTCTGTGGCATTTCAAAAAAGGCTAAACCATGAATACAATAAAAGATAAGTTGCCAGCACTTAGGGGTAGGGGAGGAACCAATAGATAAGTCACAGAAAACTCTCAATTTTGTTGTGACCCCCAAGATGCTTTTTTTTAAAAAATGTTTTTAGAAAGTGATTATACTCTGCTAAATTTTGATGGAATTGCCTTATGTCAGCCAATTTTCCTACATTTTTTACTACTTTTTATTTCCTTACTGAAAAATGTATTTAATGCAATATGTTTTACTCACCACCCCATCTTCTAAAAGAAACATACGAAATTTTCCTGAATCTTTTTATTTTAAAATTTCCTAGGTCAAATGTAGGAAAGGGATGTGCAGGGAGGAAGATTATACAGGGGCATGAAGAATATACGAGATGGTGAGAAAGTAACCAGGATGTATTATATACACACACGACTCTATCAAAGCACAAATTTAACTAATAAAAATGCATCATTCTAAAATCGAAAACGCTAGAATTAAAATTAGACTTTCATTCGAAAAGAAACTGTTAATTCTGATTTAATAAATACAGAATAAATAAAAGGGTTCAATTCGTACCTACTCAAACTATTATTTGACATTGCACTTTCCTTGCTTCAAATCTGATTTCCTGAAAATACAACAAAAAATAGCTCACATGTAAGCGCACACCACAACCCTACCCCACACACCCCACACACTACACACACACCACAAACACACACACACCCACATATACCCTACACACATACCCCACACCCCCCTACCCACAACCCCCACATGCCCCACTCCATACAGCCCACCCCCCACACACACACCCCACCTCATACAGCCCACCTCACAGACTACGTCCTATTTCTTCTTTCTTGTGTGGTAACTTATGTTCTACAATGTGGCACAAACATCATGTTCCTAGCTTTATAGACTGAGTTTTCCTTACATAAACATTCAGTTTGCTGTTCTCCATAAGCACACTCCCTCAACACCTATTAGCAGCTGACAATCTCAAGGTAAAGGAAGCAGAAACACTGTCTGCCCCGCAGAAAGAGCAATGACAGAAGACACAAGAGCAGTCCAAATCAGGAGGCTGTGATTCCAGCCCTTAGACATACAGCACATTAAAAAGTAACCGCTTGTCTATTGACTAAGAGTGTCACTTGGAAGTAGAGCACTGGCCTCACGCATACCAGGCCCCGGACTTAAGCCCCAGTCACATATCAGGGAGATGGGAAAAAAGAAATTTCATCTATTTTTTCCATCATAGTGAGTTGTTTGCTTTCTTATAGTAGAATAAGTTAGTAAGTAGGAAATGTATAGCATGATTAATAAAAACTCAGCGACAGATATTGGGGTTCAACCTGAAGGTCAGGAAAGCAAAACAACCAGCCACTGGCTCTTACCTCTGCCTCAGTCCAAAATGGTGATTCTGCCTCCAGGAATCTCAGAAGGAGACTGTGTCTGAGAGCTGTCTCTTCCCATCATATTTCTCTCTAGGTCTGGGATTAAAGGTGTGCTCCACTACCGCCTGGCCTCTATGGCTACTGGGATTAAAGGTGTGTGTCACCGCTGCCTGGTCTGTAAGGCTGATCAGTGCAGCGGTTTTACTCTCTGAACTTTAGGCAAGCTTTATTTATTAAAATATCACTACAAATGTGCATTAAGACAGGTTTTTTTCCTGTTGCATTAATTCCTAATGTTCATATCCATTGACACTGATGTTGAGCAGTGAAGACGCAGGTGGCATGCACGTTGCCGCGCTGGCTGGCAGGGCAGTTGATCACAGCTATTGGTGGCCATTACTTGCTGCTGAGGGGGTCAAGACACCCTGCCTGCCTGTCCTTCCCCAGGAAAACTGTGTCCTAACTCCTAAGGTTCTGACCTCAAGAATATTGGACAAGGAACTGCTGTGGGAGGTATGGTATTTGTTAGATGCTTTCTAAGAAAGAGGAAAAAAAGAGAGAAAAAGAGAAAAGTAATCACCAAAACAGCTAAAGATAAATGTAAATGAAGGACCTTTCTATAACTCAGAGGACAGTTGGGCAGTAGTTCGTTAACTTGACCTAACGATCTTCCAAACATGTTCACAGATGTTGGAACTGTAAATCCTAGACTCAGATCAAGGAGAGTGAAGGTCTCCCCGGCTTCCTGTTGCTCAGCACTCCGCCTCCACACTTGCTCTCCCTGAATGTCACTGTAAACTTGAAATGCCTTCTTTGGTTTCTACAAAACAAGCTGATATAACAAAAGCCAAGAGAAATATTTTGCTAAAAGGTTCCTAGAATGGGGGGGGGTAATTTTTTTAATATTCCAGCAGCAAGATCAACTGGAAATAAATAGCGTGTGTCATCCAACTTAAAAATGCCTTCAGTTGCCGGGTGGTGGTGGCACACGCCTTTAATCCCAGCACTCAGGAGGCAGAGGCAGGCAGATCTCTGGGAGTTCGAGGCCAGCCTGGTCTACAAGAGCTAGTTCCAGGACAGGCACCAAAGCTACAGAGAAACCCTGTCTCAAAAAACCAAAAAAAAAAAAAATGCCTTCAGTTACATCAACACAGGGATGGCCCTGGCCCTTCACTAGTGTAACTCAATGCTCTTCTTCATGCTGACTCTCCCACAATCCACTCTTTCTGTTCTGCCATCTCTCTTCCCCCTCTCTGAAGAATTAATAGGTCTCCTCATTCTCTGTTAAAGATGGTAATTGTCTGCCTTTTCCCCTAAACCTGGGTACCAGCCAGCATCAATGTTTGGGCATCTAACCTTTCACCCAATGAGCTCTTAAAGCAACACCCTTGTTTGTAAGGAGGATTCTGATATCAGCTGTTATACAAACATAAATGATTTTATTCCTACTATCCTAGTACAGGACATGAAAATATTACTCCATGTCTTTGAGCATCTACCACAGAT
>NC_022009.1:79607711-79620516 GCF_000317375.1 Microtus ochrogaster
CAGCAACCCCTTGCTAGTTTTGTGCATGATTAAAAAAATACAATTGAAAACTGAAGAGTAGTAACATTGAGTATCTAAATATCAAATACAGTTAAATTGTCCAGAGTACAGCATTTTTGTAAAAATGACTTTTTACCACTTATTTTTCTTTCCATAATGAATGACTTGAACTTTCTCTGTTCATTTGGAAACAAGCCAAGTGAAATACTGTCATGTATATATGTGAAATATACCAATTTAATATTTTATTTTACTGTGATTGTGTATGATGTGCAGTTGTGTGCACATGCGGGGGACACGTGCAAAGGAGGACAACTTTCCTGAGTTTTTCCTATGCTCATAATGTGATTTTCCCCAACTTTAATTGTTCACAATTTTCTGTTTTGTCACTCAGAGTTTGATGTCATTTGCCATTATATAGATTATGCATGGAATTTCTTACTGATGTCTAAGTATAAATAGTACAAACAGCTATTGGAAAGACAGCTACTTTGTCCTTCCTAGAGTCAGGTCTGTATAACAGCTATCTAGTAAACAGACCTTGAAAGTATATTCACTTGTTTTCTTTAACTTACACTGGATCTGTAGACAGAGTCAACCAAGAGATGCAAATGCTAAGCCCCAAACCAAGGTGGGTGTGATGGCTGTGCTTCCCCTAGCAAGGTGGCACAACTAACCTCAGCCTGAAAGGTTTAATTTGAAAAGATAATAATCTCTAAGTCCCTGGAAACTCACAAAATACCTTAATGATCTAGAACTCATTAAATACAAAAGTACTGGCTAAATGATCCTTCCAATATTGTGCTGGCTAGTTTTATGAGAACTTGATCGAAGCTCGTGTTATCTGAAGGAGGGAACCTAAATTGGGAAAGGCCTCCATGAGATCCAGCTGTAAGGCGTTTTCTTAATTAGTGGCTGATGTGTGAGGGCTCAGGCCATTATGGGTGGTGCCACTTTGGGCTGGTGATCCTGGGTTCTCTAAGGAAGCAGATTGAGCTAAAAAATGAGCAGGTTAGTAAGCAGCACCCTCCATGGCCTCTGCGTCAGATCCTGGCTCCAGGTTCCTGCCCTGCTTGAGTTCCTGCCCTCACTGTTTTTGATAAGGAACTGTTAGATGGAACTAAGAGAAGTAAGCCCTTTTCTCCCCAAGTTGCTTTTGGCCATGGTGTTTTAATACAGCAATAGTTTCCCAAAGAAACACATCAATGCTTGTATGCTTTGCTTACTGTCATTGCTATATAGATTCAATCCCTTGATGGTTCCCTTTAAGATGATTTAAGACCAAATGAAGGAAGGAAGACAAAAGGGCATGAGTCATGTGCTAACAAAAATACCAAAACAGCGAGCTGGCCACAGATGATTTCCTGAAACCAGAATGAGAAGAGGTAAGTTATGAGAAAGAAAAACATTAGCAAGTCCTTTTGTGAGACAGTAAAATTTCCAGACTGAATATCCATTTCTGAGCCTGAGGCAGCAGATAAATGAAAGATAAGAAAAACCCAACCTAATTTTCTTTTTCATTTTGGTTTTTAGATTTTCAATATGATTGAGATACAAAATAAATGAACAGCCAATTCCCAGTTTAGAACTCACAGCAGCACAGCCTCGTCAGCAAAGATGCAGTCGGCTACATATTCTGGTTCCTTGGGCTTGCATTCTGGAGTTTTTCTCCCGGGAAACTGGAGCTCTTAATAAAGAATGTTTTCATGTGAAATGTTATATGAAGACCCACAGCAAGCATACAAGTATGTGATTATATCACCAGCTGCTAATAATCATTTTGATGAAAGTAAATCCTACTCCTCCTTTCAAATTTCTTTTATTGAAAATAGATTTTTTTCATATAATATATTGATTATGGTTTCTTGTCTCCCAACTCCTCTCTCGTCTTTTCCACAACCCCTGCCAGGCAAATTCATGCCCTGTCTTTCTCTCAAATTAGAATACAAACAGGGACTTGAAAAAAGCAATGATGATAATGATGATGATGATGATCATGATCATGATGATGATGATAATTTAAAAACAAGCAAACTAGAATAGGACAAAACAAACGAGGCAAGCAGAAAAGCCTAAGAAACACATAAGACACCAAGACACACATAGTCACACGGAGAGAAAACCAATAAAAACAAAATCAGAAACTACAACATATAAGCAAAAGACCTGTAAGGAAAAACAAACAGAAAACTAAGTCCAGACAAACCACTGCAAGACAAAAACAAAAACAAAAAAATGAAACCCTCCAAAATACCTTTGAATTCCTTTGTGTTGGCCACATACTGCTGGACATGGGGTCTGTGTTTAAGTGTGGTTTATGTGCCTGGTGAGACCCCTTGGAGAGAACTAATTTTCCCTGTGAAGAGTCACCAGTTGGAGGTGATTCTGGGTTAGGAATGGGGCCTTGGATCCCCTTCCCTTCTGAGGTCTGGGACCCATCTGGCCTAGACTTGCCCAGGCCCTGTGCTTGCTGCACAGTTTCTGTGTGCCAGTCCTGTTGTGTCTAGACAGCCTGGTTTCCTCAATGCTTTCCATCCCCACCGAGTCTTCCAATCTTTCTGCCTCCTCTCCTGCAGAGTTCCCTGGTCCCTGAGCCCAGAGGGGAGGCATTAGCTAGGGTATAAAGCCTCAAAAAAAGCAAAAGTATCTAAACTGGGCAACATTCTCCCATTTAGTAAACTCATTAGCAACTAATAATAAGTAGCCATCAGTGTCCACAATCTCCGCCAGTATTTAGAATATTTCCAGAAGGTTCTACTAACCACATAAAATTAAAGCAGATCCTGAAGTTTTCAAAATTAGAAATGAGTTATATTATATTCTTCCCAGAAAGCCTAAAACTATTAACTGAACACTTATGAGAATTCATAAATTTAGTAAATCAAAGGTATAAGATAAAATAGCAAGATAACTGTTCCTCAGCATGTTACAGCAGCTATTTCAAAAAAAGAGGAAAAAGAAACTATGTAGGAATGAATTTTAAAGAACGAAAATCTTTCTAGGGTTAGTCACACAAGCAACAGCTGAAGTATTCCATCTTGATAGATGATGAATGGCAGCCGGGAGCTGGGAGTTAGGGGCCCGGCGGCCCTGAGAGCTCACACCTCAAATTGCAAGCACGAAACAGGGAGCAAGCTGGCAGTGGCATGGGCTCAGAAACCTCTAAGACCAGCCTCAGCGATGCCCTTCGGCCAGGCCACGCCTCCTAAACCAACGGAAAGAACACCAGCCACTGGAGGCCTTGTTTTCTGATGCTGAGACTGTTGGGAGACTGCATCCACCACAGTTGTCTGCTTTCTTGGTGCGGTGCGCATTTGTAGTTCTGACACGCGGTCTCAGGTAGCCCAGGCTGGGCTTGAACCTCTCTGTCCTGAGGCTTCCATATCCCAAGTGTCACAACCATTTTCCATCGGGCATTTAGACGCTGAATTTAAAGATGTAAATATTAAAGACTGATTTTTTTTTCACATGAAGTTTTTTGCAAGAAAAATTAAAGCATATGGACGGAGCATTCGCAGTAAAAATGACACACTCCATCCTGTTTCTTAATGACTCCTGAGAGCTGGGTGAGAAGTTGACTGTTCATTGAAAACTCTTGTACAATTTCAGCAAATATCACAAAAATTCTCCCCCAGTTCAAAGATTCATACTAAGCAAGTCCTCATGAACAACAGGCAAAAGTAGCCTGCACTGTAGGATCCGTGACAGGCCAGCTCCATCCTTTGAAATGGTCAAATAGCCCTTGCTACATAAAAGAGAAACAGAGCTAGCTCGAACAGTCTCCAACAGCTGAGCCTAGTTTCTAAAGAGTAAACCCTGGGCAACTGTATTCTTTCATATATTAATCAGAGGCTGGGTTGTCCACAGTACTCTCTAGTGATCAATTACTGCACGCTTGCTCAGGGACAGAGAGCGTAGCTCTTTCTGCTTTCTTCCTGTGCAAATGTGTAGCATCAGTAACACTGTTCTGCAAGCGGTTTTTCCCAGAAAACTTTTGCTTCCCAGAAAATGTTTTATTCCACTAAGCCGCAACATTATGCTAAGCAGGTGCAAATTTATACCAAGCGGCTTCAGATCGCTGTTCCCTGGTCCCATACTGCCTGCTCAATGGGGCACCCTCGACAGAAGCTCCTGAAGGAGCCATCTACAGAGATTCCTAATCAGATTGTCAGATTGTAATGGCTTCATTGGGGCCTCTATGTTGTTGTTTACAACGCTCTGCACAAAGGTAATCCCTAATTCCGGACATTTGGCCCCAGATCTGTTGTCTCCCTTCCATGGTCTGTCTCTGTGGTCCACATTGCATGGA
Source organism: Microtus ochrogaster (assembly GCF_000317375.1). NCBI lineage: Eukaryota > Metazoa > Chordata > Mammalia > Rodentia > Cricetidae > Microtus > Microtus ochrogaster. Next base: position 79,612,021 of record NC_022009.1, read on the forward strand.
AACAGTTATAAGTTCTGTGTACTCTGGCAGGATTCACAGTGGTAGCCGCATTCAGTTCGGATCTAGCCACCTTGATTTGGGAAAGTCAGATCAAATCAATTCTCCCGACTAAACGGATATCTGTAGCCAGTACAGAAAGACAATGCTTTCCTTATAAAAGTGTCTTACAAACTCTGCCAACGAAGATGATTCTATGCTTGCTTCAGTATTTGGTGTGAGTCTAGCCTTTCCCAATCGAAGCTTTTTTTCAATAGCTAACCTCATTGCCTTCAGAGCCAAACAGTAAAGAGCAAAGGCTTTGGCAAGGTACTCCGCATTGTTTACCATGCCACAGTTATTTGGCAATGATGCCTGTCCATCTCCCCGCAACAGCAGCCCCAGGCAGCTGTGCATCTGCCAGCTGCCAGCAGTGGGGAGAGGGAGTTCTACTTCAAAGGTCTCAGTGCGGCTCATAAAAGATCAGGGGGATTGACCCACGCCAAGAGGAAGACTGTATATTTGGCAAGTATGTTTGGATATGATGATGAGATAATCCACAGAAACTCGGGATTAACTGGGAGGAAGTCTGGATTTAATAGTGCTACAGTAGGCTAAAAATAAATGTAAAAATTTAAAAAAAAAAACCTGAAAATCCCCAAAGGAAAAAACCTTCATGAGCTTGGTCCAACATAAAGACAGAAAATGATGAAGTGGAGTAGCATTCTGGATTCAGGAAATTAAAGAGATGAAAAATGTTCAAAGATCTAGAGAATTAAAAAAAAAATGACAGCAAGACAGCAAATGTGAAAGGAGGTGAGCATCCATCCAGGTGAGGAGTAGCTGGGGCTACTGTAGGAGTCTGGGGAGAGGAGCTGGAGCGTTGAGGAGGCAGCCAGAGTTCTCAGGAAACTCCGAGAAGATGCCTGTCATGACTCATCAGTGCTTCCCACTCATGAGAAAGAGGACAAAGTGGAACCTGGTGTCAAGGGTTAACAACACACCCCGAGTCCAGCAATGCAATGTGAAGTGTTATTTATCGCTGCGGACCAGCACTTTGGTGATCCCTAAACACCAAAGCCACACCCCTGCCCCAGTGACTCTTCGCTGACTTCTGTGAGAGGCAAGACTGTTGTCAGATTTTATGTGTACCTGTGTTCCCAAAACAACACAGGACAACTTGCAAAAACACTGATAGGAGCACTGCAATTTGAGAATAAAATTTAGAAGAAAATGAAAGAACTCGAGAAAAAGAAAAAAGGAAGATTTTTTTTTCAAGCAAAACCAAAAATGAATAGCACACACATTTATGTTCAGAGGGTTAATTCTCAGTCCTTTTAGTATGAAACTACCTTTTCTGCCGTTACATTTTTATACACTACCCCAAACTGAAATCTCTGAAAGACTTTTCACAGTTAGGCTTGCTCAAATATTCTTCAATTAAATATACGAACAATACACTAGAATGACTTCAGTTACCGGAAGCTGTATTTGATAAAGCAGAGGTGTATCCATACGGAATGTGAGGGTTGGAGGAGCTGGCTCCGGGGAGAAAGTGCCCTTGAACAAGCATGAGAACCTGAGTTCAGACCTCCAGCACTCACGTAGGAGCTGAGGTTCGAGATTGTTCCAATTTTACTCTTCTGTGTATCTGGTTTTATCTCTCTCTGCTAGGCTGCCTAGAAGAATATGCCTCCTGCCTGCACTTTTAAATGAGTTTGCAGTAGCTATGTAAAGCTTTTCTTTTAATGGTCTTTCCATTCTGAAGGGAAAGTGTTGTTTAAACATCTTTCTATTAGACTTGAGAAACAGCAATGACAGAGGAGTGGAGGAAAGAGTACAGCAAGCTGAAAGTGTCGCCCCAGAGACACTCCCCAATCTACTTCTGGAGTCTCATCCAAATCCAGTTCATCCTGAGCTTCCAGAGCAGAGGTGCATGGTAAAGCACCAAGGAAAGGCACACAGCTGCAGAATGGCTGGGAGCACCCATCTGCACACACCTGCAGAAGGGCTGGGAGCACCCATCTGCACACACCTGCAGAAGGGCTGGAAGCACCCGTCTGCACACACCTGCAGAAGGGCTGGGAGCACCCGTCTGCAGATGGAGCACAGAGATAGGAAAGCTTATTCCGGCTTCCTTGTTATAAAACCTCACCAGACCACCATAAGCACTGAGCCCTGGAGGCCGCTGGGGTACACTAGATAATGACAGGGTTGCCTGGACCTGCGTGCGGTTGCTCCCTGTCATTTGGGAAGGGAGGTTATTGCCTAAGTCATTTGTATTTACAGTGACTGTGCTTGTGTTTCAAAGCTTTAAGACTTCTGAGGATAATCAGAATCTGAACAAAAAGAGTTCATGGGAAAAATCAATGAATTATTTATATCCAGTTCCTGTAAAATTTCAATACAGAAATACACAAACCCCTGCAAATGGGTTATTTGTAAACATAATTCTATTTTAGTATTCCCCTCCTCAAAAAAAAGTGTTTTTTCACGATGGAGTTTCTCTGTGCAGTCCAAGTTATCCTAGAGCTCACTGTAGGTCAGGCTGGCCTCAAGCTCACAAAGGAGGCTGGGATTAAAGACATGTACCACCACCGCCAGCCTCCTCCCAAATTTATTAACAGACTGTGGCATGGACAATGGTCCTCTGCAGACAGACAAACGGCAAATGCTGCGGCCCTCTTCACATCCTGGCATGCTGCTTGTTTGCCAGACATTTTCTCTACTGTTATACATAGAAAAGAGAGAGGTAAGATCCTACCAAATACTATTTAATGTTTGAGTTAATCATCCCCTCCAGGAAAGAAATTCAAATTCAAATCTGGATATCCAATAAAAAAAATAATCCATCTCTCTTTGAAACAAAACTTAAATCACATGCCAAAAGATGATCCTTCTGGAATATACAATTCAATGGCTTTTAATGTTTCACAAACCTTCAAGAATCAATTCCTTTTATCACCCATAAAACTAAAGTTTAGCTGCCTCCTAATACCCCAATGTTTGGGATGAAGAAATGGACCAGTAGATAAAAGTATCGGCCATGCAAACAAGAATGTCAGACTTCAAATCCCCAGAACTCGTATAAAAAGGCAAATATGGCTCTGTGTGTGCCTATAACTCCACTGTGGGTGCAGACAGGTAGATCCTGGGAAATCACTCACTCCATCCTAGCTAAAGGGGCAACCTGAAGACTCAGAGATGGTTCCTGTCTCAAAGCAGTAACGTGGAGAGAAATGGAGGAAGACATCAAAAGCCATGCTCTGGCCTGTATGTAGCACACGGATGCAGACACCTGTACACCTGGGTGCGTGCAAGCCCCTCCCCCAACACAATGCAATGAATAAATAGATCTTCTACCCTATTGCTAGCAAACATTCCTCTATTGGCGGGAGTCTGCTGGGATGCTCTAGTCTTTGAAACTGGCTTCTGTATCACTTAGTATGGTGTGTCCAACCTGTAGTTACTAAGTTGTGTGGTAGTTTGAATGAAAATGACCCACATAATCCCAAAAGGAGTGGTACTATTAGGACCCGTGGCCTTGTTGGAGGAAGTGTGATACTGGAGGTGGGCTCTGAGGTCTCAGAGACTCAAGGCAAGCCCAGGGTCACTCTCTTTTCCGCTTGCCTGCAATTCCAGATGTAGAACTCTTGCTTCCTTTTCTAGCACCGTGTCTGCCTGCATGCCACCATGCTTCCCACCATGATGATGGACTAAACTTCTGAACTGTAAGCCAGCCTCAATTAAATGCTTTCCTTTGTAAGAGTTGCTGTGGTCATGGAATCGCTTCACAGAAGTAGAAACCCTAACTGAGACAGAAGTCCATACTAGGGGTAGAACATTGCTGTGATAGGCCTGGCCATGCTTTTGTTTAATGGGAATTTGGAACATTTGGAGACTTTGGACTAGAGAAGCAATTAGACACTTTAATCCAGGCTTAAAGGGCAATCGTAGTAGGAAAATGGAAGACAGTGGAGCTGAGCGTGATTTGAACTGTGGGGTCCTGGCGCAAGAGGTTTCAGAGAAGAACGTTAAGGTCTAGCCCAGAGATTGCTCTTGTGATATTTTGGGAAAGAATGGGGCTGCTTTCTACCTGGGTCTGACGCTGAAGTGAAGAGTTGGGGATATGCAACTCTGACAGTGGACATTTCCAGTACTGACTGTTGTGTGGCTATTGGTGGCCACATTCATGCAGAGCTATAATGAAAAGGAGGAAATTGAGGAAGGAAAAAATTCAAAATTTACAGTTCAAGAAGGAAAGGGGCTCTAGGAAGTGTGAACAGATTAAAGAAAAATCCTGATACTAAGTGAAATAAAGAAAATTGTGACCTCAGAGAAGGACCCACCCAGCTAAGATTCCAACTCATGAAAAGGAATTAAAGAAAAGTTAAAAAGAAGAAAAAGCTTAGGGCCAGGTGTAGTGGTACATACCTTTAATCCCAGAACTCGGAAGGCAGAGATTGGTGGATCTTGAGTTTGAGGCCACCTGGTCAAGAGAGAGTAACAAGACAGCCAAGCTTGGGCAATGAATAAACCATTAAAAATGAGAAGCTGGTGAAAATGAGATTTGAATGAGGGGGCCACATACCAGCCCCATCAAGCAGCAGAACTTGGCAGGTTCAGCCACATGATGCTGGCTTTAGAGTGAAAGAGATTAAAAAAAGGGGGGGGGAAAGGGGGAGTTATGAATTTTCCCTCTACAACTATGGAAAGCCACAGAGGCCAGGTGTGTGGCAGGGGTGTCCCTGCATGGAGGTCTAGAGAAGCCATTGCACCAAGCTATGAAGGTGAAGCCTGGATTGACTTGGAGACCCCAAGATATTGGAGATGCCAAAGCTATAGGACACCAGCCAGAGAAAGCTGCTGAGTGTGGAGCCAGGCCAAGAGAAGAAAGTGTGTTGTAGTCAAAAAAACTGAAAGGAACTGGAGATCTGAAGAGTACTTGGAAATCACACATGGAGATGCAGAGTTTGGAGTTTGCCCAGCTGATTTGCAGTCTTGCTTTGGTCCAGTATTTCCTCACTCTACTCCCTTTTCCTATCTCTCAAAATAGTAAGGTATACCCTGTGCTAGAAGTCTGCGGTCTGCTTTTTCCCTGTGATTTTACAGGGGTTTACAAGTGAAAAATTGCTTTGAGTCTCCTTGAACTTTGACCTTTTAAGCAATGTTGAGACTGTTATACACTATGGGGATGTTTGAAGTTAGATTTTGCATTATGATACAGCTATAAGCCCATGGGGGCAGGGAGGGGAATGTGGTGGTTTGAGAAAAACTAGACCCCAAAGGCTCATAGGGAGCGACACTATTAGGAGGTGTAGCCTTGTGGAGGAAGTGTGTCACTGGGGTTTGGGGGCCGTGAGATTTCATAAACTCAAGCCAATCCCAGTCACTTCTTCCTGCTGCTCCCCATTCCAACGTAGAACTCTCAGCTCCTTCTCCCTCACGATGTCTGTCTGCACACCTCCATGCTTGCCACCATGATAATGGACTGAACCTCTGAACCTGCAAGCCAGCCTCAATTAAACGTTTCCCTTTATAGGAGTTTCTGTGGCCACGGTGTGGCTTCACAGCAATAGAAACCCTAACTAAAGCAGGTTAGATGCAGCCGAGGATAGCTGTGGAGCCAAAGCTACACAAAACTGTAGATTTACTTTAAAAATTATGAGGCGTGTGTGTGTGTGTGTGTGTGTGTGTGTGTGTGTGTGTGTGTGCGCGCGCGCGCACTCGTGTGTGTTTAAACTTTATTTCACCATTCTTGACCTGAGCTTCATAGATGACAACGTGTAACATTGTCGAAGTGTTCGATGAGCCGGAAGCTTTCACGTCCATCCATGTAGTATCAGCTATTAGCACCATACTCCTTGTCTTGGCTGATATTTCCTGCATGAATCTAACACATTTTACTCATCCACTCTTCAGGTGACAGATATGTGGTTTGCTCCCACTCTTCAGTTGTTATAACCACAACCAACAGCAGCACCATAACAAGTTTTGAACACTTATGAATGCATTTTTATGTACAGGCGTAATTTAATTTTCCTAAATGTGTAACTAAGTCTTTTGGGACTCGCTAGTAATGCTGTGTTTAACTTTAAAACAAAACAACCCTTTTTAGAATACATTTTTTAATTAATTGAATCTATTAAATTGAATAATCCTACCCTTTTAGCAACATTGCCAAAGAGTAAACAAAAATATTCCACACATAAATATGTCCCATTAAGTCAGAGCTCTGGGAAGATTCCTTCAGTCGGGACACCGGGATCTTCTCCATGCTGTGTAAATGGGGCACAGTCTCTTCAAGTAACTGTTGGTAATGTACAAGAAAGAGTTCTTTAGGACACGCCTGTAGAAGGACTAAACTTCGTGGAAAATATTTAAATGCTTATAGTCTGGCTGTGCTGTTTGAAGTTTAAGATTCCATCTAACACTTACATGGGCTTACTCACCAAAAAGAACAGAAGCTACACGGAGGAGCCTTATGTCAATGGCAAGTCCTCCGCATGGAACATGCAATTAGTAATTGCACTTGTTCAAGAGTCCCCGTGGACCATTCTTTCTGAATTGCCTTTTCCTTTAGACTCTCTTAATAGTTCTCAGCATCTTTATCACAGAACTTGATGTTTTCCAAATCCCTTATCCTCATGTCTGCCCTTTTACTTGCTTAGATTTCTTTATTCTTTGTTTGGTTTTATTTCTGTGACTGTTTAGAGGGTCCATCATTGCCTAAGCTGACTTTGAACTCCTGGCTCTTCTGCCCCTATCTCCCAAGTGCTAAGATCACAGATAAATAAAGCTATATCCAAGCTCAGTTACTAAGGTTTCACCTGAAACACTCTATGTCACTAAAGAGGGCTCCTTTTCCCAGGCAAGCAAACCACGGGATAACCTAGAAAGAATGTTTACACACTTCCCGTTACATTGTCCACTCCTTGCTAATTTTCCTATGTACATCTCAGTCTTGGCCACCCTGGGTCGAAATGTCATACACATTAATGTGACTACCATCCCAAATAGAATCCCCGCTGAACATATCCTAAACAGCATCAAATGCAAGAGCCCACTGCTTTCTGAATTACATGAAATTGCCTCTTGTCGGTGAAAGCTCACAGCGGACTAACCTTTCAAGGAAAGAATGTTCTTAGTTTGACAAAGAGTATCTAGTGAATGAGTATTGATACAAAGTACAGGAGAAAAGTATTGTCTCCAGCTCTGCGGGAGACATGTCTGTGGGAAGAGGAAGGAGTTGGCGCATCCTACTGGGTAAGAAGGCTAAGTAAGGGAGGTGAGTGGCTGCCGTAACTCCTTTACGATGTGCTGTAACACACAGATGGACTTGACAATGCCAGTCTTACCCTCTGAGCAGCTGTTCTCCATTAGCAAAGCAAAGGTAAGAGAGCTGTTTACTTTAGTGACATCTACAGGCACTCTGGAGGAAAACAGCCTCCGCTCTGCTGTAACACGGGAAGTTCCATGGATGTAGGAACCCTGCTCAGTGGATTGCTGCTCAGCCATGAGGCTAGGGATGCACCAATTTGTTTCCAAAATAAACCTTCTTCCAGGTGTTTACTTTTTATCAAACATCACATTGTTGATCACTTGTATATTGCCATTTAGGTTTGATTCTGAACTAAAACCATGTTAATGCCTTCAATTGACTTGCCTTATTTTGCTTATGTAAATTCTGCCGTTTATGGAACTTGAATGGCTAAAAGGTGACTGTCGAAGTCTCTCATGTATGTACACACAGAGAGACAGGCACACAAGTTCCTTTCATACCTATCTTGAGATGTAGAAACCTGTGGACCTGCCCCAACATGCTACCAACGAAAAGGATGATAAACTTCTCAAAACAGCCCACATTAGCAGAATCAGATGCCAATCACCAATGGGTTGAATGGCCTTAAACAACTTCACCAGACACAAGTTGTCTGGTAAAAACTAACCCAAACTGCAGGGTGACACAGATTCGACCACATAACAACTCCATGAGAAATGAACTGCTTAGGTCCTGAGACAGGGACAGACATGGTAGTCATGTTCAGAAAGCCCACAAGGATGTTCGATTAGAAACAAGGTCAGTGTCAGGAGCCTGCCATGACAAAGTGGCCCATAAAAAAGGCAAAACTCACAGACAGCACCCCTAAATAAGATGATTCTTCCTGCCTTTTACATCTCACTCTTCTCCGTTCTCTGACACAAGGGACAGAAGGAAGATGTGAAGAAGGAGACAGACCTGGGGGTCCAACCCCAAAGGGAAAGGGAGCATGGAGCCCGATGTCAGAGCACACTACCTGTTTAATACCTAAGGGACGTGAGCGGACACTGTCACCAGTGTGAGGAAGGAACATGAAGGCAATTGAAAGCAGAAAAATGAAGCAACTCCCTAGCTTTATCCTGTGGAACCCAGTCCATGCCAGCTGGTCCAGATTTTGCGCACGTGTCCGTGTGTGTGTGTGTGTGTGTGTGTGTGTGTGAGAGAGAGAGAGAGAGAGAGAGAGAGAGAGAGAGAGAGAG
>NC_022009.1:79620621-79629441 GCF_000317375.1 Microtus ochrogaster
AAAAAAAAAAAAAAAACTCAGGGAAATATCCCAATGGTAGATTTACATTGAAGTACATTTAATTTACATATTCAAATTTTCCCTTACAGAGTAGGTGAAGATGCTCTTTGAGAGCAGGAGAGCAGATTTAGGGGCTTCTGGTCCAGGGTTTTTATTTGGCCTCTTCATACACACTTGTGAACTTCCAACTCTCCCTCTCCCGCTACTAAGGTTTCTAAGATTTGACTTCAATAAGCTGTAGCAGAAGAGCTGGCAGCGCCTGCCTCTGGAGAAGCTGGCTTATGCTTTCTAGAGTCTCCTTGGAGTTCCTGTGCCACAAACAAGTTCCTATGGGTGGCCCTCACATCTGTCCCCAGAGGGCTTTCCTGGAAGACTGTCTTGTAGGCTGCTCTCCGCTGATCTTAGGTGCTAGGTTTTATAGTGGCCTGCCACATCCACGGTTTGCTCATCACGAAGCAAACAACGAATCACAAGAGGGCCAGTAATAAGTCCAGGAGCCTCTGCAGATCACAGGTGAGGGGCTAAAGACAGGTTTCTTGAGTTGTTTCCCCATATCAAGGAGGGTGAAGTATGCTATGGGGTAATAGGACATAGCTATGGCGGGGTGGGGTGCACTCAAGGACGCGCTGATTCAACCACCAGGACGTGGTCATGAGTGTCACAAATATCCACTACCTACCCTGGTCACAAACAATGCTTGGCCACCACACTGACACAGCAGCAGGTTCTCTCTCATATCTACCACCATCCAGTCCCTTCTACTGGGATTTAGGCTTCCATTCAGATTTAGGGGCACAACGCATGAGGTGGGAAGAAATTCTGTCTGTGTTTCTTTTTCTTTCTCTCCTCCATCTCTCTAGGCAGATAGTCATCCTGGCATTCTCTTCTGTGGGATGGGAAAGCTAGGGATGGTCCAGTAATCACTAGAGTATCCAAGAGTCATTGAAGCTCACTCAAGCATGGCTGGGCAGTCAAGGGTTGGCACCAGGAGTTTACATCTGTACATCCCCACTCCACTTCCTCTTCTCAAACTCCCACTTTGTCCCTTGGTTCTGCAGCCTCGTCCTAGGGGCCTTCAAAAAAATAAAGTTCCTTGGGAAAAATAAAAATAGCTAAACCCATCAAAAGAATGACCTTCACATGAGCCATTTTCTAAGCAGCTGGTGCACTCTGGGTAACATGAACTCATAGAGAAGAATAATATGGCAACTTAAGAACAAGGCCATTAAAAGGAAAAGTAGAATTAGTAAATTAAAAAAAGACAGAGACAGAGACTCCTGCAAGCAGGGAAAAGAGGATGAGAAAGTAGTTTAAAGAAAGAAGTGAAAGAGTTACTATGAAACATAGCTGAGTGAAGAACCTTGCTCAAAGATGGGCACAGTACACTGGTAATACGGCTCAATCCATCTTTTTATCTTATTTCTATTTAATTAATTTAATTTTAATGAATTTAATTTTTTATCCTACATCCTGGCCTCAGTTTTCCCTCCCTCCTCTCCCCAAGTCCCTCTCCCCACTCCCCCTCTGCTCCCACCCCACAGTCTACCCCCCTCCATCTCTGTTTAGGAAAGAGTAGCCCTCCCATGAGTGTCAACAAAGCATGGCATGTGAGGTTTCAGTAAAGACTAGGCACCTCCCTGTGTATTAAGACTGAGCAAGGCGGCCCAGCATGAGGAGTAGGGTCCCAAAAGCCAGGAAAAGAGTCAGAGGCAGCTCTGCTCCCACCGTTAGGAGTCCCACAGGAGGACCAACTACACAATTGTAACTAATACACAGAGTGCCTAGGCCAGTCCCTTGCGGCTCCCTGGTTGTTGGTTCAGTCTCTGTGAACCATTATGAGCCCAGGTGAGTTGATTCTGTGGATTTTCTTGTGAGGTCCTTGACTCCTTGGAGTCCTACAATCCTTTCCCCCCTCTTGTGCAAGATTCTCTGAGATTTGCCTGATGTTTGGCTGTGGATCTGTATCTGTTTCCATCAGTTGCTGGATGAAGTCTCTCTGAGGACAACTGGAGCAGGCAGCAATCCGGTCACAGGAGAAGGCCAGCTCAGGAGATGTATCTGCTGTTGCTCGGAGTCGTAGCTGGAGCATCCTTGTAGCTTCCTGGGAGAGTCTCTTGCACCAGGTCTTTACCTGACCCCAAAAGGACCCCCTTTCCAGCATTCTCTTTCAGCAATCTTCCCCTCGGCCCCCACAGCTTGATCACGTGTGTTCTCACAGTTGTATGAGAGCTGTGAGCTCATGTTCTCACGCCAGCCACTCTCAATCTGCTCCTGAAATCTCTTCTACTTCCCCTTCCCAGGGAGATCAGAGAGTTCCCCAGACCTCTCCTCGCTATCTAGTCTCTCTGGGTCTGGGGACTGTGGCATGATTACCCTTTATTTTACAGCTAATATTTCACTTTGAGTCAGTACATACCATGTTTGTCTTCTCAGTCTGCGTTACCTCACTCAGGATGATTCTTTTTTCCTAATTCCGTGCAATCATTTGCCTTCAAATCTCCTGGTATCTTTTTTTTTTTAAGCCATGTAATACTCCATTAGGTAAATATACCACAATTTTTAAATCCAATTCATTGGTTGAGGGACATCGAGGTTGTTTGCAGGTTCTGGCTATTACAAATAGTGCTAGTCTGAACACAGTTGAGCAAATGTCCTTGTTGTACGATTGAGCATCCTTTGTGTATATACCAAAGACTGGTATAGCTGGGTCCTGGGGTAGATTCATTCCCCGTTTTCTGAGAAACTACCACACTGATTTCCAAAGTGGCTGCACAAGCTTGCATTCTCACCAGCAGAGGAGAAGTGTATCACTGCCTGGAGGACCAGCCTCCAGCAGCACGGGGCTCAAAAGGAATCCACGGAATCAGACTGTCTGAGGGGGTTAAGGGGAAAAGACACTCACACAGTCTCTCGATGATTTCCTTCCTCTTTCTTGTTCTCTGTTTTTCTCTCTATCTGTAAATGTCCCTTCTGTGTCTTTATCTCTATCTGTAAATGTCCCTTCTGTGTCTCTTAATGTTTTCCTTCTAACTCTATCCTTGTTTGTGATGTTTTCCTTCTAACTTTCTTAATATTTTCCTCCTAATTCTCTCATTCTTGATGTTTTACTTTTCCTTCTTTCTAACTCTGTCTTTATTCTTTCCCTTGCAGCTTATATAGCTTAGCAAAATCTTTCAGGCAATATAAAAATAACAATGTGGTTGCATTCTATTTCTCAAGTGAATGATTACAATGAATACACATAAAAAGCAGCATGTTTTCCACATCCCTTACATGGTTAAATATTTTATATACTACAGGTGAAAGACAAATTATCCCTAGAGCCCATGTACATTCATACCCAATTAATTTGTTATAGATTAAACCATGTGGGAAAGCCAGGCATTCTTCTCGGTCAGCTCTTTTACTAGCAGGCTGCATTCTGCAGTTACGAAAGGAACCGGTCACTTTATTACTTATCTCAAAAGGTAATCTTACAAGGAATCTAAAAGGAATCACAGATCTAAACGTTTATATATGTTAAAGAATCATTCAGCTCTACTTTAAATCTTCAGGGTACACACCCACACAATAGATTTTGATATCAGGAGGTTGAGGGCAGAAGTGGGTGTAAGGAATGAATCATCTCCTTTGGTCGCTGACCAATCCTAGCAAGTGAGGCGCATCAGCCAGGACTAACTTGGGCTGCTTTATGTTTGTTCCCTGACGAGTTCTGCATTCAACTCTGCGCCTTTCTAAAATTTTAGATTGTTTTCTTGGGTTTTTCCACATCAGAGCTATTTGATAAAAACATATTAGTCTAACCTTAAGTTATTTTCGAAGCTTTGTTTCAGCTATGATGCACTCTGAAACCTGTGAACACATCTCCCAACATTAAAGTTAAGAGAACGTAAGCTAGCTAAGCTACTGGGTCTCAAGTGTTTTTCCTAACCATTAACTAAGCCACTATCTATATAGTTCCTCAGTAGAAACTCATGTGTTCTAGCTATGTGACACTTCCTTGCTTATAGTTTTATTCATCAAAACTCTATTTAAGCTAACATTATTTTCAGTTAGACAATACAGCTTAGGGAGAAATCTTCTTCATAAAGATCCACAGGAAAAATGCCCAGTAGAACAGGATTTTTTCCTTGAGATAAACACACTACATTACAGGCAGAAGGGATCTCCTCACACCCTTTCACCCCATGCCAGATACCAGAGAAAGATGGCGCAGCAAAGACACAGCAGAAGCAAAAGACATCTGAAGTCTGTCTCGGGGCCTTGCCGATCCAAGACTCGTCCATCGGGGATTACCTCTTCGTGGACTGACACCTCAAACTTCAATTGCCACCTGCTGTTCCCCTGACTTGACCACTAGCAAGAGTGTTCCCCTTGCTGCATATCCTCTGCAGCACGACTTGTCACTTGTGTTTCTGGTCTTAGCCATTCTGAGAGATGTAAGATGGAATCTCAGAATCATTTTGATTTGCATTTCTGACATGTGGATCTTCATGGTTCCTCAGTACTTCACGTCCGACTTGCTCCAAGTCTTCTGGCACAATCTGCAAGCCTAGGTTCTCCCTCCCAATTTCTCTTTGCCCAGAAGTCCCACCTATCCTCTCCTGCCTAACTATTGGCCATTCAACTTTTTATTCAACCAATCAGAAGGCATCCTATGCAAAGACACACCTTTACAGTGTGCAAAAAGATTATCCCACAGCAGTATCCCAGGACTCACTCAGCATATGCATTCAGACAGATGACTTAGACATTTTAAGACCTTGTATTGATAGTGGGTCCCTGGTGTCAGTCCTGGTGGTTAACTCCAACATAAGGTGGTTCAGCTTCAGAAGATAGACATTTTCAACTCTGAGGGATCAAAGTCATCAGTGATTCACGCTTTATCCTTCCCACACATTCCAGAAAATGTTAGCTGCAGGGCTAATTAAGTAACAAAAAGAAAAGTAAAAATTTAGGGGCCAGGAAGAGGGCTCAGCAAGTGAAGGTGTTTGCTGTGAAGCCTGGTGATCCGCGTTCACCTCCCAGGACTGATATGGTGGAAGAGAGAATGAATAATCAATCTATTTACCATCAGGAAACACGCTACACAGAGAACCATTTATGTTGGACTTCTAGGACCAGCTCTTAAATTAAACATAGTGGACAACTATAAAACTGGAAAACTTATCCCCTTAAAGTAGCAGGCACATGTTCTTATACATGCTTTGGGTATAGAAGAAAACAATTTAATTTCAATGCTACTTGCTGGCATCTTATAAGGCAGACCATGACCACTACTATAAATATTAAGGTTAGCTGTTTGAATTTCAAAGTGCATTTCCTGAGGCTATAGAATTTGGAGTTAAGTTTCCAGAATGGGGCATCAGGTGACATAAATAGCATAAAGTCCCAGATAGACATTGGCATGCCCACTAAAAAAGTTTTGATAAGCAACTATAATGGGTCAGGAGTTGTTTTGCCACACAGAAACTAAGTATCTCAGTATTCATGAAAATAATTTACTTGGAAGAGAAATTTGAAGGAGGAAAATGATGTCCATTGTTTTAAGGTCGCAGGTTTAAGGATGGAAGTCAAATACCTTGACTTTCAGTGTAGCTGCCTGTAGTCTATATCCTCAGTGCAATGAAGGCTCTTCACGGCTTCATTAGAGGAAACCCAAGAATATGTCAGAAAAATATGAAGAGTTGTTTCTTTTATAAACAAAAATTAGGCAGTGTGACTCTAACTCAGGCTGGTGAAGTCCATTTGTTTCATGTAACATTGAAACATGATTTAGAACCTATGCATAAATGTGGTTGTTCCCACATGGGTAAGTGGGTAGGAGAAACAACTTAGTCTTAAAACGTTTCCACTCTGAGGCCTTTAAAATATGCATACACTATATGTGGATGATTTATGCATTTTGGAAAGAAAAGAAAGGATAAAGAAAATAAGGAATTAATTAGTTTGAGGGTTGCATAATATCTAGCAAATAAACCTCTTTTTGCAAAGAGATGACTTCCTGATGGCATCTTTACATAACACAGAGAAGTGGGGAGAGAAAACTGTGAGTACTAGCCATGTCCTGGAGACACAGACACCAGAGCCGGCCTCATCTCTTCCTCACCACATAGAACTTGTAAGATTCCACATTACTTATTTATTTAAGGCATTTAATATTACACCTGAAACCTCAAATCCTATCCATTTTCTTTAAAAATCTTTAAGATTAATTAAAAGTCTTCCTACTATCTAAGAACATTATGAAATGGAAGCATGAACTAAAGTTTACAATGGGCAAAGGAAATGGATACAGTGCTAACGTAACCTAAAGATACCTGAAGAGACAGCGAGAAATGAAGGTGTAGTTACTAGTGGCACCATCAAGCTCTTAAGCTCCCCGGCTCACTTCCACAGTGAAACCTGGCAAGGAACAACATGTTCTGAAGAAACACACTCAGGATCAGAATTTGTGAAATCAAGGATCATGACTTCAAAGCCAAAAAACTGAATCATACGAGGAAACAAGGCCATAAGCAAGCATTATCAACAGCAACACATTTAATCCACAAAGACTGCAGATAGAGCAATCATCTGACACCAGAAATACAGGAAGTGTGGTTTACATGTCTATAGAAATACCATCTGAAGGGGGAGATAACCATGGGTTCTGGCAATGAAATAAGCAGTTTCTAGAAGAAAAAAACAAATGAGTGAGCGTGTGAATGTGTGTGCCTATGTGGTATGTCTGTGTATGTTTGTTTGTGTGTGTTTGTGTGTGTGTTTGTATTTATGTGTGGTGTGTGTGTTTATGTGTGTGGGGTTTGTGTGTGTGTTTATGTGCTGTGTGTGTGTTTGCATGTGTGTTTGTATTTATGTGTGGTGTGTGTGTTTATGTGTGTGGGGTGTGTGTGTGTTTATGTGTAGGGTGTGTGTTTTGTGTGTGTGTGTTTGTGTGTGTGTGTGTGTGTGCAGAATCTCACAGCATAGTTTAAGCAATAAATTAGAGTAAGAGGAAGAGGAAAACTAAGAGAATTTCCCAGAATATAGCATAGCTAAGATGATGTAAAATCAAAGAAAATGAGAAACTAAAATAAAAAAGTCTAATATATATCGTCTGTGTTACTGGAATTCTGAAAATATAGTGGAAGTTGGTAGTTATCACGATGAAAGCTGGCCAGAATTCCTTGAGAATTTTAATAGGCAATTTAATGAATTCTGAACTGTATACATAAAATGTACAGGAAACTAAATAAGGAAAAAAAACTTAAATAGAGCCCCAAATGGAATATTATTTAACAAAGAAAAGAGAATAAATCACAAAATGGGTCATAAGCACCAAAATATTAAACCTGATATAGCTCCAGGACTCACACACAGCTAAACACAATGAAACCAAACCAATAACAATAACAAAACAATTAGCCAAGTACAGAAAGCCAGAAGCACAAAAGCGTGTGTGATTCAGCTGATGTGCATACTCCGTTTATTGCTGTGCTACTCAAATAGCCAGTTAATGGATCCTGGATAAATGCCCACCAACAAACGAATGCAAGGAGAATATGTGCTAATGGGCTCGCAGAGACACACTGAGCCACAGGACAAAGGAAATAATGTCTGCGGGAAAACAAACTGAACTGGGAATTACTGTTAAGTTAAAAAAAAAAATATCCAAAGAGGAAGACAAATACCACATGTGTTTTCTCATATGACAGATCTAGATTTAAACATGTATTTATGTATGTAAGTTTCTGCTTGAATATCACATATGAAATATTGGAGGCAAATTTACAGAGCAAAGCCATGGTGGTCCAGGGGTTGCCTAGGGCTGGGTCTTGGAACAAAGATGAACTGAGAATGGGCATGGGCCAACTTTTCAAGTGATGGAAATGCTCTAAACTTCATATATAGTAGGGGATGCATACGTCTGCCTTTGCTGTCGTTACCATGTAGGGCCTTTGAGATGTTAAGTCAACCCCTAAACGAGACTATATAATATACACATGCATAGACGTACACATTACACACATGTAAGCACATTTAGACAAATTAAGAAAAAAAGATATGACCGCCAAATCAATATAAAATAGACATTCCAATAAATCACAGTCAGATCCAATCACTTTGAATCAAAGATTTAAATCATCAGGTAAATTCAAAAGCTCCAAACTAATATAAAGAACTAACCAATATACAATACAAAGCAAAAATAAGAAACAATGAAATAATAACCAATAAATTCACATCCTAGTAGTTTATCTTCAGAGTATCTGACATAACTAACAAATTCATAAGACAAAAGTATCAATAAAGTAATAAGAAATTAAAATGATATAATTATGAGCTGTAATCTCAGACATAGATAAAATCCATTCTAACTAACAATTTGATTGCATTAGGTCTAAAGAAATCATGGCTAAAATGTATTGAGCACTTGCTATGCCATGGGTTCTACACTAACCTCTTAAATAAAGTCATTCTCTTCTCAGCTGACAGTGTAAATCTGGGCTTGGTAGACACATATGTGTCAACTCTGGTCAAAGAAAAGCTCTTAGTTGTTGGACATGGCCAAGTCTTGAGGCTCCATCTGTAAGCCAGTATTAGCAGGAATCATGGACCTCCGCTAATATTTCTGTCTCTAACGTTGTCTGCGTGTTTGGAGTGGAGCCAGGATCCACAGGTGCTGCTTATATTCTCCATTGCTCTCTTGTGGAACTCATGTGAACTTAGCTAAAGCTAAAATGTCATCTTCAATAGGCAGGGAATTGTAAGCAGGAGGACTTTAGTAATCAGAAAGACATGACTTTTATTCTCATACTAATATCAAAACATTTTCTA
>NC_022009.1:79630334-79638382 GCF_000317375.1 Microtus ochrogaster
AGCCAAGGACAATGGCACGGGGTTTTGATCCTACTTCATGTTCTGGCTTTGTGGGAGCCTAGCCAGTTTGGATGTTCACCTTCCTAGACATGTACAGAGCGGGGAGGACCTTGGACTTTCTACAGGGCAAGGAACCCTGACTGCTCTTTGGACTGGAGAGGGAGGGGGAGAAGAGTGGGGGGAGGGGAGAAAGGCAGGAGAAGGGGGAGGGAAATGGGAGGCTGGGAGGAGGGGAAAATTGTTTTTTCTCAATAAAAAAATTTAAAAAAAAAAAAAAGAAAAACAACTTGAAAACATTGGTTGAAGCCTCCAAGAGTGAATTTCCTTTCATGGAGTAATATTTATGTCTAAAAGCTGACTCCCAGGTCAACCTAAGTACTAGTTTAAACAAAATCTCCACCAAGAAGATTCAACAGGTTGTTTCCCATAGGGGACAGCTGAACTCCCAAGAGACCAGTGTGGAGCAGGTAGCTTTTTAACACAATTCTACAGAAGAATCAGCAGGTATGCAACAGGGCTCTCTGTTAAGAGGTAGCCCTGGCCACTGCAGGATGTTAGGTAGGAACCCTAGCTTCCCCATAGTAGATGCTAGGAGCAAAAACTTTTCAAGGGACTAAATGCCTACCTGCTGTGAGTGCTGTCCATGGCTAAGAACTGCTCTTAACAGATACTGTCACAGAAAACTATCAACAATGAGCTTGACGATGAAACCAGAGGCTGCAATAGGAAAACTATAGCCCTTCCCCATCCCCGCACCACACACGCTAAGAAAACTATAGCCGTTCTCCATCCCCCAACCACACAAGCTAAGAAAACTATAGCGGTTCCCCCACCCTATCCCTCAGTCTCATACTCTGCACTTTTTACTTATGAGAACTGGAACTATATCAATTAAAAATTCCAAGGAAAATCCTAATAAAATTATTTCTGGACTTGTTTGTGTTTGTATGTCTTCGTAAATATCCCAGTGAGCACCCAGCATGCTATCACTAAGGGCTGCAGTATCACAGCTCAAGTGTGCCTGCTCCCAAGGCAGAGTCACCAATCAAGGACTGCAGCATGATCATTGAAACTTGACCTTCCCAACACCATCTGAGATGCAGGAGTCAGAGGGGCCCACACAGAGAACATTCTCCCTGTGAGACAGGTCCTCTTCCTAACATCCAGCCGTTAGCATAGAGGCTAATTTCTGTTAGCGAATGTAGGTGTCCTGGTGGAAATAGTTCAATTTAAATCAAATAAACAGAAAACCAGCTTGGCCAGTTTGCTCAGTAGGGTGTTGGTTTGGGAAGCATGAGGAAGAAAGTACATAGTAATGAGAAGTCATGGACTTGAGTGCAAAAATACCATTCAGTCTCTGTATCTTCTATGCCTCGCTCTTTTTATGCGTGTGTGTGTGTGTGTGTGTGTGTGTGTGCTCGTGCTCACACATGTGTGCATGTGTGTGTGCTTATATTCATATTATTTCCAGAGAAGTCTTTCATTAGCAATAAACTCATCTGAAGAAACAGACCCAGCAATAAAAGGTGCTAACCTTGACTGGCAGAAGAATCACAGGTCACACAGGCAGATCAACTTTTGGGGGACCACTTTCACACTAATATTATAGACTATAGAATGAGCAGAGGAGGGGGCTGACACTTCAAACCATGAGCAAGACTGCATTGCTGGCCTGGATTCCAGTCTATCCAGCCTGGCTCCAGTGCCCACTTAGAGCTAGCCTCACTGTAAACAGTCCATCAAAGTTGATTTATTAAAATAAACCATTGTATCAGGGTTTCCATCTAAATAAGAATCTCCAAAGATAGGTACATTTGACATATAAAGTGTTTACATCAAAATATTGATGTTTCTATGAAAGCCAATTATAAGAAGCTATGGGAACACAGTTTTCTGAGACTCCTTTAACCCCTAGGATTCTTACACAACGTGACATATAACATGGAAGGAGTGTTCTTAAATTCTCTGGGACACACTTTTCTGAATTTGTTCTTGAAAAAGAAAAGCTATTTTCAATTTAATCCATAGAAATGTAAAAATTCTTTTACCCACATGAACATTGTATGTGTTGGGTCTGGGAGACTTACAAAAGACACGCTGAAATGCTGCAAGAACTCTCTGTTTGATCTTGGACTTGACAACCTTGAGCGTTCTTAGACACTGTTGCTCAGATGGGTTGAAGAATTCAGCCAGGTCCAGCTAAGAATCAGGAGGCTGCCATGGGTGCTTGTGGGCGGCTGAGGAACACAGAAGATCTGTGTCTCTGAGCCTACTGACCCACGGTGTTCTACAAAGAAAATACCCTTGGTTGTGAGGGTTCATGGTGGTATTTTGATTTTACTTTTGTTTTTTGAGAACAGGATATTCACAAACATACAGAAATAAAGACTAAAGCTGACAAGAATCAGTAAAAGCAATGAACTATTATATAATGGTGTTGGTCAGCCATGTGATAAGGCATTTAATGTACAGATGAACCAAAAGGATGCAGGCACCGTGCACCAGGAGAGACAAAATTAACCATTAAGAATTTCTATATTACCTTCAATCTGACTCTAATTTTTCTTTTTAGCACCAACAATAAGATTTTTTTTCCTAACCATGGGACACTACATGGCACTTACTCCATGTTGTGGGGATAGAGAAGGGCCATGGGGCACACTTATTCCAGGTTGTGAAGCTAGAGAAAGGAAAACCCGAGTTTAGTTTTCTTCTCTTTGAGGAAAGCAAACAAGGTCATGAGAGGTAAGCAGAGCCAAGTCTAGGAGCAGACTGTGCTGTTTTCTGGGCTTTCTGTTCCTTAATTGGTTTGAAGTCTTGTGGTTCCTTTAAAATATGGGGGTTGGGGTGGGTATCTATTGGATGGTGAGTGACTCAGGCCATAGCTACAGGAACAAACAAAATGACAACAAGCTTCAGCCACACAAAAACACAAGGCACTCAGACTCTGCAAAGTAACCAAGCCAAAAACAACCTACAATTATCACAAAAATGGTTGGGCACACATCAAAACCCAGACAAGCTTGCAAGTTCACCAAGTCCCAAATACATCTTGTCATCAGTGTTGACCCTTCCAAATGTTCTACCCCCATGCTCTGAGGTGTTTACGATGAAGAAAAGGTGTGTGGTCTTACTAAACCATTTCTGAATCACGATAGAAAGGAGGAAGGGAGGGAGGGAGAGAGGGAAGAGGGAGAAAAGAATGGAGGGAAGGAACAAGGAAAATTGTTTAAAAGTACAATAAAAAGCATTGGGTTGTCAAGCCACTTAATGTGAAACTTTCAAAACAATTCCATGTTTCACCAGATAAATATTTCCCCATAGCCTGAGAAAAATGGGTCATCAATCTATCCTACATACTACTAAAACATCCTCTTTAGTTAATCCATCAGGAGCAATCCCTACCAAACATTTCACCTTAAAAAGTTGTTTGTTTTGGAGTCCAGAGACAGCTTGGTTGGTAAAGAGCTTGCCGTGCAATCGTGAGGAGCAGAGTTCAGATCCCCACACTAGGGATAAATAGTTGGGTGTGGCAGCAGACACCTACAATCCCAGCCAGAGGATACGAAGACAGAGAGATCCCCAGGACTTGTGGCCAGCTAGTCTAGCCAATCTGTGCACACCAGCTTCAGTGGAGAGTCCCTGTCTCAAACCACAAGTGAGTGAGCTATTGAAGTAAACACTCTGATGCCAGCCTCTGTCCTCCAGACATGCACATGTAGGCACACACACTGACTTACACACTTATAAATATGCACACACATGCACACATACATACACACACAATTCTTTGTCGTTTAGTTTCTTGTATGGTTTATTCAGAATGAACCAGGAAAGGAAACAAACCTACATGTAGAACATAAAGCTTATTTGGTGGGTGTTCTGCAAACCCAGCAGGAAGCATCTACTCCTTGCTCTCATTCTGACAGCCTTCCACCTCATCTAGTGGCAGCCACACGGCCAGCTTTGCCGTCAGTGCCCCTTGCATGGAAATGTACTAAAATTTGCATCCCAGCTGCATATCTTTCAATGACAAGAAACTGGTCAAATAGAAAGTGTGGGAAAGTGGACCTTGTGGCTCAATGTCTTCCTGTCTTTAATCATAGCATTACTTGCTTCTCTGAAGATCAAGGTAATCAGTCAGTCAAGTTCAAATGAGCTGAGCTGTTTATCATCCACAATAAACCTAGTGGGTGCTCATCTATGTCAGCTTACATGTCTGGCTTCTGCAGGTCTTCTTTGTGTTAACTTTCGTTTCTTCCTCCCTATTTAAGGTACAGCCGTCTCTCCTTGTAACTCTTAGCAGGATGAGGTTTGGGCTGTTTTCTATCTTTCCTTTCATGTGATTTATCTTTTCTTAGGGAATCTTTTCATGTAGGATGTTGCTAGGTGATTTTTTTTTGTCATTATTAGTTTAGTTGTAGTACAAAGTATATCTAAGTGGTTTCATCTCAACTAGCATTGCTTTTTTTTTATTTCAAAATCAGTATGGTCTACTTTTGTGTCAAGTAACATATGATATGTTTCAGACCTTCATGGAGCTGCAGACAGTCACAGAATAGTTGTTTGTAAACTTCACTGCCCATTGCCATGACCACATGGAACAGAGATGACAGACAATAAGTGCTGCTTTAGAAATACTCAAGATAGATGATTCACATTAAAAGCAGATAAGAAAGAGATTTCTCCTTGGAATTCTTTATATATCTAAATAATACGGGGAAGTATGTGTGGTAATCTTCATGGAAACAATGCTGTGGGCGGAACACATTGGCAGGTTTCTGAAATTAACTGTTTCAATGGATGATCTGGGTATGACTGTGTGAATTGCAATTCACCAAAAGGATAATCAAACTAGATGTGAAGTTAAATACTGATTTCAGAAGGTCTTTAATGTTTAATTTAATTTGAAGTGCTTTTTGAATTGCAGATTCTTGCTATCTGATTTTAATGTATATAGCCTGAGGAATATCGCCAGGGTTTACTGTGTTGGGTAAAAATAAATAATAATAGTGGACCACTGTTCAAAGGAATGGGATGCTGAACAACTTTCTTTTGTTCACAGCTAATTTCTAGAGATTTCTGTCAGATTCTGCCCAATTTTATGGCCACATTAAAGTCTCAGAAGACTTTCTATACTGCTCAATGCTGCTGGCATTCTGCTTTCAGAAGTGCCCGACACGTTGGAGAACTGCGCTGCCTTTGTTAGCTGCAGGAGAGACTGAGCGGAATTCTGAGAGCAGAGCCAGCATCCAACACCACAGTGAATCTTTTCTTCAGTTGAAGCTGTGAACTGCAATTGACAGCTTAGAAGGAATGAGGTTGGTGAGTCTCACAGAAGAGTTTTTGAGACACATCTATTAGACAAAAGGCTTTTGAAAGAGGAAGTGGGCCCTTAAGTGGGATGGCCTCCCGCAGATATTTCACTCATTTCCAGTAAGATGACATCCTCAGCAACAGACAACGCTTCAGAGGGAACAATCACAGTATTTCAACACACCCTCAGCGGAGTGGGGAGGGCAAGGGAATGACGAGGAAAGCCTGTGCTCCTCTGACCTTTCCCATGCCCGTAATTGATAGATACAGCCTGAAACCCTTGCTAGGCTGCTGGTATATTTAGCAATCTGCCTCTGAGTCACTGCTAAAATCTGGCAGTGGAGACCAACCCGATGCCTGAGGATGTGGCTTTTCCATGTGGGGCCACCTCCTATAGAATGCAGTTGCCTCAATTTTATGGCTGAGCTCAGAACTTCATTAGCCAAGATCTAGTCATCAAAATAAAAAAATAACAAAATGGTTAAGACCAAGACGCTTCAGCATGCATTCTGATATTAATAAACGTGAAAATGCTTTCAAGGTGGGGGTTCCAGGGGTTACCCTGCAGCTGGAGAAATGACAGCAGTTAAGAGCACTGGCTGCTCTTTCAGAGGACACAGGTTTGGTTGCCAGCACCCACATGCTGCCTTACAACTATCCAACGGTTCTTGGGAAGATCTGTTGCTTTCTTCTGACCCCCACGGGCACCAGGCCCACACATAGTACATGTACATCCATGCAGACAAAATGCTCATAAGTGTAAAATTAATTTTTTTGAAATATTTAGTCAAAAGTTTGTGCTGAATTCTAGATGGGACCTGGGATAGGCACGGGTGGAGGAATGTCACTCCCAGTGATCAAAACAAAAGTCTTAATGTTTTATTATCTCCTATATGAGACTGTGGGGGAAGTGATATAACTAACGGAATGTCCATGAAGACAGGTGTTTCAAATGAATAAACCAGTGTGTGTAAGATTTTTTTTCCTAATAAGTACAGAGAAGCCAGGGTTGCCAAATATGTTGATAAGAAAAATACAATTAAACATTTTAGCAAGTGTCTTAGTCAAAAAAGTGAACTACCATGAGGCACCTTGGTTTTACCGTTTGAAAAAGTGTCCCTCAAAAGTCTTGTTGGGAGACGGTGAGATGGTGGGAGTGTGGAGAGGTGGGACCTAGAGAAAGGTTTCATGTTCTTGCAGTGGGCGCACCTCTGGCCATGAGAACAACTTCCTCACGTGTGCTCTTCTATCGGAATGGATGAACTAACCACAGAGTGGCAACAGAGCCAATGGCAATGAACCAACTGCAAAACTGCAAGCCAGTGGAATCCTCTGGTCTTTTTAGATTGGTGCTCTCAGGTCTTTTGTTAAAATTACACAACGCTGATCCAATCCTGGGAACTGCAGACAAAAATAAGATTTGTACAATCTCAGTACCATCACCGAAAAATGAAATGTGTGTCAACATTGTCATGATTCTCATAAACTGGAGGGGGGAATCCTTAGAATAACCACAGGAGGAAAAGGTGAAGTTGAGTTCATGCAAATGTAAAACCAGCAGTACAAAGTACTAAAGCAAGAAGAAAATCAAGAAAAATATGTGATAGCACTAGAAGTTCTATGGACAGAGAATATCCTTCATAAACAGAGCATCCATTGCCAACACGCATGCACTGTGTGCAGCACTGTCAGTACTCCAGGCAGAAAGAAGGAATGCAAGACCGAGTACAAAGAGTCGCAGGTCTCCATAATTTGATTACCATAAAAGATTTTCTAGTTTTGAGTTATTCTGAAATAATTGATATTTGATGCAATAAAAGCATAAATATATTGTCCGTTATAGAAGACATATATGTAAAATTTGTTAAAAAAAAAAAACAGTAGTTTAAATACCAGGGATCCATTCTTCTATTGAAGGGCATCTAGGTTGTTTCCAGGTTCTGGCTATATACCAGGGATCTACTTTAAGAAGTGTAACTGTAAGCATCTCACTCTACAACATAAAAAGGTATGCTGTTTTATGAAGATAAACAACTGCTCAGAGATTTACATGGAAGTTAGTAGGAAATGAGATTAAACACATTTCTGAAAAGTGCAGAAAAAGAAAAGACTAAGAAAGTGAAGGATGGCACAGGCTAAAAGTGGGAAACTGGTGTATTTTAACTAAACCCGCCACGGTGACCAGGCATGCTTCTGTCCAAGAGATCAGCAGTCAAAGTAAAAGCTCCTGACTGGTCAAAGTGTGAATAAATGACGATTGAGTATCGGGGCCTAAGTGGGACATCTTATCAACCCTTCTAACCACCCACCCCAAGGCTTAAGGAACATCTCAGAAGAGTTGGTGGAAAGAAGGCATGGACCAGAGGATGGGAATGGGGGGCTGTGAAATGCTGCCTTCTGGACAGGATATGCCACTGTGCTCATGGAATAACTGCAGCTGTGGTCACCTTCACAAGGTGAAGTCAAGTGGGTCAACTGGACCAACTTTCTAACAAGTAGCACTAATTGAACCAGTCAGCCATTAAAAAAAAAAAATTAAGAGGACATTAAATGGGAAGAGAGGGTGCTGTGGATGCCTAAGAAGAGTGGGAGGGACAGAGCTGGTCATGGGTATGATTGAGATATGCTGTTTACACATAAAAAATTCTCAAAAATAAATAAAATATTCTATTTTTTTAAAAACCTCCAGGGTGTGAAAAAATAACTCTCTTTAAAAACTTTTTGCTCAAGCC
>NC_022009.1:79638559-79656348 GCF_000317375.1 Microtus ochrogaster
GAGAGTCCACTTCTGTGGCCCCCACTCTTAACAGCACTGCCTGGGGAAATGCTTCCAGGTGTCAGCAATGCAGTCAGTCAGAGGCCGCTGGTGTTGTAAAATGGTGCTTAACTTCACCTCAAGCTGGCTGCAAACCTGGAACTGCCCACACAGTGTTGGACTTGGGTTAACATATCACCCCAAAGGAAAGTGGACTGTGGAAGCCTGGTCCGAAGTTCCAGAAAATACCCGGTGAAGACAGGTGGTGATTAACAGAAAGACGCTGAGACACTGGTCTGTGACACCGTGACCTTGATGCTTAACGTGCCGTGGAGAGTCTAGTATTGTTTTTAATGCCAAGAACATGAGACACATGCCAAGAAAAGCAGCAAGTACAGGCCCAGCAGAGGTCTTACATGTGCTGAAGGCAGCAGAGCGAAGAGAACACAGCCACACAGCACAGTGCAGCCAAGACGATGCCGTATTTGTACTCTGGATGACAGATACAGAGCTATAGGATTTATATGCACTGGCTTCCACCCTGCTTCGGCTGAAACAGTTTTTCACTGTACTGTTATTCTTCTCTGTTGTGGGAGGCCTCTTGTTTGTTCCCAGCTGTCCAGACTCAAAATAACCACTCAGAAACTATATTATTTAAATCACTGCTTGGTCAATCACTTAAGCATATTGCTAGCTAGCTCTGATATCTTTTGTTAACTCATTTTTATTACTCTGTGTATAGCCACATGGCTGTGGCTCACCAGGTAAAGTTCCTTCTGGCATCTGGCATCTGTCTCTGGTGGGGCTATGTGGCTTCTCACGACTCCACTTTCTTTCTCCCAGCATTCAGTTTAGTTTTCCTGCCTAGCTCTACTCTGCCCTATCACAGGCCAATGCAGCTTCTTTACCCATTAACCAATAAAAGCAACACATATACAGAAGGACTTTCTACATCACTTCTCCTTTCAATAGGGCAGAATCAGGACTCCTACTCTGTGTCATTGTACATGGGAACTATATAACTTGTCTTTAGCAGTGTTTATAGTTAAGAGACTGCCTTGAGTCTCGGAAGAAACTGCAGATTTTTAACAGTGTTATAATTAAATAATTGGAACTATAGAGCTTCTGTAGTTCATCCTAGTGCCTGTTTCAGTAAGAGATAGTCATGAACCTTGGAAGCCATGGGAAGAATGTTACGGTTTGGATATTCAATGATTCCTATAAATTCTTGTATCTAGATACTTAGTCCCAAGCTTGTAGTGTCGTGGGCAGCTAGAGTTCTATCTAACTCCACATCTGCCTCAGGTTGGAGACAGAGTCATCTGCTTCAACTTCTCACCAACTTATTTTTCTGGACATGATGGGCAGTGCCTGTGGCATGGACTATGAACAAGAAAAACCCCTTTCTCACGCAGGTGCTTCTGTCAGGGAATATCTTCATACAAAAATCGGAAAAAGACACTGCGATGTCAGTCAGCTATAATCTGGTCTCTTATTCTCTGGTCTCTGGTATTCCCCATCTGTTATCAGCATGGTCCACAAGCATCCTCGGATCTCAAGGACCCCTTCATTGACATTGCCTTTTTTGAGCTCTGAATTCAAGGATACAACGTCCTCCACAGTCTACCTGCAGAATGCTTTTCTCTCTCTTGCTTGACGTCACCAGCCTAGCAGGTGCCATAATGCTCCTTGCTTCTTCACACTGCTCCCAGATAATTGTTCTTTTCAACAAAAGCTTTCTAGGAACAAGAAAGTCCCCTTGACACTGCAGCATCCTCTTCCTTCCCACTTCAGCCATCCACAGAGATCGAGTAGATGGCCGAGTCCTCCGCTATCATCTGCTCCTCCAGCTCCCTAGATGAACTCTCAGGCTTCTCTCCTAGCTCAGTCCTCAGTTTGTCAGTGAGGTCCCCACCTCACCCTCACTGAAGGATGCCACCCCAAAGTTTGTGAGAATAAATCAGGAACCATCTGCACTTAATCAAGCTTCAATTTTCCTTTTGCCCTGTCTAGTTTATGTCAACTAGACACAAGCTAGAGTCCTCAGAGACAAGGGAGCCTCGATTTAAAAATGTCTTCATAAAATCAGGCTGTAGGGAAGCAAGACTCTAGGGCATGTTCTTAATTCATAATTACTGTGGGGGAGTCCAACCTATTGTGACATGGTGGTCTTGAATTCTGTAAGGAAGCAGGCTGAGTGAGTCATGAGGAGCAAGTCAGGAAGCAGCACCCTCCATGGCCTCCGTATCAGGAGCCCACGCTTCCAGGTTCCTGCCCTGCTTGAGTTTCTGCCTTGATTTCCTTTGACAATGAACAGTGATATGGAAACAAAAGTCAAACAAACCCTTTTGTCCCCAACAGTTTTGGTCATGGTATTTCATCGCATCAATAGAAACCCTAAGACAATGAGTAACACAGACGCATGCCTGCCTCCCCTTTGTCCAGATGGCCTTCTTCCCCACAGTCTCCACTTGGGACAGGCAAGGTGAAGCAGACTTGAGCATTCTTGGTCAGGGATACTCGGTGCCCTATGTATCTATCTTCCCCCTGCACTTAAGTACCCACAGAAGGGGCCACAAAAACTGCAGAGTGTGGAAGGTCCTGTATTGATCCGGGGTGGAGATTCTTGGCAAAGCAGAACTTTCTTCTCCCATTCCAAAGACTCTGCACCTGATCTGCCTCATGGGTCTCTCTCTCAGGCTTGCTTCTCTCAAGCAAGCTGTCTCTTTCTGACACTATCCACTCTTGGCTAAACTCCTGACCAGGCACCAATACTGCGGTGTGACAGGACAGTGAAGCAGATGGCCTCCAAACATTACTGGTCTTGTCTTGGGTACTTTGGTTTGTAAGAATAAGGGCACTCAGTAATGGCATTGAGTTGTGTCTGATACAGAGTAGACATGTGTGCTAAAACACGTGACTCAATAGACACACTATCAATTTCCTGATTGTACGACCCTCATTACACACATTGTTGAAGTCCATAAACTCTTGGTCTGCTGGCCCTGGAGAGCCTGGCCTGGCATACATGACAGTTCTGACCAATATGTTCCTAACTAGTATTTGATTACTACACAAACACTGAGCTTAATGCTCAAGGATTTGACTGATCCTGTAAAAGAAAGTGTGGTAGAGATGAAGAAAATAGTTTTCTCTAAGGAACCAGAGAAAACTTCCTGACGCAGAAAAAAGTTTTCAAGCCAGGTGTATGAAGTGTATGCCTGTATTCTCCGAACTTGGGAAGTGGAGGCGGAAATATCAGGAGTTCAAGGCAAGCCTCAGCTACCTAGCAAATTGACGGCCAGCCTGCACTATATGAGTCTTTGTCTCAAAACATAAAAAGATAGCTGAATTCCAAAATCTTCCAAACTGTTAGGTAGATTACAGTAGTGTCTTGTGACTTAACGAATTCTCATTTCAGAGAAGAGTATCCTATTAATATTTTAATTTCTTTATATTATCATTTTCTTTAAAAATGTCAGCTATTTTGTTTTCTGAAAGCCATGTAACATAGTGACCTCCTTTAGGCTTTTATTTACTAACCTTATTTCCTCCATATCTCTCACACTTCCGTTAAGAATAAAAGTTAGTTTATAGCTACTGATTCCCAGTGGAATTCAAGCAAACATGGCTGCCCATGCTGCACAGCAAGCCTGTTCCAGCTCTGGGGCTTCCACGTGGGTGACAGAGACATGCTGTTCTTAGGGTGTTAGAACCCAGGTTTAATTCAAGGCAACAGGAAGGGCACCAAGAGCTGCTCCATAAGGCGAGTACCTCTTCCTCCTCTTGCTCCTTCACAACAGCCCCCCCCGCCCCTCCCCACACACACAAGACCTCACTCAAATCAAGTCTCAAGCCCCCAGGATGAGCATTTATATCAGAGACACCCAAACTGCATCGTGTTCTGCACCCTCGGTCTAGGGAGAGCTGCAGGAAGTGCTCGTGTGTTTGCATTTGTTTCAATTTATCTTTCAAATGAATCATAACATACATAGCGTATTGCTATCTGCCTCGAATTCACAGGGAGCTGCACAACACTAGAAGCTCCCAGTTCCTTAGAGTGTGATGAGCTTTAACGTGTGGCTCATGAGTCAGCGTATCAGATCTGCCTGTGTGCTCAAAGCAGGGCGCAAAACATTTGGCATAACAAATCCTGACTTTTGTGGAAAAGAGTGACTTTGATTGCTATTTTTTTCATTGCTTATGAGGGACAGAAGTTCATAAATGTATTTTCCGCATGGCTTAATACCCCAAGTTCTTAGTATTAAGGTTTGGCAAAGCTGGTGAAAATACTTCCACGGACAAGCTGTGACTGGGAACCTCCTCTGGGGAGATGAATTCTTGGTAACTCCCGCAGAAAGTCACGCTGACGTCTCTCCTCCTCTGCTGTGCTCTACTTGGAGTTTGTTGACGTGTCAAGTGTGTCTGTCTGCTGCTAACTCACAAAGCGATGTGGGGAGAAGAGTCCCAGGACAGCGCTCCTGTTGGGGTCCTATGAATGCAACTCCTGGAGAGTGATCAAGACTCGTTGTACATTCAGAGAAAGACACGATCTCTTGCTTCTGGCACAACGTGTACAGTGCCTACATGAGACTGAGGTCTTGGGAACCCGGATATGGTTATGTCTATTTTGGTAGCACTCGTTTGCTCCAAGCCTGCACCGAAGAGGGAATCACCCCCTCTGTGTAAATGTTTGCTTTGTTGGGAATTCTCAAGCAGAAATTAATAGCATACATGCTCCAAAAGGAGTACTAGATCAAGCATGGTAAACAACTCCTAGGCAATGTTTAGACTGGCCAGAGCCATCCTATAATCACGCTTGATGACGGAACTACATTTGCCATCTATACACTGGGACAGAGAGCAAACAGATCAAGGACCCATGACGAATAAGTGGATTAATGACAAGACAAGTATCAAATCCCCGCTGAATTTCCCTTTCTTTCCTTCTTTCTCCCCCCCCTCCCCCCGCTTTGGTGGCGTAGGCACTGTTAATGAGTCATGAATGTTTGATGTTCTCTTCCAACAGTTACAAAACACACTTGGAACTGGTCTGAGAAGTCACTTTGATCTCTTGTTTGAAGTTATATGCCAGGATTCTGGTCCCCTGTGACATCAACTATCTCAGAGTCTGGGCTACTAAAGAGCTGAACCTAATCATACAGAATTGGTGCCAAAAGATGTTTTGAAATGACACAGCAGTGTGCTCAAGAAACCTGTGCTTCTGGGGTGACTCAGCAACAGGTAGCCAGCTGGCCTGAGGGGCCACGAGGTTGTATCACTTTCCCACAGTCTCAGGCACAGACAGTGAAAAAAGGGAACAATGTCATCAACGCAAATCATACTTTGAATAACGTCTTAGAGTTGACTTCAAGCCAAATAAAAAGAATGTAGCTTCTTTTTAAAATTTTATTTCATTTCTGTGGTCTGATTCACAAATGTTGTTAAATATTTACCAAAAATCTAAAGGCAATTTCTTAATGTTTATTAATCAGAAATAATGAGCTCCGCTAAGAACTCAGTACACTCCATTAAGGTTGGATAAGGTCTGTCTCAATACCTTAGCACTGCTATCCCATCCTCACAAAGTAAATATTTGCTTTGAGTTTCTCTATGCCAAATTCTATGGGATCATGGTGTCTAAATCTCCTTTTGTAAATTAGGAGTGCCTCAAAGAGGAAGCAATAGCAGAATTTGGTCTTGCTAGCCTTTCTATATTCCCTAAACCTAAAACAAAGGGTCAGTGGATCCAGAACAACAGATTTTGGGCATTTCTGACCTATGTCTAACAGAAATATTTTTGGAAATATTTCACTAGTTCAATCCGCCCTGCATGGATTGTCTCAGATGCACCAGGCTGATGTGAGCTCTGCTGTGCTGTCTCCTCTAGGGCACTAAAGAGAGAGAAGATGGTCTTTGGCTCCTTTAATTGTTCATGCTTCCAAATGCCCAGTCTCCTTCCTTCTCCAGGACATCTGTCTCCTTGTTTGCATCTCTATCCTGGCTATCCTGACTTTCCCAGGTGCCACCCTCACACACAACACTGAGTGTGAGAACAGGTAGGTCAGGACTTTGCTGACCTTTGAATCGCCAAACATGAACACAAACCTCCCCCTTCCCTGAGTTGCCTCCATTACTGTAAGGAGAAGTCATCCACCTAAAACTGTCATGTACAGACATAGCATGCATTATTATCACCATTGCCAACATGCCTGAAGATTTCCCCAGGAAATATTAACTGTAACAAATTCTTACTTACATAGAAATGACTGTCAGTTTCTTTGAGAGAAAGTATTTTGAGTGAAGAAAGTAAAAGGAAAGAGAACATTTGTCACCAAATCACACACACAAACAAACCCTAGACTTTGGAGTAGTAGTCTCAGATAAATCATGTCTTTTTCGTTCCTGCAACCATGGTTAGCTATAGACAATGCTGTCTTCATTTTGAGAGCAATGAGCTCAGTTTCAGAGGAGCTAAGCAATATTCCCAAAGACTATAGCTGTTAAATGTGGAATTCAAGTCAAGCCGTTGTAGCGAGGCAACATTGCTTTTAACAAACAGAGGACTGAAGTCCATATTATTTTTAAAGCTCATATACCCAATTCTCAAAAAGGTTGCGAGAAAACTAAGTGATAAATGAGAAAATAATTTGTCTAACTAGGGCTTGGGGGGAAAAGGACCCTGAGATGGTTGGAATATTTACACTCTCAGCCCCAAGCCAGAATAATCTAACAGAATTTGTCTTTGTTCTTTTCCTCTACCACATGATTGTCAGATTGAATATGGTGTCTGTGTACACCTGGACACAGATGCATCTATAATGAAAACCACATTCTCAGTTCCAAAAGGATAAACTGAGCTCTCCTGAAACTCTTTTCCCAGTCAACATTCAATTAGATAGGCCAGAAAAAATAGACGGCAAATGTAAAAAGCTGTAAATAACTCAAGCGCCATTTCCATAATTGAAATCATTGTGAGGCTCAAAGACCAGTGTCAAATCTTCTTACCCTCTCCCACTCACCCACCCAAGCCCCCACCACACCCATCTAATGCCCTTCCCCACACACCCAACACCCCACTTCAATCACCCCAACCTAACT
The DNA here is from genome assembly GCF_000317375.1 of Microtus ochrogaster. Classification (NCBI taxonomy): domain Eukaryota; kingdom Metazoa; phylum Chordata; class Mammalia; order Rodentia; family Cricetidae; genus Microtus; species Microtus ochrogaster. The sequence goes on from NC_022009.1 coordinate 79,645,640, forward strand.
ACCCCAATACCACACCCCAATCACCCCAACCAACGCCCAAACCCCCACCTCACCCACCCTAATGCTCTGCTATAGGAACTCATTCAGCCAGTAGTCTTGAGTGCTGTGGGACAATGGTCTTGTATCCTATAAAGATTTGTCACTTGTATTGGTTTAATAAAACACTGATTAGCCAGTAGCCAGGCAGGAAGTATAGGTGGGGCTACCAGAACAGGAGAATTCTGGGAAGAGAAAAGGCTCAGTCTGAAGACATCACCTAGATGCAGACACAAGATGAGAATGCCTCACTGATAAAAGGTACCAAGCCGCATGGCTAACACAGACAAGAATTGGGTTAATGTAAGATATAGTAGTTAATAAGAAGCCTGAGCTAATAGGCCAACCAGTTTATAATTAATGTAAACCTCTGTATGTTTCTTTGAACTGATTTGTCTGCGGGACCAGAAAGGACAGAAACCTCTGTCAACAATGTGCCACATCAACCACTCCAAAGCCCACATCACCCATCCTAATACCCTACTCCACCTACCCCAAATCCCCACACCACCAACCCAAATGTCCCATACCACCACCCCAACCTCCACCCCAATCACCCCAACCACCCCAATACCCCATTCCCAACCACATCAACTACCCACCCCAACAACCCACCACAACCCACCAACCCCCAACCCATCTACCCCCAAAACCCACCTCACACACCCCAACACCCCACTCCAACTACACTACCCCCAACCCATCCACTGCTGGTCCACAAGCAGCTTTTAACCTATTTAAGGAATTTGACAAAGGTGGTTAACAAATAAAAAGCTGAGTTTCGAATCCTCCCCATAGCATCAGCAGAAGTCACGGTTTGCTTCTCTCAATGGCTTTCATTGTTCTTTATAAACACCCAGACTCTGGCCACACAGATAAAGGAAGCCTTGGGCCAATTATGCAGAGGACTGAGTTGCAACATGAAATAAGTATATTCCTCAGTGTGACTCATCTGAAAATAAAAGGAATAACTATAAAAGACGATGCCACCTGGTAACGTTTCAAATAAGACACAAGAAACATTCCTGTGTTTGCTTTCAAGTCATAAAGGAGCACACAAAACTGAATGTTCAAGAAGCCATGAGCCATGGACCAGTTTGATTTAACAATTCAGTTAGTCACATCCTTAGGTATGCATGACCAAAGAATTATAGCCTTGGGTTGCATAGCAAAAGTACCTCAATGTATTATTACTTTCTTGTTTTAAATACATAGCGATGTTTGGGTATGAATGGCAGTTATTGTTGTAGGGTGGGAATGGGGCCTCCAGAGCTTTAAAGAGCGCCAGTGGCCCAGTGTACCCCAGGTGGATCACTACTCTGCTCTGTTGTATAAGAAGATTTGGAAAACATCTCCTCTGGGCTCCTAATGTGGCCAAAAATACTATTATGGCTACATAACCTAGAGAATCTGGGTTATTCACCCATTCCAATGACTGTTTCCACATCTCCAGAATGGAACTCAGTACACTGTTGCTGGAAGGTGTTAGTTCATTCCCAGCTGCTCAGCCCCAGAATAATCACGCTATATTATTTAAATCACTGCTTGGCCCATCACTTAAGTGTATTGCTAGCTAGTTCTTTTATCTTTGATTGACCCATTACTATTAATCACCATTCCTATTAATTACCAGCAAGGTTCCAGTGAGCTCCGGAGGTGGCTACATGGCTTTTCCGTCACTCTGCCTTCTTTCTCTCAGGATTCAGTTTAGTTTTGTTCTACTCTGCCCTATCACAGGCCAAAGCACTTCCTTTATTCATTAACCAATAAAAACAACACATATAAAAAAGGACTTCCTACATCAGTGCACCTTACAGGATTGTGTTTTGATATGAAGCCCTTGTCATCAGAATTTCAAAAATAAGTGTAAATGAGCATATATATTTTGTTTCCTCCCATCATTTTTGATTCAGATAATTTATAAAATGAATATATGTGTCACTAAAATGCTTCACAATTTCTTTCATCCATGTAATTTTAAAGTATCTTTTGAGAATGAAAATAAATGGCTCAGGAGTAGAAGAATATGTCACCTGCGCTGACTAGTTTTGTCAACTTGACACCAACTACAGTCACTGGAAAGGAGGGGGTCTCAACGAAGAAAACGCCTCAGAAAGACACAGCAGCAATGCATTTTCTTAATTGGTGGTCAATATCAGAGGGCCCAGACTATTGTGAGTAGGGACATCTGGGCTAGTGGTCCTGAATTCTAGGAGAAAGTAGGAGAACTCTAAGAGAAACATACATAGAACCCCCTGGGAAGGGGAAAGAGACAAGATCTCCTGAGGAAGTTGGGCGTCTGGGGTAGAGGTAGAAGGGGAGGAGGGGAAGGGGAGTGGGGAGGAGAACTTGAGGAAGCAGAATGGTCGAGATGGGCGAAGGACAGAGTGGGAGAGCAAAGAAAGAAATGTCTTGATTGAGCGAGTCTTGTTTGTTATGGGGCTAGTAAGAAACCTGGCACTAGAGAAATGCCCAGAAATTCACAATGACTCAAACTAAGACCCTAAGCAATAGTGGAGAGGGTGCGTGAACTGGCCTTGCCCTGTAGTCAGATTGATGACTATCTTAAATGCCACCATAGAATCTTCATCCAGCAACTAACTGATGGAAGCAGATGCAGAGATCCACAGCTGAGCACTGGGATGAGCTCTCAAAGTCCAGTCGAAGGGAGGGAGGAACAATAATACGAGCAAAGAGTTTAAGACCATTTGGGGGACACCCACTGTAACAGCTTACCTGAGCTGATGGGAGCCCACTAACTCTGGTCTGACAGCTGGGGAACCAGCGTAGGACCAAGCTAGGCCCTCTGAATGTGAGTGACAGTTGGGGCAGACTGAGGGACCACTGGCAGTGAGACCAGGATTTATCCCTACTGCTTGTACTGGCTTTTTGGAACCCATTCTCTTTGGGTTCAGCCTAGATACAGTGGGAAGGGCCTTGGTCCTGCCTCAAAGCAATGTGCGAGACTTTGGTGACTTCCCATGGGAAACCTTACCCTCTCAGAGGAGTGGATGGGGGGAAAGATGGAGTGAGTAGGAGGAGGGGAGGGAGTGGGAACTGGGATTAGTATGCAAAATGAGCAAAGATGTTCTTTAAAAAATTAATTAATCAATCAATTTAAAAATAAAAGTAGACTGAGCAAGCTATAAGGAGCAAGTCAGTAAGTAGCATTCCCCCAGGGCCTCTTCAGGCTCCTGACTCCTGACTCCAGGTTCCTGCCCTTTTTAAGTGCCTGTTCTGACTTTCTTTGGTGATGAACTTGATTTTGAGAGGGAGAAAATGAGGAAAGCACGGGAGGGATTAGAAGGAAGGGAAGAAGGAAAGTAAGAAAATGATGTAATTATATATTTTAACTTTTAAAAATAAAGCTTTAATTAAAAAGATATACAATCCTAAGAATAAACCCAACAAAGGACAGTGTAGTGATATTTCATTTGTATTTTAATAAATAAAATTTGCCTGAAGAACAGAACACAAAACAGACACACTAGTCAGCCATACAGGCCAGGCAGTGGTGGTGCACACCTTTAATCTCAGCACTGGAGAGAAATATAAGGCAGGCTGAGACAGAAACTTGCTTTTTCAGTCTGAAGATTTCAAAGAGGAAAGAGCTCTCTAGTGGCTTGGCTGCTTTTGCTTTTCTGACCTTCAGGCTGAACCCCAATATCTGTCTCTGGGTTTTTATTATTCTCTCTATAGGAGAAGAATGTCTTCTACAGCACGAACTTTAAGACCATGAATAATTTGAAGAAAGTTCTAGAAAGTAGATAGAGTTTGTAGGTCAGGAAAACAAATACTGCAAGAATGACTATGTTTGCAAAAGTGATCTACAGAGCCTACATGACACCCATCAAAACCCAAAGATACTCTTGAAAGCACTAACAAAATAGTGCATGAATGGACCAAAGAGTCTCAATGGGCAATGCAGTCAATCCTTAGCAAAGGAATGATGCTGAGGTACCACGGCATCCAACCTCATATAGATTCACAGTAACAAAAGCATAGTAAGCTTACACAGAGACACACACAGACTAAAGGAATAAAGAGCCATAAATAAACACACAGCACAGCTACAGCTGAGTTTTTGACAAAAATGTTAAAAATGCACACTGTAAAAAAGAATTGCAGATCATGGAAAAAAAGAGAGATTCCTATGTAGAAGAGTGAACCTAGATCCATAGCCCTCAGTCTGCTCCCAGTCAATTAAAAACGGATCAAAGACCTCAACATTAGATCAGGAACTTTGAAACTGCTGGAAGACAGTAAGGACATGGGGTGCTTTAAGGTGTAGCCTGACACAAGGGTTTTATGGGAAGACCCCAATAGAGCAAATAAAACCAAAAATTCACAAACGGGTGACAGCAGTGAAGAGACAGCCTGCATGACGAGGGTGACATTGACATCAGTGAAGAGACAGCCTGCATGACGAGGGTGACATTGACATCGGTGAAAAGACAGCCTGCATGAAGAGGGTGACGTCAGTGAGGAGACAGCCTGCATGAAGAGGGTGACATTGACAGCAGTGAGGAGACAGCCTGCATGACGAGGGTGACATTGACAGCAGTGAGGAGACAGCCTGCATGACGAGCTCCACAGCAAAGGAAACAGGTTAACACTCAAGGAAGCAACCCACCCAAATTAATGGGTTAATGGACAGAACAGACAGTTTCCAAAAAAAGAAATATAACTGGCCAATAAAAAATGAAAAAAAAATGCTCAATATCTTTAGCCATTGGGGAAATTCAAATTAAAACTACTCTGGGATTCCAGCTCACTCCAGTTAGAACAAACTTGAGTCATATGGGGACGTTTACCTGTGCTCACTCTGCTTCATTTTGGTAGCTCTGTTAACTTTCCCGTTGAGATAAAATGCCTGAAATAAGCTTAACTCAGCCAAGATTTATATAGAGATTTCTGAGAGTTTGAGGCCAACCTGATCTATCTACATGGTGAACCCCATCTCAAAAAACCCAAACAAAACAATAATAACAAAATAAACATACAAATTAAGTGAAAGAAGCCGGGCTGCAAAGATTTCATAATAGGTAACAATTCCCTGTGACTCAAGTTTAAACAAAAGGCAAAATTACAGTAATCAAAAGCAAGAGAGAGTTTGCTGAGAAACAGGTGTGGGGGAGCAAAGTGATTGCAGGAGACAAAGGATGCTGGAGGGGCCACCGTATGTTAGATAACACATCCTGGGAGCCTTTAAACCACACAAGTGTCTCTCAGAACTCAGACTGTGCCCTACAGCTAGAGCACATAATTGAATGTCATTTATATCTCAATAAAGCTTTTGAAGCCAGCTGTCCTTCAGAAAATACTGGACACCTGTTTCAGGTCCACTTAGGGAAAAGAGATGTAAACAAGCACAGCCTTTGCTCTTGAGAAATTCAGTCTGCATGGGGAGCAGGAGATGGTAGGTCACAATCAAGTAGTCAAAGTCAATTAGAAAATGTCAAGAAACCACAAATAGCACAGGAAGAATAAAATAATTTGCACTAATAAGGAGAGAATGACCTTGAAAATTCTAAGTTCAATAGCCACCAGCTACTATTAGCAGCAGTGTCAGCCTTTCAATCATCAAAATACATAAGAGAAATGATTTCAGGTCAGAAAGATTTGTTAATATATCTGGGCTCCACAGTCTCCATCCAGGTTGACGTGCTCCATGGCTGCAGGGCAGAGGGTCTAATAAATGAGAGTGCCCCTAACTGAGCAGGTCACTTAAAGGACTGGTCTGCATTCTGCAACCTGGTGGGGCCAATTCCAGGTAGAGGGAACAGTGGGAGCCAGGCAGGACGTGAAGCCCAGTTACTGCAAGTTTGAGGCTAAACTGTAGGGTTCCTGGTGACTTCTGAGGGCCGAGTTCTCTATACTCATAGCATCTCAGGGCCAAGGGGCTGCTTCCATCATCCCCGAGGACGGCTCCTCCCGAACAGTGAGCTGTTATTTAATCATGGTTCACATATTTTAAAAGATAAAAGTTCTGGCACATCATTAATTGGTGAAAACACACTGCTCTATGGCTCTCTGTTCATTGATTTATTAAAATTAAGAAAACTGCCTAGCAATGTAGAATCATGGTATTGAAGGGAGGGACTTGGAAAGTTAGATTGTCAAATACTGATGAAGAGTCCAAAGAGGAGAAAGATGTGAAATGTTCAGTGTATGATTATTTATTTAGAATCTTATAGCTCATATAAAATAGCTTGTGCATTTAATCTTGATGAAAATCTTGATGTAAGTACCACTGTGTTCCCCACTTTACATATGAGTAAACTGAGGCATAGAACAAAGACTTGCCCTGTCAACAGCAAAGTCCAGGCGTGGCTCTCTAGCTAGTGGATGCAGACTTCTGCGTCCAGTGACTGACCACAGCCCCACCAGCCTCCAGAAAGCAGTTCCTGGCTGCGTTGAAGCTGAAATGGAGGTTCTAGACTCCAAATGCCAAGTTATTCCCACCACAAGGCATCTGCTTCTGCATGCCTGTGCAGGTTGTCATCGCTGGGTTTCTGAGGCAACTCACTGTTTTGTAACGAAATTCTTCCTTTACTCCTCAGATTTCAGAGTGGTGTTCCTCATTTTCACGGATGGAAAATTTCTCTCAGCTACACTCATTTTACAAACCACTCTAACCAAACCACGACGAGCTAAGCCACAACAAAAAAGCCTTGGCAACATGCATCTCATCCACAAAGAGGGAGCAGGAACAACAGACACCAGCCACATGTAACCTCTGCTTCCATTTGGCCTGGAAATAAGGGGATCGAAAACAAGCTGATGGCACACATCTGTGGAACTCATTTTCAGAACAAATACTTGGTGGTGTTTCACTTTATGGTCATCTCCCTTTCAAGGGGCCACGGCTGAGGAAGGCAGGAAGCCTTCTTCACATCCTCACTGGAGCTGTGGTTCATCCTTGTTGAACAGGATGCTGGGTGGGGGATGCTTCCTGGAATGGCTGTATAGACTCTACAGCTGGAAAGAGAAGTATTGATATTTGAGAGGAAATTATCACCATCTTCCGAGGCTTAAGAGACAGAGAAGGCAGGAATCCCACAGTCAGTCCCGGATGGAAGGAAGGACGGAGTCAGCCTTGACTGGATGATGACATCATCCGGGCCTTGCCACACTACCAGTGCCTGAGGCCTCCTGGAGAGAGATCTTTAACTCATCTCTGATGATACTGTCTTTGGAAATGTGATCCTTTTAAGTTTCTAGTCCCAACCATAGGCATAGTTGAAACAATTATTTAGAAAAAGGAATGGAAGGAGACAGAGAATTGTAGGAGAGCTTTGATGGTATTCTTCCCTAGGTGGTTTAAAAACTAGAAAGGTGTTTGGAGTCAAATTCCAGGAGGGATTCCTACAAGGAATGGTGCTTTCTGGAGCTATGTTTAAGAGTCATCAATAAGCACAAAATTAAAAAGAACGAGACCATAGTGGTGTTCTGTTGAAGTCTCCAGCTAGGCACGGTCCAGAAAGTCCTATCCCCCCTCCCTCAATCCTATTCACTCAGAGTCTCTGAACCAAGGAAAGCTACTAAAAACCCAGTTCAACATTTTTGATGAGTATTGAAGCTTCCTCCCAGATGCCACCAGCCACCCAAGTCCTCTAGCTCCAAGCTTTTGATACTTAAGCACAAACCCAACTTGTGGTGGACACATCATCCCCACTGCACTACAATCTATAAAACCTTTGTGTCCTGGCTCAGGCATGTGACTTCTCTGGCCTTGACCTATGAGACTGATGAACGTGCTCGGGAGTTGTTTTACCCTCAACAAACCTGTTTTTACACTTCTCCAACTCAGCTTGGTCCAGCTTACTGCATCAGCAGAGAAACTTACTATTTGGGACAGAAAACCTATTTCACAGGAGAGGGAACTAAGCTCCTAAGATCTAAATGAACTATGCAGAAATTCACTGTGTTCTGCTGCTTTTCATGGTCACTTATGGAAGAAGGCTATTTACCAAATGCTGGCCCAGGTCTAGCCAGCAGCAGCAAGTAGCTACATCTAAAGGAGTGCTTGTGGGAGCTACATACAACACCTAGTAGAAGTTTAATCATTAATTCACTCTATTATATTTTACATATCTAAGTGTTAAGTATATGTTAAATGTAACATTTGTATGTATTTATATAATAATATATCTTATATCTTGGAAAACAAATCCAGTTTTTATGGCTACAAGCAGTTTGCTGAGCTGGGCTCAAACAGCTCCCCTGTCTGCTCTCACCAGTTCCCATTTGCCCATTTTAGAGAAGAAAGCTTGAAAAACCCAGATCACCAATTTGACTTCAGTTTTATGGCTCAGATATATGCAGTTTTAGATCCTGTATTTGCCCAGCTGAACCATAAACTTTTCAGTTGCTGGATTATTGACTAAAGGAAGTGTCTGGGAAAGGGGCTCATGATTGTCACCTGGGACATGCTTGGCAGAAACAGGTCTTGATTTTTTTCAGTGTCAAGTCTGTGACTGTCAAGGAATTAACTGTGCTACAGTGAGTCACAGCCTTCATGCTTACTGAATTGTGTCCCTTCTTTAAAAGTATTTTGATAAGCATGTTTCCTTCTACAATTGCTTTGCTATGCCCAATATTAGATAATAAGATGGAGAAAAGGGACGTCCGCCATCTCTCAAGAGCTAAGCGGAATCCAGCCTTCAATTCCTAGCTAAGGACGCCCACAAACCTTGGCTCTACACTCAGACCTTTCTGTGATCTCCGATTCTCTCTGCCAGATTCACATGTCTCCACCTTCCATCTGGCTATGATGCCAGACCAACGTCTACTAAGGTCAAAGAGGAACTCAGCGCTTGTGAAAAAGGACACTCTGAGGGTTTAGTGGACATTAAAATGCTTTTATAAAACAAAAACTTCATGGAAGTTGTGACTTAGTGAAGAACATGTGAGCCCTGAAGTCTTTAAATGAAGTTTACCGGTTCTGAAAAATAAAGCCAGCCCACATAGCAGAAAACATTCTGCCGACTCCCTGGTATTTAAGTGACAGGTCCAGAGTATCTCTCTGTGTACCTTAGGTTGAAGAAGGCGCCCCTGTGAGCACGCCAAAGCTCCCTGGTTGTTGTAAAGGGGTCCAGGGAGAGGCCGCATTCTCTAAGCAGCACACAATGCTTCTGGGAAGAACATGCCCAGAGACACTAAATTTACTATTATCACACCAGGTCACTTTCTACGACTTGAAACCTGCATTTAAATATATATTATCAGGGACATTCTTCCCAGGAAATAATTTCATGATAACATTATTCAAAAAGTAATGTGATCTTAAACTCTGTCAACCTTAAAATACTGAGCTACTTCCTTAGTGAAGCCCACAAAAGATAAAAGATTAAGAAGAGCCTACCACAAGTTAATGTTTTTGTTTGGTTTCAGTTATGTTTTGTGTGGATGAATGTTTTGCCCGCATGTATGTCTATGCACCACGTGCATGCCTGGTACCCACAGAAGCCAGCCCGAAGACAGCAGTAAACTTCCTGGATCTAGAGTTATAGACAATTGTGAGCTCCCTCCAGGGTACTGGGAACTGAACTTGGTCCTCTAGAAGAGCACCCAGTGTTCTTAACTCCATCTCCCCGGTACCCTACTTTTTTTTTTCCTCTTCACTTAGTGCTCAATTGATTGGGTTGATCGTCTCAGTCAGCCACAGGATTGCCTAGCTGCTTTGGTTGTTAGCCTTACTCCTGCCTGTTGATGCATCTTGATTACCCAGGTGCTGCGGGTCATTTTGCGTGTTATTTTGACTGGCCGTGGAGTGGCTGTCCAGGCTGAACATTATTTTGAGTTGTGTGGCTAAGGTTATTTAGGGTAAGATTAATAATTGACTCAGTGGAACTAGCAATTAAACCACAAGTTCTCCTGAATGTTAGGTTTTCCCGCATGAAATGGAATGGTCCCTCCTGCTTGCCCTGGCCTCCACCTTACACACCATCCATCCTAAAGATCGATCATAGGTCTCCCAGGAGGCAATTCTTCGTAGTCAACTAACCCCCTCTTGGTTCTGCTTTCTGGAGAATATTTAGACCCCTCTTTGTAAAGCTGTCCAAAATTGTTCATTCACTGGTCCTTGGCTTAGTAATTTCTCCACTAACCTAACCTCAGTGAGTTCAGGGAACCAATTATTTCCCAGTGTCTGGATGAGTTGTGTTTTATAGACATTGCAGCAGTCACCTGAGGCCTTGGCTTCTTTGACATAACTTTTGCTAAGCATTTACCATGATACACTTCATGCAAAGTTTTCACTGCTCAGATAATTCGGATGTGGGGTGATATCTGAGGGAGGGCGTACCCTAAGATCCCCTCAGCTCCATCTGAAAAGAGCGGTAGGCAGAGCTCTTCATCCTATCTCTATCCCACAGGAGCCTGGCCCTTCTCTTGGAAATTCTCCCTTCACATTTATGCAGCTAACAGTCCGTGAACATTCCCACCACATCCGGCCCTGGGTTAACCCTGTTTGCTTTTGCACCACTGTTACAAGAATTTCTTTACAGGAAGAAATGAAATAATGAACTAAAAATGCAAGGAAAATAGGAGGAAAGATCTTCACTTTCCTGAAATTCTGCCTCCTCTTTTGAACTTTTGTCACTGCCCACGCTGTAAGTCATGCAGCGCTGGCCCACGTCAGTCTGTACTGTATGCCCACGTCAGTGTGC